>NW_026562493.1:2500-557500 GCF_027474105.1 Poeciliopsis prolifica
TAACCCTAACCCTAACCCTAACCCTAACCCTAACCCTAACCCTAACCCTAACCCTTACCCTAACCCTAACCCTACCCTAACCCTAACCCTTACCCTAACCCTAACCCTAACCCTAACCCTAACCCTAACCCTAACCCTTACCCTACCCTAACCCTACCCTAACCCCTAACCCTAACCCTAACCCTAACCCTAACCCTAACCCTAACCCTAACCCTAACCCTAACCCTAACCCTAACCCTTACCCTATATCCTAACCCTAACCCTACCCTAACCCTAACCCTACCCTAACCCTAACCCTAACCCTAACCCTAACCCTCTCTACCACCCTAACCCAACAACACACCATATCTCCAAAACACTCCACCCAGGACCACCTCCAGACGCCTCAGCGAGCCCCGAAACGCACTCTAGTGAGGTTCCCCCAACGACCCCCAACGTAAACACTTAGAGCAATTTCACCCATTTTTCAACTTGCTCCCACCCAAGTACATGACCTCTCCCCGCACTCAGGGCTTCGCCCTGAGCACGGGGAACCCGCTCCCGGCTCGATCCGACCTTCCTAGCCGGAGATGAAAAATGAATGGGGGTCTATGGCAGCTATAGGAAGGGGAGGGGCTAGGGCCACCAAACTCACAGGGAACCTGGGGGGGCCCATGGGGAGTCTACACACCGAGTTTCAGCCAATGAACCCTTCCGTTCGGGAGTTATTTTGAATGAACCGTTTTTTGAAATGAATGGGTGTCTATGGCAGCTATGTCTTAGGAACCAGCCACCTCAGCCAAACTCACAGGGTCCGTGGGGGACCTCCTGGGGATCCTCTGTGCCAAGTTTGGTCCACCTGGGACCTTTACTTTTTGAGTTATTTTGAATGAACCACTTCGATTTTTGGTTTTCATCCCTATATCCTAACCCTAACCCTACCCTAACCCTAACCCTACCCTAACCCTAACCCTAACCCTAACCCTAACCCTCTCTACCACCCTAACCCAACAACACACCATATCTCCAAAACACTCCACCCAGGACCACCTCCAGACGCCTCAGCGAGCCCCGAAACGCACTCTAGTGAGGTTCCCCCAACGACCCCCAACGTAAACACTTAGAGCAATTTCACCCATTTTTCAACTTGCTCCCACCCAAGTACATGACCTCTCCCCGCACTCAGGGCTTCGCCCTGAGCACGGGGAACCCGCTCCCGGCTCGATCCGACCTTCCTAGCCGGAGATGAAAAATGAATGGGGGTCTATGGCAGCTATAGGAAGGGGAGGGGCTAGGGCCACCAAACTCACAGGGAACCTGGGGGGGCCCATGGGGAGTCTACACACCGAGTTTCAGCCAATGAACCCCTTCCGTTCGGGAGTTATTTTGAATGAACCGTTTTTTGAAATGAATGGGTGTCTATGGCAGCTATGTCTTAGGAACCAGCCACCTCAGCCAAACTCACAGGGTCCGTGGGGGACCTCCTGGGGATCCTCTGTGCCAAGTTTGGTCCACCTGGGACCTTTACTTTTTGAGTTATTTTGAATGAACCACTTCGATTTTTGGTTTCATCCCTATATCCTAAAGTCCAAACCCTAAAGTCCAAACCCTAAAGTCCAAACCCTAAAGTCCAAACCCTAAAGTCCAAACCCTAAAGTCCAAACCCTAAAGTCCAAACCCTAAAGTCCAAACCCTAAAGTCCAAACCCTAAAGTCCAAACCCTAAAGTCCAAACCCTAAAGTCCAAACCCTAAAGTCCAAACCCTAAAGTCCAAACCCTAAAGTCCAAACCCTAAAGTCCAAACCCTAAAGTCCAAACCCTAAAGTCCAAACCCTAAAGTCCAAACCCTAAAGTCCAAACCCTAAAGTCCAAACCCTAAAGTCCAAACCCTAAAGTCCAAACCCTAAAGTCCAAACCCTAAAGTCCAAACCCTAAAGTCCAAACCCTAAAGTCCAAACCCTAAAGTCCAAACCCTAAAGTCCAAACCCTAAAGTCCAAACCCTAAAGTCCAAACCCTAAAGTCCAAACCCTAAAGTCCAAACCCTAAAGTCCAAACCCTAAAGTCCAAACCCTAAAGTCCAAACCCTAAAGTCCAAACCCTAAAGTCCAAACCCTAAAGTCCAAACCCTAAAGTCCAAACCCTAAAGTCCAAACCCTAAAGTCCAAACCCTAAAGTCCAAACCCTAAAGTCCAAACCCTAAAGTCCAAACCCTAAAGTCCAAACCCTAAAGTCCAAACCCTAAAGTCCAAACCCTAAAGTCCAAACCCTAAAGTCCAAACCCTAAAGTCCAAACCCTAAAGTCCAAACCCTAAAGTCCAAACCCTAAAGTCCAAACCCTAAAGTCCAAACCCTAAAGTCCAAACCCTAAAGTCCAAACCCTAAAGTCCAAACCCTAAAGTCCAAACCCTAAAGTCCAAACCCTAAAGTCCAAACCCTAAAGTCCAAACCCTAAAGTCCAAACCCTAAAGTCCAAACCCTAAAGTCCAAACCCTAAAGTCCAAACCCTAAAGTCCAAACCCTAAAGTCCAAACCCTAAAGTCCAAACCCTAAAGTCCAAACCCTAAAGTCCAAACCCTAAAGTCCAAACCCTAAAGTCCAAACCCTAAAGTCCAAACCCTAAAGTCCAAACCCTAAAGTCCAAACCCTAAAGTCCAAACCCTAAAGTCCAAACCCTAAAGTCCAAACCCTAAAGTCCAAACCCTAAAGTCCAAACCCTAAAGTCCAAACCCTAAAGTCCAAACCCTAAAGTCCAAACCCTAAAGTCCAAACCCTAAAGTCCAAACCCTAAAGTCCAAACCCTAAAGTCCAAACCCTAAAGTCCAAACCCTAAAGTCCAAACCCTAAAGTCCAAACCCTAAAGTCCAAACCCTAAAGTCCAAACCCTAAAGTCCAAACCCTAAAGTCCAAACCCTAAAGTCCAAACCCTAAAGTCCAAACCCTAAAGTCCAAACCCTAAAGTCCAAACCCTAAAGTCCAAACCCTAAAGTCCAAACCCTAAAGTCCAAACCCTAAAGTCCAAACCCTAAAGTCCAAACCCTAAAGTCCAAACCCTAAAGTCCAAACCCTAAAGTCCAAACCCTAAAGTCCAAACCCTAAAGTCCAAACCCTAAAGTCCAAACCCTAAAGTCCAAACCCTAAAGTCCAAACCCTAAAGTCCAAACCCTAAAGTCCAAACCCTAAAGTCCAAACCCTAAAGTCCAAACCCTAAAGTCCAAACCCTAAAGTCCAAACCCTAAAGTCCAAACCCTAAAGTCCAAACCCTAAAGTCCAAACCCTAAAGTCCAAACCCTAAAGTCCAAACCCTAAAGTCCAAACCCTAAAGTCCAAACCCTAAAGTCCAAACCCTAAAGTCCAAACCCTAAAGTCCAAACCCTAAAGTCCAAACCCTAAAGTCCAAACCCTAAAGTCCAAACCCTAAAGTCCAAACCCTAAAGTCCAAACCCTAAAGTCCAAACCCTAAAGTCCAAACCCTAAAGTCCAAACCCTAAAGTCCAAACCCTAAAGTCCAAACCCTAAAGTCCAAACCCTAAAGTCCAAACCCTAAAGTCCAAACCCTAAAGTCCAAACCCTAAAGTCCAAACCCTAAAGTCCAAACCCTAAAGTCCAAACCCTAAAGTCCAAACCCTAAAGTCCAAACCCTAAAGTCCAAACCCTAAAGTCCAAACCCTAAAGTCCAAACCCTAAAGTCCAAACCCTAAAGTCCAAACCCTAAAGTCCAAACCCTAAAGTCCAAACCCTAAAGTCCAAACCCTAAAGTCCAAACCCTAAAGTCCAAACCCTAAAGTCCAAACCCTAAAGTCCAAACCCTAAAGTCCAAACCCTAAAGTCCAAACCCTAAAGTCCAAACCCTAAAGTCCAAACCCTAAAGTCCAAACCCTAAAGTCCAAACCCTAAAGTCCAAACCCTAAAGTCCAAACCCTAAAGTCCAAACCCTAAAGTCCAAACCCTAAAGTCCAAACCCTAAAGTCCAAACCCTAAAGTCCAAACCCTAAAGTCCAAACCCTAAAGTCCAAACCCTAAAGTCCAAACCCTAAAGTCCAAACCCTAAAGTCCAAACCCTAAAGTCCAAACCCTAAAGTCCAAACCCTAAAGTCCAAACCCTAAAGTCCAAACCCTAAAGTCCAAACCCTAAAGTCCAAACCCTAAAGTCCAAACCCTAAAGAAAGGTTTTCCCAGGCCCACCTATTCCTTAAAATTGATTAAGTTGAATGTATAAAATGATTTAGAAAAAAAATTCTAATTCAATTTATACATTCCACATATAATATACAAGCCATAATTTACATTTCTGTAGATATTAATGTTATAAATCTCTACCCACTTGTGTTTAAAACCTTTAGCTAAGTTTTTAGCCATTTCATTTAGAAGTGCATAGAAATTGAACTTAACTTCCTATGAACAGGGATCCACATTTGGCATGTACTCCACAATGAAAAATTCTTCATGTAATTTTATTGTCCTGCCACATTACAGCTAAATTTGCTAGAGGCAATTTGGCTAAGGTAAGAGAAGCACTTGATCCTGAATACTTTCTGGTGGGGAAAAAAAAAGACATTCATTAAGTCATTTTTTTCCAGATTGGTGCATACCTTACTTAGTTTTAAAATTTAACCATTCATTTACAATGCTCCTTAAAATAATTTGCCAATTTGCAGAAATAAGGACTTTAAGATTTACAGTTAGCACTGGGAATTCTTTTTGCAAAAACTGTTACGATATTATAAATTGCTGCCTTTGTAAATGGTAAGGTTCTGTCACTGAACTTTAAATTGACCTCTCAATTTAAAACAGAACTTTAAATTTAATTAAATTAAATATTGGGACTCTGCTATCTAGTAAATGGAACATTTAAAAATCTACAAATATTTTTACTAGGCTTTTCCAGAGCACTAGATGGAGCTACCGGGGTTAAATAGTGACCAAAAAATTAACATTGAACGTGCCAGTTACAGATTTAAGATTACCAAAATGCACCGCAAAGATCTCTGTGGCACATGAAGAGCATCATGCTCTTTTTACATGGAAGCAGCTAAAAGTGTGTTGGCTGAGGTTGATAATTGATTTTCCAGAGTGAAAATTGGACCCTGCCATTTTACTCAAACAGAAAAAGTGTCCATTGAAGGCCAGATGCCCATATGTAAAAGGTGGAAAACTAACAATCCAATGCCCAGTTAAAGGGCATCACCAAAAATTAGGTTGCATTTTTATTTGCAAGATGCTCTTCTAACAGGAAGATTACACTTGTTACAAGGCTGTTTACACATAACTATAAGCATGATCCCATAAGTGGAAAGTTATGGGAAACCAAACCATCCAAAACATTTTAAGTAGGTTTGGAGTGAATAAAATTATATGTCATAATATATTCAGAGATTTAAATTAACTGTTTAGGACAGCAGCAATGAAATTGGCTTAGAGAAATGTTACCCTTTAGGGATATGTGTTTTACCCTACATGTTAGCAGCACTTTGAATAGGCCACATTGCTGAAAGAGTTACAGCTATACTGTTTATCCTTTTGTTTTGGAGCTCAGAAATAATCCTAATCTGAACAGACACTAAAGAGTTTTGGATTTCATTAATCAATTGTGTAACTGTTATCTTTTACATTTCAAATGAATGTCCTGATATGTTAATTTTTCTCATCATGTCTAAAGAATTTTATTTGGGCTGATTGGGACCTAACACTGCAATAATAATCCATACCATGCTAGAGCTCAGGTCATAGGAAGTTAAAGCTATTGACTAAGCTGAAAATTTTCTGAAATTAAAATTCTTCTGTATTTCTAAGTTGTAGGACTCAATAGAGAATACTAGCTGGAGTGCATGTTGCTGTGTGTGTGTGTGTGTGAGGCTATTCCTCTAGAAGACTGGACTGCATTTAAGACTCCCGAGTCCTGGAGTCACCTTTCCCACGTGCTGTTCCTATAGGCGGAACCTGGGAAGGCTGATACGTACCGCGCCCCTGGTTTTAAAAACACACTGTCCGTTAACACCGCAAGGTGGAACCAGCATGCCCAGGAAGCAGAAGAGTTCTCCGTTGATTCTCTACTGGTCTGCGTTGAATCCTGGCAGTCTGTAAGTTCACTGACTCACCTTAGCTTCACAGTGCAGAGTGAATTACACACCAGATCTCCACCAGGTTGTTGCAGTTGTGTTCCCCAGAAGGATGAGCAAAAGCAGTAATAGCAAGCTGTTGCCACCCAATCATCCTCCCAGGAAGAAGAACCTGGACCAGCTGCAGCAAGCTGCAGCCTTCAAGGTCTCCAGACACCTGCTGGGATTCAAACCAAGTAAAGTGATGAAAGTAAAGAGCAATTCTAGTGCCATCATACACCGCAAGACCTCTAGAATGCTCAGTATATGTGGTCCAAGATGAATACTTGACCACATTTGCAAAGGAAGGAAACTTAGCCAAACCTGCCAGCAGGGGAGTCTATTGTGACCAAGATTGCAGCAGGCAACACTTCAATGATGCACACCCCATTATGAGTCATGGTCCCAATTTTATACGTTTCCAAGTCATTATAAGCCATCTAGTTTGAGATAAAAGCTCATTCTAATCATAATTTATAGGGTTTGTTAGTGCAGTAAAAACAGAGAAAATAGAAGTTAAAATATGAAGCACCACCAAACAATGCATTCTGGGAAATCCAGACAGACATTTTCAAGTAAATTTCTGGCACATAGCAGAAGCTCAGAGATGAGGTTTGAAGCTCAGCTGTGATTTCTGTCTTAAAAACAGAGTTTGAATAGAAATAAAATAAAATAAAACATGGTTAAGAGTAGATGCTTAAAACCAAAGTTTGTCTTCAGAGCAGCGAGTCCTTCATCCAACAAAAGCTTAGAGATGGCACTTTAAAAGTGTGATTTATTAACAAAACAAAGCTCAAAATAAATCAAATTGGGATCAAATCTGGTGAAGTTAAAGTAAAAGGCCACTGTGGTTTGGGCCACATCACAGTTTGATAGGACGTTCCCAGCTATACTGACTAGGTAGAAAAATGAATAGGAGTCTTTGGAGTAGGCTCGGACCGCCAAACGTGGTAGGCACCTGCAGAGGGTTTGAGGGAGCAGACAAGCCAAGTTTTGTAAAAACGACTTATAATATTGGAGTTGTTCATTCTTGAAATAAATGGAGGTCAATGGCAGCTATTGTCAAGGGAATGAGCTAAAACTTGGAGGGTATGTGAGGGACTTTCTACATATTCTCCTTACCAAGATTGTCTCTCTACTTCTTTCAGTTTATTTTATTTGCTGAAATGTGAAACTGGCTTTCGTCCTATGTCCCCAACCATCCACTAGATGGCAGTATAGGACTGTCATTTTAAATGGGACTCTCCAACAAGCCAAATTTCAACCCAAATGAAAATCTAATCAAATGAAACAGACCAACAAATATTTAGAATAAAAAAAAACATTTATTTTATAATAAATTACAAATTTTATTATATTAGAACACTGTGCATGACATTCTGTAAAAAAAGATAGTGTCCAATCATGTTGAACAATATGCAAGGGGAGTACAATAAGGATCTATTTTTCAATGCCTTATTGTTACAGATGTAATACCTGCGAAGAAAGAAATTACGCTTGTAAATCAATGATCAAGAAAGAAGTACCTGTTTATAAAAACTGCATTATTTTGAGGGCATTTTTTAACATTATAATTGCAAAATGAAATAAAATTAGGGCCTGCTAATTTAGAAAAACAAAGTTTGTGTCATGAAGTGGGGTGAAGATGGTGATGATAAAGCAGTGGTTCAGTGGTGATGAAGGCTTAACGATGAAAAAAGGACAAAAATCCAGGCAGCACAGAGGAGAAAAAGCTATGAGCTCATTTCTGGTAGCAAGTGGTGAACAGTAATCGGCTGACAGCGACACAAGAAAACGAGAGAGTTTAGACTGAACAGAGAACTAGAAACACAGGTGGGTATAACTACACAGGAGGAAATGAAGGGAACTGGAAAGAGTGGGGATCAATCAAGGATAGACAAGAAAACACGAAAACTCAAATGACAGAATTGTTCTCCAGGCTCCAAGCTTTCCGGCTTTCCTGGGGGGAACTCATTTTTACCCATTTTCATGGAAGTTGAATTGACCGTTCAGACGAAAAACGCTCTTTATTTGTATTAAATCAACCCAGGAATAGCTACAGAGCCCTGGGATGAGAGGAACCAGGCCTGGAGGCTGTAAGAGAACCAGGAAATGTGCATTAAATCAAACCAGGCACAGCTCCAGAGCTCTGGCTCACAGAGAACCAGGACCTCCAGCCGAACCTGCGGACCTACATTTAAGACCCCCTCCGCGGACTAACACAACCAGTCACACGCCCAGCAAAGTCGTGCCCCTGGTAAGGCAGTGGGACTTAGGAAATACTCTAAGTGCAGGACTTATTTTTTTTTTTCTTTTTCTCACTCCGTGCCCCTGGTAAGGTAATAGGGGGTGGGAGGAGCAGCCGAACGCCGAGCCCCTCCCCCGGGCTTGGAGCCCCGGTGTTGGACCGTGGTTCTGAGCTTGGAGCTCGGAGCCATGGGAGGGGCTGGGCGCTCGACTGAGGGGGCAGAGCCCCCTTTGTGTGACCTTCGTTCTGGGTCCTAACCCTTATTTTTGATTATGAATTTCAGCTACATGGCCAAATTTTAGAGTCTCAAAAACGTAGAATATTACATTACACCAATAAAAAATATTACACCAGTTTCACACCAATAAGCCCTAATGTAAGCCTTCTCAATAGTATGCCCATTTCTATGCACTTACAATGGATAAATGCATTATCATTATTCAACAGTAATTATTGGGAAAAAATTTACTTCGTTTCATTGAAAATCTGAAGTTCCTATATTGTCAACCAGGGGAGCTGTGTTTTAATCAGAGCAGAGAGCATGATGCAACACTGCATCAGAACTAACAGCAGATGGCCACACTGAGCTTCAGGTTCTGCAAGCGGCTTCAGTTCTATTACTTTGCCAGCTTTTATTTTGGCCTTGGCAACCTCATCCAAAAAAATGTCTGTCAAAAAAGAGTAAAGTGGGTCAGGGTGTCAGATTTTTCAAGAAAAATTTACTTCTAATTTGTTCACAGAGCTGAACGGAAAATCCTTGTGTGCTTTGTTTGCTTGCAGCAGGTTAGGGTTGCTAAACGAATACAAAATTTGGCACCACTATGAAAGTGCATGACGAAAAATACAACACATTGCACGGAGAACAGAGAAAATAGAAGATAAATGAAACAGCAATCTGTTTTCACCTTGAGTAGAGAGGTGAGTGACGATGCGATGAAAGCCAGCTATCTAATTGCTAGCCAAATAGCATTAGCATCAAAGCCTTCCTGTGAGAGTTTATCAAGAACTGCATGCTGAAGGCTGACAAAATTGTGCATCCTGAGAAGTGAAAAGTTTTTCCCAATATTGGCTTGACGAGAAATATTGTGGCAGAAAGGATTTCGAAACTATCAGATTTAGAGAACCAACTCAAATGCAAAACAGAGTAATTTATATCATTTCCCCTTAGAATTGAGATATTGGAGATGTTGCTCAATTGGCCATATTCATTCATGGAGTTGACAAGATTTTGATTGTCACAGAGGAGTTTCTCGAGTTTCACAACAGCTGAAGAGATTTTCCGCTTTGTTGTTGGAGTGCTGCACAGAGTCGTGGTGTACTTTTCCCATGCCATAAATTTGTTTACTGATGGTGCACCATAAATAATCAGGGAAAAAGAAAGTTGTGACAAAGTTAAGAGAGAAAGGGGGTGAGTTTGGGACATTTAATTGTATTTTGCATCAAGGCATTATGCTGCAAATTGTAAAAAATGGATGTCATTGAGGTGGTTGGGAGAAATGTTAATTTCATCTGAGCCAGAGCTCTCAATTGTAGTGAATTTGACAGCCTTCTCAGTGATTGTAACATTACCCATGGTCTGCCATACCACACTAAAGTTAGATGGTTAAGCAGAGGTGCTGTGCTGAAGCACTTCTTTGATCCATATGGGTAAATTGGAGAATTCATGGAAAACAAATGTGTTTAAGGAATTATCTATCTATGGCTGCAGAACCTTGCATTAATGATTGATATTACAGGGCACTTGGATGAAGGCTGATGTGAGACTTATGTGAGATGGTACAGATACAATTTCAAGGTTGCTGAAAGAGTTTGAGAAATAATTTTAGGTATTTATCAAACTCAAAATGGAATTGTAAGTTTTTCGCTTTCCATTCACAGTCAAGATATTCAAATGCCCGTTGATATGCAAGATAGAATCAATGATTCGCAGTGTGATGTAGAATTAAAGGAGAAATTTGCAACTGTTGGCTTGGACACATTTTACAAGTGTCTCCTACCAGGAATTGACAGCACTGGCAAAAATGTTGTCCATGTTTGGGACTACCTACCTTTGTGAGCTAATTTTCTCACTAATGAATATTAATAAAACAAAGTTGTGCTGCAAGTTCATACGTAATCAATTAAATAAGATTCTGAAATTTGCTGCTGCTCAGGCATGATGCCTGATATAGATATATTTGTGCAGGCTAAAATATACCGAGTTTCAGGGGTAAATACTGTGTAAAACTAAATAATATGGAAAGTTACTTTCAGTGTTGCAATATTAAAAATTAAAGCTTTTAATATTTGCGGAATTTATTTTGGTAAAATTACTTCTAGTCAGTAGCAGATTTACAATAGAGTTTTGTTGAGTAAAATATTATTCATACATGCAATACATGTTATGTGAGTTTTTTGTTATATTTATACATTTTATGCATTAACAAGGAAGGGGACAAATGTACGTAATCAAATGTCTGTTTGAAACAGATGCCACTTAACAGTTCAAGTGTGTAGCGTCAAATAATTTTTCAAATTGCTTCCCAGATGTGGCAAATTTATGTTTAATGATTTCAGAGCTTTTATCTATTTGATGTATTTTGATATGCAGGACAGTGTTTAAGTTCCAAAAATTGTGACTAAATGTTTTGCGACACTGTACAATAACAGTGATCAATTCTTATTCATAATGCACTTAAATGTTTAACTGAGTAAAAAGTGTTGGAATTGCATATAACTTTCTTAAAAAGTATGAGGCTATTCAAAGGATATTTCATAAAAGTTGAATTCATTTAATATAAAAATAAAAAAGATCATTTTTTTAGTTCTTGTCATATTGAGAGCTAGTCATTTAACCCACATGCAGAACACAATCAGGAGACTATGAGAATCACAAATTGTTGGGAACCAGGGAGTTTTGGCTCTTGTGTGGATTTTCTGTTACCTGCTGTTTCCCTCTTCTTCCACTACATGGTGTCAAGAGCCTGCTTTACCTGGTGGCGTGACTGATGTCGACAAAGCTGTGACTTATCTAATCATCTAAGTGTATAAGAGGAGCAGACTGCCAGCATTTTGACACCTGAGTGTTAGCCAGTAATGGTACTCTTCAATCCCTCTGAGTTGACTCCTTGTGTTTTTTTCTGAGATTACTTCTAGTAGTATATTCTTGCTGCCTCTCCTTGAGGTGTTGCCTAGCGATACCTTGGATTTACCCTGGTGAAGCCAGAGTTCCTGGCTTTCTGGTATGGGTTAGGGTAGGGTGAACTTCCTGTTCCTCAACATCTGAACTTATCTATCCGCCCTCCACTGCAGCCTCTACCATACACCACCATAGAACTCATACCATTAGGGTGGAAACCGGATCACCTCAAGGACTTCTTCAAAGAGACCATACCGTGGATACCACTGTACAACCCCAGCTTGGAGGATGCTTGAGATAATTTCAAGTAAGATCAGTTCTTTTATTCATGAAGATCCATTTTCTGACCAACCTAACCTCAAACCCTTCAGAGAACAGATGACCCTGGTTGCTAATGCCAAGGACAAGAACTACACAAACTCACTTTTCCTCATTGTTAAAATACATTTTATTTATCTGCTCATTTGTTCTCCTGGTGGTGTTCTGTATGTGGGTAGAGAAACTGGAACCCATCATGACAATATTAATAAATTGTGTTGATCATTATTATCGCTTTGGTGCAAATAGACAAAAACTGATTGAAAATCTATTTATTCACTGCATGTTTGTGTCTGTTAAGGTTTAGATGAAACTTTACATGACAAGTGCCCTTTAAAACACAATCAAAACTGTCATATTACTCATTACCCCGTGATAATAACTCAGAAATAGAGCTAATAGTTTGGATGTATTTTTTCTTTCTTTCCTAGTTTCTGATTACATCATAGGTTAGTCGTGCATTTCCATCCTAAAGAAAAAATATAAAACTTCAGTCATTTCACGACGAGATATTATGGAAATTCCTCCTGAAAGCCTTTTACCTCCCATTCCCAATATTCCCATATGTTGGGAATGGGAATTAGCTGTCTTTGTAAGTATTAAACTATCCCTAATGTCAGTTGCTAGGACTCGTGCTTGTAATAGAAAAAGCAACACGACTATATTTCAATGTTTTTGACAAAGTTACCAACAAACAACTGTGTCCTGTTGCCGTCCGCGTATTATCGCGGGACTTCAGAACCAGCTGAGAAGGTTTTTCTATCGTTTCTGGAACCAGCCGCCTCCCTAATCACTACGTAATGTGCCGTGCTGCTTCTAGCGGCGCTGGTGACAGTGCTGAAAGCTGTTGGGGTAAGTTTTTGTTAATAATTCAATTTCGCTAAATGGTAAAATGCATTTTTGTAACGTTAAGTGGCGAATTTTCTTTTTGTCATCCAACGAAACTCTTGAAGTAAGCTTGGTGCCTGTTGTTTGATGTGAACGCAGGCGTCGGGCCTGGGTGGGGGCGCCTCGGATAAATCACACAACGGGCCGGGGAGTACGGCAGCATGATCGAGCTAACTGAGGCTAGCCACTAAGCTCCAAGAACGACTCAGCGACATTGACGAAAACTTGAATAAACAAGTTTGTAATGACGACAAAATGTCCCCATAATATGTCACAGATGTTATTTTTGTCAAACAGAAGTCAAATCCAACAGAAATACTCAAAACTGTCATAAACGTGTGCTCGAGCTTCGTATGTGCTTTCTTTGTTTTCTAGTCCTCGTGCCGTTAGCCTAAAGACTGTTTTGTTCTCTACTCGCTGTCTTAAATTGACATAAATTCTTTCAATTTAATGGACCACTGCTCACATTAGTCTGGAATGAAGCTTTATATAATCTCAGACTGGTTTTGCTGTATATTTTTCTTCTATTGAATGAATGTAGCCATGGCAGGTTTAGTGTGATTAGGAATCAAATAGATTATGTTGAACGTCTTATATGTAAACCAGCATAGTTGATTTAGAAATAATTCACCATTAAGTTCCAAGTTACAATTTATTACCAACCTTGAAACCAGAGTAGAAAATATATTTTTCCAATATAACGTGATTTTTCTGGTAACTTATAACTAAAGCAGGATAACCTAATACATATGCCTCACACTAACCAAGTACACACCTGGTTGATGTTTAAATTTGTCTTGGTGGGAAAGGCCTGTAGCTTAAGGGTTGTTTGTAAAGCGACATTTTAATCCTGTCTTTAAGGCGACGAGTCATCAATGCTGCCTCTGTTGGTTTCTTATAGTTATCCGAATCGGAGTTAATGTCCCCGTGATTATAATGTTATGACACAACCCAGTTTAGTGTGTTTTTCAGTGGAACCTGTTAGCTTAGATTAGCATGGATGTGACGTTTTCGATGGCGTTGCATACTGCAACGTGTTGGCTCAGGCCATGCCTTCTGTTCCAGCTGAGGATAGCGGATTGTCAGGAAGTCACATGCCTGGGTTTGTCAGGGTGCTTGTCTTTCTGGCCTTGGAATAGTTTGAGGCCCTGGCCTTTTAATAACAGAGGCTGTATTGGTTTTCCTCAAACTGTACTAATGCCAATGATTAGCCTTTCTCAGCATATTGCTTTAAGAGTACTTTTTCTCCAGGACTGTTTTCCACTGAAGTACCCTCTGTTCTCTGACCTTTAACACACTAGCAATTCATAACAGCTGATAACTTATTTACTACTCTTTAGTGTGTCTCACAGTGTAAGGTTAATGTAAATGGATTTTTAAAACAAATCCAACAACCTGTGAGCTTCACATTAACCAGGCTGAAGCTTGTTATGACCTCATGTAGCCTTTGGGATGTGGATCTGACCTATTGCGACACAGGATGCCATATCAAGTGTCACTGGGGGGGCTGCATGTTTACAAAGCAGTGTATTTAGGTCAACAACATTCTCCCCAATCCCACTAGTTGGGTTTCAGTTTCAAAATAATCCAGTCTTCACACATGTGTTCCCAGGATTTATTCTATGGTTTCAAAAACCATTGGCTTAATGGTAGATTGTATCCACAGTACAAAAAGGAAGAATTTGGTCTAAAATGGAGCCATGAATGTCACAACCCACAGCAAGTGGATTTTTTTTCCAATATAACGTGATTTTTCTGGTAACTTTGGGTCTTTGGGTCTTTGGGTCTTCTTTGGGTCTTCTCAACAGGTTTGCTTCATGATATTGTGCTCCTGTTAGATATCTTAAAATAAATATTTTTCTTTTTACTGAAGCAGTGAATAATTGTGTATTCTGTAAAAGCCTTAGAAGACATGTACTCAGGTTGTTGCCAATTTTTTTTGTTCAGGAAAAATGTGAAACTCCTGTTAGCCAATGTCAGAACAGCATGAAACAATTTTAGTATAAGTGAATAAAATTCACCATACTTGCATAAAGTCTGAAATGAACATATGACATGACCTAATCACTTAAAAAAAGCTAATTATTGTTCCTGCTGTTTTTTCTTGCCTGAAAATGTTATGACACAGCCCAGTTTTCTCACTTGTAAAATGAGAATTTAAATAGTTTTCAAACCGTTCTCGTAACTCAAAAAAGACATTTGCTTTCTTTTTGAGGTTCATATCAAGTGTCTTCTCAATTCTTTTTTCTTTACATTTACCCTAGATGGTTATCTGAATGCATTGCAGTTGCTTGTATCTCTAACTTAATCTTTTCTTTTCACCCCCAACAGTATGAAGTGAAACCGAACTGAATTTGTGTACCATCCGCAACTGCTTCAAGTTCAGATCACAACTACAGGAACTGAAGACAAACCTCCCAGATAAAAAAATTGTTGTAACACTGAAGACACGTGGGGGGAGAAAAGGATCACTTCAAGGATTTAAAAACACAAGAGAAACAACAATCCTGAAACGACCAAAGAACACGCACATTAGCCCAACTGAAACGTAAAAGAGAAGCAATCCTATGCCCAAGCATATTCTAAGAAGAAAACTGATCTGAAACCAGAAGTTTGTGCCTACTCAACAGCTTTGACAAAGCACACGTCCCAACGCTGCTCCTAGCCCTCCTCATCCTAACTACGCCGCTGACTCACCACTAAGGTGTAGAGTAGGCTGCTCTCTACTAGTACCCTCCTATAGTTTCCCTTGTCTCTACTCTATCTTTTGTTCTCCATAACTTTTCTAAGCAGTGTTATTGTACCTGCAACTGCCTTTTGTGTGCTAGGTTTCTTTTTTTTTCTTCTTTTTTTTACTTTATGCAACCACCTTGGTCTTGTGCCAGAAACTTGTTAGGAGTGTGCATGTGTTAAAGTGTGTATGTGTGTTTGTGTGTGTGACGCTCTGCAAAGTCATCAAGATCCAGAGAAAAAAGATAAAAGAAACGGTAAAGGTGAGTCACAGTTACTGTCACCACTGTTTAAAATTGTATGCTTTCACTTGTTATGCCAAGGGGACAGACTGTCCACT
Source organism: Poeciliopsis prolifica (assembly GCF_027474105.1). NCBI lineage: Eukaryota > Metazoa > Chordata > Actinopteri > Cyprinodontiformes > Poeciliidae > Poeciliopsis > Poeciliopsis prolifica. The sequence goes on from NW_026562493.1 coordinate 18,218, forward strand.
ACACACCGACAAAACGCATAACTCCTTTTTTAGAAATGACCAACTCCTCATTGCATTGTCTTGTCTCAGTGACTTGTGGCCTGTTTTTAGACTCTGCATAAATAAGACGAACTGGCCCGTCCAATCAGTTGCCCCCGCTTACGCTGATAACTCTCAGTTTTGTTTCAATTCACACAACCAACTTTGCATCAATTTTCTTACTCGGTCATTTTCTCCAGTGATGTGTTTTTGCTCTTCAACCCCCTCCATTTGGAGGGGATTGAATTTTTAAAAATTTCCTCCCAATTCCCGGAGAGTCCACATCGTTGTTTTCCTTTCTTAGAGACACTTCGTACACTGGCTGACCTTCCTCTCCCATCATGTTTGTTCCTCTCTTCACCCTTGCAGACATCCTGCCGCGTATCACTGGGTGGTAACTTAACTGTTGTCCATTTAAGAAAACAACAAAAAAAAAAAAAAAAAAAACTAGCTGAAATTTAAACAAGTTCAGCAAGTGCTCAAGCAACTTTGGTTGAAGTTTATGGGAAAATATGGGCAGCCCCTGGAAAGGCTTTGTTGAGTTTACCTTGCCTGCATCACCACCCACCGCATTTGTTAGTGCTGACCTGAGCAGCACCTCCCCTGTGGGACTCAGCCTGTCGCCATATGGCCGATCCGTAAGTTTCACCTTCCTGCCTCTGTTTTCTACCAAGTTCCCACCCATCAAACACCCATCCACCCACCTTGCCCTGCATCTTTGCTGTGAATGGCCTAATCTTTCATTCTTTCCGGACTCCCGAGACTAGCCTCTGCTCAGTTGCGTTGTTGCAGGGTGAGAGGTGTGTCGGTGAATAAACTGAAGAATTTTTTTATTTTTCCTCAAAATTCCCGGAGAGCCTTTATTTTTCTTTTTAATTTTCCACTTATGTTTTTACTTTGCAGCAAAGTCTCCAAAGCCCCTGCCTTTTTTTTTTTTTTTAATAAAAAAACAAGAAAATTGGAGAAATAGTGTGTGAAGTGCCCACCCATCATTTCCAAATGAAAACATAACAAAATATTTAAATCTCCTCTCAGTAAACTGATGATCATCGCAATAATCCTGAACATGATCTAAAAGAAGAGGCTTTTCTGGGATTCCCTTTCATTACCCATAATCCATCACCAGCTGTGTTCACTGTAGCTGCACCACTGTTTGAACTGTTTGTGTTTTCTGACTCCTCATCTTCAGTAGTTTTTGTTTTTTTATATAAATTAGCAACAATGCACTTGAACCATTTGATCAAATCTGGTTGTGTAAAGATGTTCCTTTACTTTCTTTGTGAACTGTTCAGATTTCTGAAAGAACTGTCTGAACTCTATCAATAAGCATCTTAAAACATAAAATCAGGAAATTGGTGGGAAGTGAAGCTATGGGATAAACTTTTGACATTAAAGGCATAGTCTGCAATTTTTTTAAATTGAAGTTTTGTATTGTGGATGGTTGATATGTCGCTGCGTTTGTAGAAAGGTAAATAGAACAGTGAAAAGCTAGTATCCAGAGGGGTGGATGTAAGCTTAAACTACTTTCTTCTAATTATTACCCTAACTACTTATACTATTAATGAAATTAAATAACCAAAGTCAAATCTGGAAACCACATGGAAATGATCAATATTAACTATTTAAAAATGTCAGAACTTCCACATTTATCTCTTTCTCAGCTAAAAGATTGAGTTGGAGTTACATTGACCGACTGTCAATTCACCTGATTGGCTTATTGTGGGTCTAATGGGGTAAATTCTGATGAAAACATGGAAAATACACAAAAACAAGCGAGACTTGCAAAATCCAAAAGTTTACTTTTCTCTTGGCCAACTTACAGCAGAGCGCTGAGTCACCGCTCACAATCGATCCACCTGGTAGTAATGTTAGCGTAGCAATGTGAACGTTTTGTGTTTGACTTGGGAAAACGGCAAGAAAACCTGAGACTCATTTATTGACTGTTTAATATCTGTTCATATTGTAATGTGACTGACAAATGTGAACATTTACAGTCTGTTGTTTAAAATGTGTCATTGCAGCCTACCCCCTCTGAGGATTTGACTCTTTCCCAGTCGGGATGATGTGACATTTTTCTACTACAGTATTCATTCATAGAACCTCATTTGAAAAACCTGAAATATCCCTTGAAGACATTGTTTTTCTATTGTTTCTTTTTCAAACATTCATAACAAGTGACAACCAGTAATTGCAGGTAAATTGTTAATAGCAACATACATAAAGCTTTGCCTTTCCCAACAGCGAGTTGCGGCTCTGTCCCCTGTGTCAGAAATGGAAAGGGGCTCCTCTGAACCCCCTGTTGCCCGCAGCAGTGGCTCGGCCCCTGATACCACCACTGCTCCCATGCCCATACCCCGCTCCTCCTCTGTCTCTTGCCATTCTCACCCTGGAAGTAAAAAGTACAAGCGGACTCCTTTGTATCAGAGATCAGTAAGGGGAAATGTTGAGCAGTGGCCCTGTTGGCTGAGCCGCTCTGCTGTTACGTCACCTTTGCTAACAGCATGGCGTGTAGATGTTAGCAGAATTAAAAAATTTAACCAGGGTGTTGGAAGTTTTTGCAGCTTTTTTACATAAAGTTCTAGCATATTCACTGACGTTGGTGGTTAGATGAATTGTTTGACCCTGCAGCTGCATGAAACTACTATGTCTGTGCTTGGATGTTTTAGTTGGTAGTTATTTGACTGACTGTTTTTTTATTATTATTTGCATGTTAAAACTGGGAATATTCACAAGATGTTGGATATTGTGTGTTTTCAGCTACACTGATATTATTTTCCCCCAGAAGATACTATTCTAATTTATTTTAATGTTTTTCTCACTATATTCTCTAAATTTTGTTATTGCATGTTTTTTCTTTTAAAGTTTTGCATCAAATTTGGCTTTTCCACTCCTTTTCTATGTTTGGAAATGCTTTGCACTGATGCCTTCCAAATCCATTTACCAGTTTGTTCTCGTTTCAGATGAGTTTTGACCCAGGCATGCTTCATAACAATGGACACACTGCATATGCCAACGGCTCAGGGCCTGGCATCAGAGAAACCGGTGTGGTGGAGAAGCTGTTGACTTCCTATGGATTTATCCAGTGCTCAGAGCGCCAGGCTCGTCTTTTCTTCCATTGCTCCCAGTACAACGGGAACCTGCAGGAGCTTAAAATAGGAGGTGAGACGTCTGGGAAGAGCTAAATCAAAGCCTATGTTGCTATGTTGAATTGCTCTAAAGTTTTGTCTGCTTTTTCTTCTTCTCCTCTCAGATGATGTAGAGTTTGAGGTGTCCTCTGACAGGCGCACTGGCAAGCCCATAGCAGTGAAGCTGCTTAAGATAAAGCCAGAAGTGCTGCCAGAGGAGCGCATCTCGGGCCAGGTGGGGCCAGACCTGCACGTCTATCCCTTTACTGTGCTGCATGGTTATATTCATCCAGTTAAGAGCACCGTTTTATTTTTGGTTGTCATTTGTCTGTCTTGAGAAAATCAGTTGTTTTTCTGTTTCCCCTCTCTCCAAACATATGGGTGACGCCCCCTACCCTTAGTTTACATGACTTGAATTCCTCTCTCTCTGTCATTTTGCTCTAGGGATGTCCTGATCCATCTGACTTTAGTGTACCCAACTAAATTCAAATCCTGATGAATTTAGCTTTTTTAAAGTTAGATTTTTCTCTCTGCTACAACAACTCTCAGTAATGTCTGCTGCAATTTTTGATTTTTTTTTGTTTCTTTTTAGGTTTTCTGTTTAAACAGTTTGCAAAACTTTATTACAGATTATCCAGATTATGCTTTTTGTCACAGTTATCACATATAATTTTAATTGGATTTCTTATTTATGGAAACACTGAAATTGCGGAATATCAAAGTTTTATGCATATTTGTAACGGAAACAGATATTGACGGGCATTTTGGACAAAAGGTTCTGACTGGGACATCCCTACTTTACACACCTGATTGCTGAAGGTTATTGCATGAACTGAACAATGAATGGATCAATGTATCTGGGAATTATGTTTTTAGTGTCTTAATCTAAACTCAGATGCATATTAAATTTCACCCAGTGAGCTATCAGTTGCTCAGATTTAGTTAATTGACAAGTTCAGGGTTCAGAGCGATTCGTCAAAGCATCTTAACATTTATCAACTCAAGGATTCATACATGAACATCTGAAACACATTGAGCTACATACAGTTAAGTTCATTCTAATAACTTTTCTCACAAATTGACTCATCTCATCATTAAATGTGGGATGTGATCTGATGATTTTTGCTGTGATTTGCAAAGCAGTGCGTGTTGGCCTACACCTGAAATATTCTCCCTTTCTTGCAGGTTGTCTCATCTGTCCCACTGAACTTGGATGGCAAGGCCGCTCCGGGTCAGGTTCCCTCTGGGAGTGTATGTTATGAAAGAAATGGAGTAAGCAAAGAGGCACTTTCTATATGATTATTATAATTATTATTTTTGTTCATTTGTTTTGCAAACCTCCTTTAATGCTGTTGGATGTTGACTGCAGGAGGTTTTTTATCTGACCTATACTCCTGATGATGTGGAGGGGAATGTCCCTTTGGAGACAGGTGACAAAGTCAGCTTTTACATGGAGACAAACAAGCAGTACGTTTTAATATGAATTCAGAATCTCATCGTGGCTTGGACTTGATTTCATAGTAACAGCCTGTTTATGTTTCAGTACTGGTGCAGTGAGCGCTCGCAATATTCAGCTTGTGAAGAAAAAGCAGGCGAGGTGTCAGGGGGTGGTATGTGCTACGAAGGTAAGTATTGCTCTATAAACAAAGTTGTATAATAATGTAAAAGTATTTGATTGAAATCTCAGTGCACTGTATTGGCATTTTATGCAGTGGGTTTTCTTCCACTTCAAAATTCTACATGAATGTAACATTGTGGGCGTCTGGCTCATGAAATCCAAGTCATGTTCATTAAAGGTTGTTGTCGCAACCTAATAAAAGTTCGGAGTGTGAATATCTTTTCATTCTTCTGCCTTTGGTATCATCATAAGTATCAAAGTTGTATTTTTGTCATTCAGGAGGCCTTTGGGTTCATTGAGAGGGCAGATGTGGTGAAGGAGATCTTTTTTCACTACAGCGAGTTTAAGGGTGACCTGGAGGCTCTTCAAGCTGGAGATGATGTGGAGTTCACCATCAAAGACAGAAACGTGAGCTATTGTTTCTGAATAAAACATGAATCTGTGCATTTGAATCTTCACCTGACCGATTCCTGTTCCCCCAGGGCAAGGAAGTGGCTACAGACGTGCGCCTGCTCCCTCAGGGGACTGTCATCTTTGAAGACATAAGCATTGAGCAATTCGAAGGCACTGTTGTTAAAGTTATCCCCAAGGTTCCCACGAAAAACCAGGTGAGTAGAATACAAATACAGACCGTTTTAAAAGAAAACCAAAGGGAAGAGAAATGTATAAATTGGATATGCTAACACGTTCTTCCTGTTCCTGCAGAGTGACCCTCTGCCTGGGCGCATCAGTACGAGGATCGGTTTCTCTGAGAAGGAGCTTCCTTTTGGAGAGAAGGACACAAAGTCTAAGGTGACTCTTTTGGAGGGAGACCACATTCAGTTTAACATCTCCACTGACCGCAGAGACAAACTAGAGAGGGCTACAAACATCGAAATCCTGCCAGACACCTTCAATCTGACCAAGGAGACCCGTGAAATGGTTTGAGTTGTATTTTCTTCTGACCTTTTGTTCATCTAGCAGAGTGTCTGATCCTCAACCCTCGCTCTCCCTCAGGGCGTGATTGCAGCCATTCGCGACGGCTTCGGCTTCATAAAGTGCGTGGATCGAGATGCCCGAATGTTCTTCCATTTCAGCGAGGTCCTGGAGGAGAGCCAACTGCACATCTCGGATGAAGTGGAGTTCACTGTTGTGCCTGTAGGTTCTGTTAAGCTTTTCACAAAAGTATGTATTACCTGAAACTGGTTAAAGCGAGTATATTCTGATTTGTTTGTCACGTACCAAACTGAAGGAAATGTCGTTGGCAGGATATGCTGTCTGCTCAGAGAAACCATGCGGTTCGCATTAAGAAGCTTCCCAAAGGGACAGTGTCCTTCCACACCCAGTCTGAACAGCGGTTTTTGGGCGTTGTGGAAAAGGAAGTCGTGTCGGCCTCCAACAAGAACGCAAGCCCCACCAAGGGAAAGGAGAAGGTATGTTTCTGCATTAACGAGGAGTATCTGCCCTACTTGTTTTGCAGCCATTGTTGTAGTTTTTCATCCCTCTTCGCCACCTCTTCTCAGTTTTTAGTTTTAATGCTGGTCTTTGTTTTCTCCCTCAATGACCTCCCCCTGCTCATACTTCTTTGGTTAGAAAAAAGACAAGGTAGGACCGGCATGAAGCTACTTGTTTCAGAGAGAAACTAACATTTAGCACAATGAATGCCTTAGTTTTGTGTTTCTCAGTTAACCAGTCTTAATTATGAAACATTTTGCCTTAATAAGGCATGCTGTCAAATAATTTACTGTTTCTCAGATTGTTTTTAAATTTATTTGTTTTTACTTGAGTAAAGTTGTAGAAAGGCTTGTGTTCAGGCCTCAGGCCCTTTCATGTCTTTGTGTTTATAGTCGGCAGCATGGTATTGCATCACCAAGTCCATCAGTAAAAGGGATGTACAATTACAATTAAAAACTGCAATTTCTGGAAGAATTTAAAAAATGTCTGATGTGGGTGATGAGATGCAGGGCTGGGCGATGTAGCTTAAAAATGTAATTATCTTTTTTTTTTTTTATTACAAATGGCAGAAAATATTTTTAAAAAGTGTCTTATTTCAGTCATCTCCCCTGTTTGTTGACCTGAATTTGAAGTTGAAATAAACAGAAGATGTAAAATGTTCTTGTCAAACAAGACGGTAGTTCTTGGGGATGATGACATCAATATAAACTATGGAAATACAAGGAATCCATTGGAGAAAAATATTTTCAAACAATTAAATCTTCAAAAACTGAAAAGTAAAATAAAATGTTATTAAATTGTTCATTTATCTCAATAGCTCAGTTGACTAAATGAAACACATTGATTAATAACACATATTGAAGCTATGTTTAGTTTTTTAGCTGACGACAAAAAACATTTGAAATCAAAACAATTTTAATTCGCAGGGCTTGAAGAAAATAAATGTTTTATACCTTCTTTTAATCTGACACATCTGCTTTATTAAAATATGACTGCATCTACCATACCGACATTTTCTTTTCACACAAACATATTGTGTAATGCTCATATTGAGCACTTTACATAAACTCTGGGTCCATATTTCTGCCGTGTCACCTTCCCGTCTTGGCAGCTGTCTCCAATACGGCTGAACTTTGCATGTTTCAAAATAACTCTTAAGAAAATATGAACATCAATGTAGGGATAAGAAGTTAATGATATGACTTGATCTGCTCATTTTCTTTGTTAGAATTTGAATAGTTTCTGTGGCAATGCCAGTAGCTAAACCTTAATTACGCAGCCCTATGCTGTAGGCTCTAATCACAGCTGATGCTAACAGCCACAGCTGCTGTAGAATAATATAATGCACACACTACCCGTGCTCATGCTTTTTCATACACTGTTTTCACTTTTTTGTCATGTAATGCTACAGGTTTAGTTGTTTTTCAGACATTGCCATCTTCTAGCTCCTTTGTGAGGAACTTGCCCTTCATTCTTTGATTCAGTTCTCGGGTGTTACACATATTTAAAGGATCAGAAATGAGTGCAGTATGCTCTCCTGCCTGTAGGAAGCTGAGGAGGGAGTGATTGCATATGAAGACTGTGGTGTGAAGCTCACTGTGCCGTATCATGTCAAAGACCTGGAGGGAGGAAGTTTCCCCCAAGCTGGAGACAAGGTAATATTAATGAGGTTTGGTGTAAAATTAAATGCCAATTTTTGTAACGACTCGTCTTTATTTCATAGAATATTCAAAATTTATGAAAAGATGGAAATAAACAAATAACACTCTTTGAGATGATAAACATTTTATTGCCTAAATGCAATAACGGCATGTTTTGGTGAATGTTTGATCATTTGTAGCAAAGTATAGGGCTGAAACCACATTCCTAACACACACATGTGAAAAGCTCAGGCCTTTGTTGTAAGGCAGAACTGTTAATTAATTTTTGATTAACCAATTAATAATTTCACTGAATAAGGTGTTCTTTAGGAGATTTTTTACTTAACTTGTACCAGGTGAAGTTAAAACTATACCTCGAGAGTTCTGGGTAGAATACATTTACAATGTTTGTTTTGTGTGTGTGTGTGTGTTTTTCCTTCTTAAATGCAAAATGTATAAACAAAATTTGCAGTTTTGGTTGAGTGTGGTGTTGTTTCAGCAAGTGGGTAAATATTTTTGATTCTGTATATTCCAGTTAACGATTATTTCAAGAATTGATGATTAATCAGCCCTTGTTGTGCCTGCAGTTGTAAACTGAAAGCTAATTCATCATAAGTCTACTCGTACTTGAATGAAAACATGCAACACGTTGTCTATGATGAACTGTTTGTTCACCAGGTGGAGTTCTGCATCAATGAAGTGAAGCGAACGGGCCATCAGAGTGCAGTTTCCATCAGGGTTCTCAACCGCACCGCCTCCAACTCCAGACGACTGCACGGATTTGTTGCTGCACTGAAGGATAACTTTGGCTTCATTGAGACTGCAAACCATGACCAGGAAGTTTTCTTTCACTACAGGTAGAATAGCTCTGCATGGAGTCATTGGTTAGGGGTGAACATTGTGAAAAAGGCCAACATGTTTTGGTTTGTCTTTCAGTGAAATGTGTGGGGATGTGGATAATTTGGAGCTGGGTGACACGGTGGAATATACTCTCTCTAAAGGGAAAGGAAATAAAGTTAGTGCTGAAAAGGTTACCAAGGTGGCTGCAGGTAAGGGAGGATGAGTTGATTTTATTCTTTTTAATATTGGTTATGTCTTTTATATGATACATTTTTCTTTGTTCAGTGAACGGTACTGGTGACGATGTTGGTGCGTCCGTGTTGGCGGGAAAAATCATCCGTCCCATCCGCAGCGTGGATCCCTCCCAGACTGAATACCAAGGACTCATTGAAGTGACTGAGGAAGGTCTGTGTTACATCAGCAGCAGCAGCAGCAGCAGCACAGCTACAACCTACAAACACATCCAGTCAGCTTAACCTGAGTACGTTTGGTTTGTTCCCAGGTGAAGACAAGGGGCAGAACTATCCCTTTGGAATCATGGGGATGACAAACAAGGCCGACTGCCTACAGAAGGGGGAACATGTTAAGTTCCAAGTTTGCACAGTCACCCAAACTGGCCAGAAGATGGCGTGCAACGTTGTTCCTCAGCGCAGAGCTCCAGTGGAGTGCGTCAAGGACCAGGTAGAGTTCACCTGACGGGAGTGACCTTACATGCTGGATTTTACAGTGCTACTTAGGATGTAGGGCTGCAGGAAAACTGAGCTTCAGGCCTGTTACAGTGTAAAACTTACTGGATCTTATACTGCTTTGTAAATTATTGCAATAAACCATAATATTTAAGCTTTGACACTATTTTCAAGTATAATCATAATTTTGTTCTTTCAAAGACCAGTAAACTTAAATTTTCTTATCGCTGGAGCACATTTGAAATAAAGTAACCAAAACAACAAAAACTAAAATGGACTGCGATGTCTGTGCAACCAAAGTTACATTTCAAAAATATCTTACTCAAACAGGGAAAACGGGTAAAAGTGGCAGGTAGTCCAAACCAGCTACTTTGTACTAGGCGTTCTCTCAAAAAGCTCATTTTTCAACTGTACTGAAGGGGACCTCTCTTTGACTATTATGCTCCAAATGGAAAATAATTGATCATGTGATTAATTCATTGATTGTTATGACAGGCCTAGTTAATTGCAGTCATACTGTTTTGACAGCTTTTACTTTAACTTGTATTTTTCTGCATATGAGTAGAGCATTCTACCTGTAAAAAGTATTAAAAATATCACAAAGCTGCATTTTTGGTTTGCATCTTTTTGATATTTGAACGGCTTTTTGATATTCAGTTCAAATTTGAGCTGATTCAGGGTTTCCCCCAGAAAACTTGCTAAGCCCAGTGGTCAGGGCACTGAGGCGGTCCACCTGTGGCCCATGTATTAAAGATACAAAATAGACAGGAAAAGTTAAAATATTACTGGGTAATTACCCAGTAATATACATAACATTTAATTAAATGTTATGGGAAAACATCTCCAGGGAAAAGGTATTTAAACCCACAACTAGTCTTAAGAGCACGTCTGCTCTGTCTTCAGCTTTCAGTATAAATCAAAGAATCTTGTTCTGAGCAGATCATGCATTTAGTGGCAGGTTTTTAAACAGAAGTCACACCAGTTGTGATTTGGTCCTTGTGATGATGCAGAGAAACGGATTGAAAATGAATCCCTGTTTACCTGACTCCCCTCAGTTTGGCTTCATTACATACGAGGTCGGAGAGAGCAAGAAGCTGTTCTTCCACGTGAAAGAAGTGCAGGACGGTGTGGAGCTCCAGATCGGAGACGAGGTGGAGTTTTCTGTCGTCTTCAATCAACGCACCGCAAAATGTAGCGCCTGCAACGTACGCAGAGTTTGGTGAGAACCCGCCGCTTGACACAGAGCCTTCCTGAAACGCAGGGCATGTTGAAGCTGAACTTCAGCAGAAACAAATGGCTCTGACTAACGTGTGTGTGATATCACAGTGAGGGACCCAAACCGGTGGCCACGCCGCGTCCTGACCGCCTGGTGAACCGATTGAAGAGCATCACTCTGGATGACGCCAGCGCTCCTCGTCTGGTCATCGTACGGCAGCCTCGGGGTCCTGACAATTCAAAGGTTCGCCTTTTCACTTTGAAACAACGCTTGTTGGAGTTTTCTTAATTTCAATCTGTTGGGGACGGTGCATATAAATCTACATTACATGTAAATTAATATTCATATTTACAGTGCATGGCAGAGAAAATATGCAAAAGATTTCATCCGAAGTAAGCAGAACAAACAACCGACCTCAAGTCACAAAACACAGCACATGCAGTTCTATTAAAAGAGGTGAAAAAAAAAACCTCAACAAAAAAAAGTTTACTTAAGAAATAACTAACTAATAGACATAAATAGTATAAAAACAGGTTCAGCTTTATTCAACTCCCATGGGAAAATTGATGTTACAGAAAGTACATGTAAACAAAAAGGACATTAAAAACTAAAGTGAGGGACAATACACTGACAAAACATCAAATGCCAGAAAATGATTATTTAACTGTGCTATAAGCAGTGGCAGATGTGATGAATGGGTGGATCACTGGTTTGCTTTCAAACAGTGATTGCACCATTTAAAAGGTTTCTGGTCGTTTGTTCCATGAATGTGTGAATGTAAGGGACGCCACCTTTTGGCTAAACCGTTCTGCACCTCAGTATGTTGTAGCCTCCTCTGGCTTGTGCTCTGATTTTTATTTTATTTTCTCAAATTAATGAAAATTAATCTTTGAAAAATAATACAGACATCATGATTATATTGGAGAAGAATTTTGATTTCAAATACGTACTAATGATTTTACAATAATAAAACTGGAATGGTTTCAAAGGTCAGTTGCATAAGTGTGCAATATGATGAAAAAATTATTGCTTGCATATTAACTCCAACTGTGGTGAGAAAGGATCTTGTATAATGGAGGTTTGTGAAAATGTTATAACATTTGAAAATTTCTGACTGTGATTTTTAAAAGTTAGATTTGAATCAAAGATATTCTCGTTGAAGCAAACTTGATTAAATTTTCTCTGTGCAGGGCTTCAGTGTGGAGCGGAAGACTCGGCAGCCTGGAGTCATTGACTGAGCAATACGCAGCCAGCCCCATCAGGCCTTGGAGGGATGCAGTCCCTGGGGGAAACAGCAGGGGGCAATAAGGGAAACCGATTTGACATACTGCTTGTGAAACAACTCATCCATGAAATATAACGCACGCATGCAACAAGAGGCATGTGTAATCCTTTGCCCTCACCTGTAAGGGGATGTCCCCTCCTGTCCTCCTCCATGATTGTCTCTGGGTTCAGAGTACCTGTGTGTGCGTGCGTGTGTGTGTGAGATGTAATCTAGAAGAGATTGGAGGTATTTGTTCCTAAGGGGCCTTGTCCCTCTAAGACTGACTGCGTGGCTGTACGCGTCCTGATCCTTTTCAAGTCTGTTTCCTCTGGAATTCTGCACCTGCAACCAGACAATTGGTCTGACTAGGCCAGATGATTTTTTTTTTTTTTTATTGCTGGCATGTCTTTAACCCTCTGCTTTATTTCTGTTCCTCATCGCTCCTTTACGTACTGGAAAACTTTTGATCACCAAGTTTTCTCCAGTGTACATTTTTCCTACAAAACACTTAAAGCAATGGTTCCCTCCATAAGGAGGATCATATTTCATACATGTGCGAACTTTTGAGAATTCATCTCTGCTCGGTTTTTTTGAGCAGTTTTTAAAATGCTTTATTGAAAAAGGCTGGAGTATAAAAGCATGGCGTGAGTGTGACGTATGTGAATGTCAAAGTAGTTTCTCTGAAGGAAGTTACCTTTACCAGTCTAGAGCCTTGACATGCCTTCTTGGTATTCACATGCTCCACTTAACAAGTTTTTCCCAGGTGCAGAATTCCTTGTGGCATCTTATATCTGCAGTTCTTTTATACTATTTCCTTTCTTGCACATAATTTTGCTTTGTTTTTTGTTTTTTAAACTTGATCTGCTAATATTGAATAAATATAAGGTGCCTAAAACTTCAAACAAAATAAAACAAAACAAAAAAAAAGAATAAATAAAAATTAGATGCGTTTCTTCCCAGCCAACCGCCAAAATATTAAAAACAATCTTAGGGTGGCTTTTTTTCCCCTAGTAGAAATAATATGAATATGCATCCCAAACCTGTGGGTTGAATTATACTGTATCTTCTGTGTGTTTCTTTTTTTTTTTTTTTTTTTTTTTGTGTCCGTTTTCCCCTCTCTGGGTGTAAGCTCCCAATTTCACATATAATTTAACTGAGGAGAAGGGTTATCTGTGAAAAATTCTGATTTAATAAAAAAAAACTGAATCAGGATCTCAGTTTTTGTTCTCTGGAGACAAAAGGATGAGCTGTCGTGCCTCTGAACATAAAGTTGCTGTCAGATCTGATTTTTTTTTTTTTTTTTTTCTTTTGACGATCAACAGGTTTTCAGTTGAACCCATACTGAGGTTCTCATGTACTTTTGTTAATGGTCTTGAATGAAACAACTGAATAAAGTTTTATGAAATTCAAAGAAAAAACATTTCTTTTGTGAAGTCTGGTCACATGGCATATTCTGAAGCTTTGGTGGAACTCTGCATGCAGTCCATGGCTATTTCCTGTATTTTGTATCAAAGTGCAGTAATATAAGGAAAGCACTACAGCCCCACATTGTGGTGACGGAATGACATACGCAACCAAAAGCTTTAAGGAGAATATTTTCATAACAAGCAAGCACTAGCTGTAAATGAAATGAGAAACTACACACTAAAATGTGACCATTTTAAGACTTGGAAATGGTTGAAATTAAATGTAAAATTAGTACAAAAACTTACTGATACTGCAGTGCTGTGAAAAAGTACCTGCAATCTTAGAGTTGACTTTTATTTTTAAAGGTTTTATAAAACAGGATTTAATATCAAAGAGAACATGAGAGTATAGTTTAAATTGTGATCAACTGTATTTTTTGGCCATTTGGGGCTTATTAATACCACACTCATATTATCAAGAAAGCACTCTTTTTAAAATTTGCTCGTTTTAATCCGTTCAGAAAGTATTGGATACAAAGTACACAAGTAAAATTAGAGAATCAGTTATGTGTTTGATGCATAAAGTTCCAGGTGACTGAAGAATGGCAGTAAAAATAAAGCTTTCAGGGTGTAAACATGAACCCGTTGTCATGCGAAGGATAATATTGCAGCAGTGAAAGCAGAATAATCTTGCTCTGGTTCATTGAAGATGTCCTAATGGAGATCTCATGGTGATGTCACAAACAGGGGGTTGGATCAATGTGAGCTGGTCCTAAACCTTGGTACTCCTCAGGTAAATGGTGAGCTCAGAGCGATGGATGACCTTCCTTTCATCCTGGGGTTGAGCCTTCTGAGCTTCTGACCAGCGCTTCCACCACTCCCTCAGCTCGGTGGGTCCCGTGGGCCGCCGCTCTCTTATCTGATTTGGAGGAACTTGAGCATGAGGAGTGCTGTGCTCATCTTTGGGCTGGAACTTCCTGTTGACATTTCTTTCCACACTGGACTCGGATCCTTCCAGATTTTCTTCCTTTTTCGAGCTGTCGGATATCTTGGTTGTGATTTTTTCAGGAGTTTTTAAAACCCTCCGGTCTTCTTGAGCAATGTTCAGATTGCCAAAAATATCCAAGCCCTGCATTTTGCGCCTGTACTCCTCCAGTTTAACTTTGCAATCTGCAACCTTGGCTCTCATCTCAAGGAACTGACGCTGCAAATATTTTTCATTACTCTCCTCAGCTTTCATTTCATTCTCCCAAAATTTGATGTATTCCATCTCATCAGCCACAAGCCTCTCCTCGACTTCTTCTTTAGCTCTTTTGGTTTTCTGCTTCTGCTCAAGGTACAAAATCTGTTTGTCTGTGTTTGTTATTTGGACTTGTAAATCCTGCAAGCACAGCAGCTGACATATGATTGAGTCTCTGAGGCAATTTTTCTCATCTTCAGTTACTGCTCTGCAGATTGAGGTGCTCAGGTCAGATTTTACCTCCTGGGTGTTCTTTGAGCGCCTGCTTTTCTCCTTGGTCTTATTGCTGATGCAGCAGGATGTTTGATGGTCAAAGTCTGATTTTGAACTTTTCTGACCTGTGTCTGTACCTCTGCTGCTTTGATCTTGATGCTCTTTCGTGACAAAAAAGGACAAATCCAAAGAGGCCCGTCCCTTTTTATCAATCCTCTTCTTGTTTGACTTGTCACACATTGTACTGTAGACCTTTCCTTTGCCAAGACTTCCCAGCCATTCCCTGGCCTCCTCCATGAGAGTTAGAGATTTTCTTCTAGGCGTCTTCAGGACATCGTTCTTCTCCTCTACCTCTTCTCTCAAACAGTTCAATGGAGGCAAGCTTTGGCGGTGCAAGCTTAGGGAACTGCTGCCCCTCCTCGTTTTAGGCCCAATATCTTTCCGTCTCAGTGGCGGACAAGGCTGGTATCTGCCAACTTTCACTTTGCCCATTTCATCCCAAGCAGAGAGGCCGCTGTGTTGGAGACTGAGTTGGACCTCCTTGGCCTGCTCGCCATACTTCTTCAATGTCTCCAGAAGCCGTTCATTGGGAGTCATGCACCGCTCAAAGTCTTTGAACTTCTCTTGCAAGGTGTACCGTCCTGGCTGCCCTGAAAAAGAACATTGATGCTCTTTAGCCAACACATCTGACATAGTTTCAGCAGTGTGTGGACTCATAAAGATATTTACCGAGGGATTGAGCCAACACGAGCACCACGTCTTGACACGTTGTCTCCTCTGTAACTCCGCACACGACACGTGGGATGCCTTTGACAGACACCTTCACTTCCATTCTGCCCAGTTCTTGATCTGTAAAAGAGTTGCTCTCTGACTTAGTGGAGAACCTTGTTGTTTCTCTTGAGGAAGTTGTGGAGAGAGCTTAATGTCCCCTATTGGCGCTACAGTAACCTATCAGCCCATCATGTTTGGGACTGGCCTGGAAGTGGGTTAATCTTTCTCTACCAAAGCAAGTCATCTTGTTAGTACAGCTTTGCTAAGAGAATCATAGAGACCTACCTGGTTGTCCCGTCTGTAGAAATGATCCTTGGAACTGCTCAGTCTTGATGTGGATGTTGTGGCCGAGAGGAACAGCAGAGCAATTAAAGCTCATTAAAATTCCTCAAGGCAGCTTTCTCCAGGGACACTTTAAGATCCCACCCATCTTGCATGATTAGCATCTAGAAAAAAAGAAAACATGAACACTGAATGCAGCAAACAGTATTTGCCACTACTGCTGTCTTAGTGGAAGCTTTAGAGCTCACCTGAAGCTTTTGTCTGGTTTGCCTCTGTCGTTTTCTCAGTTCTGCGGACAAGTTTTAAACACTGCAGAATATAAATGGACTGAGTTTATATTTGACTTTTCTAGTCATAGAAAAGTCACATACACTCGCATATACTCTCATGCCACTGAGATTACTTTACACTTGAGCCACATTCACACACACTTCATTCATACACCAGTACACATACTGATGGGGGTTAGTACCTTGCCCTGGAGCACAACAACACTGGACAGGAAGAAACTGGAATAGAACGTACAACTTTCTGAAGACAACAACTCATTGCACCCATAAACCCTCCCTCTTGCCAAATAACAGGGGAACAGACTAAAGTGGAAAAAAGTGGAAATATAAGACTCTTAAATCTGTTTCAGACATTTTTACACCACACAGAATCTCCACACGCACCTGTTTGAATGCGTGGTCTGTACTAATGATAACTAATTGTACACTAATAATTAAGAACTCCGATACCATTTCATAATTGTACAACAAGAATCTTTAATGGATTTTTTGGGGTTTCATGTTGTGCACCAAAACAAAATGATACTCAGGAAAAATGATTCACATCAGCAGATGCCTCATGTCTATAGAAAATTCAAATTGTAAATTCAGAGATGGCAATCAGTGACTCCATCATTTTTTCATGTTTAATTTATTGAATTGTCTTGTGATCCAATGTATTTTTTCGAAAACATTTGGCTGAGTTTGTGACATTAGAATGGCATGGTTTATCTTTTGGTGTTTTGGTTTATTTATTTATTTTTGACAGAGATGTTTTATAGCTCTGGGTGTTCCTTTTTATCTTTTCAACAGGAAGAATGATAGCAAGTCAAACAGAACATGTAAACAAGCTCCAACTCTATCCAGCCTGATCTGTGCATTCACTTAGCTAGGGTTAGCTCTGAGGAATAACTCACATCCTGAAACCTAATTCACACTCCAGCTCTTTAAAACCTTGAATCAGAGATCCATCATACTGGGACAGGACTTTGGTCCCCATAAGATACACTGGTCTAGAGAAGGTTAGTAAATATATCAGTAATGGTCCTAAATACAATCACTAAACAAGTACTCAGACACAAAAAGTATGTCTTTCTATCTTCACAAGCACTTTGCATTGACTTCCATTCATTTCTCATTCATTTCTATAGCCTGACCTTAACTCATTAGCCCTGGCTAACCCCAAATCTAACCTGAACTCAATTCACACTAAAGTCCTAATACACACACATACATGCACGCACATGCAGACACACACACAATGATATTTTTGAAAGATGCAGCATCAAGAGAAATCAAACCACATTAAAGAACTGTAGGGTAGGGTTAGGGGTTAGGTAAGGATGCCTATAAGTAAAATATCTTGTCAACATGGTAAATATTGTTGAAATCCATAATTTAAAGTTCAAGCAAACACTTTAAGACAAGTTATTTTCTGGACGAACTGATGAAACCAACAAAAGTAGCTGTGATTGACTAGCTGCAGGACAAACAGCAGAGCATCAAGTTAGTGGATGAGGGTTTACTCCTACACTCACCATCATAAAAGTGAGATAACTGCAGGTTAAAAATGGACTAAAAGTCACTCCTAAGTGAACTGAACATTTTGTATGATGATCAGAGTACTGAGAAGTACTCAGCAGAATTTAATAGGTCTGAGCTAGCAAAGGTCTCAAAGATGGTAGAAAAAAAAAAAAACTCTCCTCTTCTTCTGAGAACTTGTCTTGCCCAACGGAAACGAGAGATGTACAGTGGGGGAACCCAATCCAGATGCTTTTTTGTGGGCTGAGGGGATTAGAAAACCACAGGTGGAGCGCTCCAGGCGGTGGTTCTTCTTCATAAAATTATACTGGTTTGACTCAACTACAGTGAAAATAATTTTTAATACTTGCTCATGTCTGCATTGTGGAACATTCACCATGAAGAGAAGCTGTTTTGTTTATGCTGCTGTTTTTACCTTTATGACTTCCTGAGCAATAGAGGGAACACCCTTGTAATCCAGTACTGGCTCACCGGACAGCTCAGGAGGATCAGGGTAACATGAGCCACATGAACTTGAACGCCTCACTTCGTTGTAAAACACAGATTTTACATTTTTGTGATGTTGATACCAAACAGGAAACGTTCCGTCTGAAACTGTAAGATTTAATTTTCAGATGAAATACAATGAAGATAACTGGGACATAAGTAGTCAGATTTTAGTAATTGAGACATTGGAACAAAAATACAATGTTGAACATTGGTTTTTTTGTTCAGATGGTACAGTCAGAATCTGATGTGTAAAATCTGATTATGAAGCAGACTGGAAGTTTTAGCCTGAAATTTACTGCAGTAAAATCTTTCCAATGGGTTTTTCAAAAAGATTTAGGATCTGCCTATGATTTAGAATAAAAAAGGAAAAAAGCTAATTTACTTTTCAGTATTTGAAAAGTGACCCGACTCGTTGACCTTTTCTAACCTGATCTCTTTAACTAGTTGTACTGGAAGGGAACCTTTGACATTTAGGATTGCATAACTAAAAATAGATGCTCAGTGAAGTGTTCTCAAGCAGCCCACACAGGATGAGAAGCCAGCAGGTCGGAAAATATTTTGTCACATCTGAGTAAACCAGAAACATTAAAATGTTGTTTTTCAAAGACATATAAATGTGTGGAGGAGGGAGTTAGGACCACCTACCTACCAAATGTTTTTATCCCCCATTCATTTTTTTTGTCAAAAAGTAATCTTAAACATTAATATATTTCATTAGTATTCAGTGTAATACATCAAAACAGTTGTGTTTAAGTGTGAGGTAGAGGAAGACTGTATTTGACACTTTTTAAACATCAAATTAAACTTTTAAACTGTGCTATTTATACTTTGTAGAAGAGTATTTTATATTTAAAAACTGAATGTATCGTTACTAAACAACCTGAGTTCAGTCAGGAGTTTAATACCGACATCAGCTCTTGTGATGGACTTTGAGTAGGCTCTTCTAACTCCTGTGGTTTGATTTGAACGCTGGGGCAAAGGTGCGTCTGCCTGGTTAATTTCGGCGCTTCTCCACCCAGCTGGTCTTTTTTGGATTGAACCGCAATGGCGGAACAGCAGCAGTTCAACCTCTTGCTGGGGAACATTATCAACGCTGACAACAATGTCTGGGTAACCCTGTTGGTTAGCGTTAGGGTTCTATTGCTAATGTTTTCTGTTGCTGAAGCTTTAATTGGTCTTTTCCTGCAACCAGCAGGTTTTCTTCCCAGATTGACCTGAGGTCACCTCCTATTGACTCCACTCAGCTTTCCTGTCTCTGTTGAAGAAACACACCCAATAGCATGATGTTGCCACCACCCTTCAGTGGAGATGGCTTGTTTAGGATTATTAATTGCATTGTTCACTTTAGCCACTTTCATTATTTTGCATAACTATGGTTGAAGTAAATTGCACAGAAAACTTCTTATCACTTTATTTCCCCTTAAGTTTTCCTTTTGACCTAGTCGCCCACCTGAGCCATGGTACTATGCAGCTCCTTCAGAGTTACCAGGGCAGCTTCTGTAGGTTTAGACAGACAACCATTTCTGTTCGGGAAGGTTTGGACGTTTCTTCATGATCAGATAACCGATTGAATAATGTGAACACAGCCGATCCGTCGGCTGTGTTCTTTGGTCTTTATGATGCTGTTCATTCTCCGGTGCTCTCCAATACTCTGCACTGCAAAGGCACTGAATCTTACAAGGTATTTTCGGTCCAGTTTCTAGTGCTGATATCTTAGTACACTTGAAAACTGACTAATAAGCAGCTTTATTTCAAGACACATGACCTTGTTTTAAGTGAATAATTGTTGATGAAAAAGTTGGTTTGGGTGCTGTGGTGGCGCCGGGGCAAAGCACAACCCACGTATTGAGGACTTGGTCCTCGTGGCGGTGGTCGCAAGTTGAACTCCTGGCCAGGCGACATTTGCCGCATGTCTTCCCCCTCTCATAACCCTCTTTCCTGTCGAACTACTTTCAAATAAACGCCATTAGAGCCAACAAAACCTTTATAAAAAGAAAGAAAAAGTTCTTGTTCCACTGGTTGATTATTTTAATGATGACATTTTCAATCATTTTATTTTAAATATTTTTTTAATTAATATTGAAAAAATATTGACTTAAGCTTCTACATCATGCTTTTTAGCACCATGTAGGAGCTTAACCCTAACCCTGCCTTTTTGGCAAATTTGTATCTGTGAGAAATTTGTACTGGAAATAAACCAGAAACACTTCACATTTAATCTGGGATTGAATTTAATCTGGGATTGAATCCACACAGGCTTATCCTGTTCAATAATGATCAGACTCTCAAAGGCAGTGAGTTTCACTGGACTTTATTTGACAGCAGAGAGAGATAGAATACAAATGCATTCACTTTTCAGATAACATAAAAACAAATATCATTCTCCATCCTCTTCACATCTGTGTGGTGATCAAAATTCACTAACACACATTAAAGTTTTGTTGTCCTACTGTGATAAAATGTGAAAAGTTCACAGTTTCAGGAACTTCTTCATTCTAGAAACAATGCTGCTGGTTTAAGAAGGCAACGATGGATGGAAAATCAGAATAACCCGTGTAAACTAAAATAAACTGGTTTTTCAGATCAAAATTAAACAGTCACAAAAAAATTGACAATATTTTCTGAATTACTCCTGGAAACTTCAGCAGGATTAAGTTTCCTCATCCTTTCTCTTTTTATTGGTCACCAAGGTGTGTCATGACCCTCCATTAAGTACCAACCAATCAGCTTAACTGTCCCTTATGTTGCTGTTTGGATGTTATGTAACACAGCCTGCCACACACACACACACACACACACGCCTGCAAACATACGCACGTGCATGCACACTCATCACTTTATGAAAACATTATGTCTCTCAGTGACACCAGGGTGCCCACAGGCACCCTAAAATAGATGTTGACACGTATCCGCGCCCCCATCTCTTCCATGAAGGCACGTTCATGCGGGGCGCAGCGCGTCCTGCGGACACGTGAGGCAGACTTCATTTAACAGAGCAGGCTTCACGCAGGGGTCTTCACTCCGGTGGTCTGACCTCCCTCTGCTTTTCACAGGAAGCGACTCCTGCAACGCTGCTGCCATGCCCAAAGTCCAGGTGCCAGGTGAGTGTTGGCATAGCAACCGCAAGCTGTCATGATTGGAGGACTGAAGCTTTTCATTGCATTCATCATGCAGAACTTTTTATTTTTATTTTGTATTTGAAAATGTGACCCACTGGAAACATTAGAAAACTTGAGAAAAGAGACATCGGCATGAAATGCACAGAGTTGAGCAGTAACTTGTTACATCTACTTAGTATTTTTATGAAGAAGTATCTTTGTTCTTTTCATAAGTTTAACATCGAAAGAAATTTATCTGGAGAATGTTTTTCTTTTCCCTATTTTTGTCAATTGTCACTATGTTCTTTTATATTAATATTTTAATTCATTATTTATTTTATATTAATTATTTGAAATACCACAATGCTCACATTGTGGTGTTTTAGGGTTAGGGGTATTATATAATAATAATATAATATATTTATATTATATTATTATATGATATAAAATTTATATGATTTTATATTCTGGTCAGTCTAATACTGTGATTTTAAAATGTAAAATGTTTGATGTTTTGATCAATCAGGACCTCAGTAGATTTGTGACCAATTATTTTTTTATTCTTCAGTTCAGTCTTTAAATACTCTACCCACATCAGCAAATACATCACATCATTGAGCTTTTCATAGTAAATTCACATCCTTGCTGTCAACTTTATCTGCCAGGTCACTTTGGTCGTGACTTGTAGTGAGTTCTTATCATTTACTGCTTCAGCAGTCAGGGGGATATGATAAAGCTATAATAAAGCAGAATATAGTAACTGCTTCAATATTACCTATAAAGACGTGACTTGTCAACTAAGAGTCCCTTATTAATGTGGGATGAGAGCGGATCGAGTAGTTTTATACTTCTTATTTTGGCTCATCCAACCTCTTCTGGTTTCATTGGTTGTATCAGATCTGCAGCATGAAGAAGTCCGTTGGTTTATTTTGACCCAGAGCTCCGACGGGAGCTAATTATAGGCTTGCCTTTACCAGGCATGAGACATCTGGCATGTAGTGTCATGTAATGTAGTAGTAGTTGGTGGAGAATGGGATTTGTCTGATCGTTCTACAATACTGTAGATCAAAGCTCAAATCAAATCAAATCAAATCAAAGATGAATGACCAAGAAGGAAATCAGCCAGAAGGAAATGGCTGTTCTTCCAGAGCCAGCTCATGATATTAGTGATATGGCTCTCCACCCAAAGCGGCATGGTTAGGCAGAATGGGGACTGGCAACAATGTTACCTGTTTGGTCCACTAAAATAAACTCTCCAGCAGCCTTCTGTAAGACCCAACTTGGCATTTGATCTACAGTGATTGAGGATAATGTCACACTGACATCATGCTAAAAAATCAAATCAAAGGTAAATTTCCCTTCACGCTATGCACGTGACGTATGCTGACGTCACCCTATGGTCAAGCCGCAGTCATGCTACAGTCATGCTAACATCATGCTAAGAGCTCCTCGTTTTATGTGCCTATTTTATCTGATATATATTATATTTGTTAAAATATTGTGCTATTCTTGAGTTGGAGAAGCAGAAGAATTCCAATGTGCATATACATCTGTGCAAATGGTAATAAATTCTATTCTATTCTATTCTGCTCTTCATTTGATCATTTCTCATTGAAAATCTGAAATACTTACGGCAGCTTACATCAGTTGGATTCGTTTCCACTAAACAAAGAGCTTTTCAAGCACAGCTGGAGATTTTTGAAACCTTCAAAATAAACAACAAAAGTCTAAACAAATGTAATCTTAATTATTTTATTTCGTTTTAGACCAAAAAATGAAAACCACTATATGCAAATGGTTGAAATTGTGATTGAAATACTCCACAAATACTGAAGGTTCACTAACATTAATGTTTTTACTTTTTCATAGAGCACAGAGCTCTCCTCCATCATTGTCTGTTTCGTAAAAATCCACTTTGAAAATGTTCATTTTATAAAAATGTAATGAAAGCTTTGAATAGAAAAGGTCATATTTATGATAAATGGACTGAATGTGGAAACAGCACAAATTTTTCAGAATGAACAGCTTTTGGACATTCGCACAATAAAATCCAACTCAATCACAAGTTATTGACCTAAACAGTTGGAACAAAACTCACACAAATGGTTCTTAAAGCATCTGTAAGTGCCTGTAAAATTCATAGCAATTTTTGACTCAAAGTTGCTCTGCTGGGACATCAGAAATCTTTTGCATGTGTTGTGAAAATGCCGTTACCATCTCTTTATGAATCGACTGATTTAACTCAAGAGAAAGCCGGTGACTTCATGAAGCCGTTTTCATGATCATCCTCACACTCTTAAACCCTCATCTAACCTCTAAGTTCCCATCATTACTTACTGTAGGAGAACATCTATGATTCTTTATTTTTTAGATGTGGTTGTTTACATGATTATAACATTTCTAACTGATGTATTCTGATGTATTCTCTCTTTTTGTGATTTTTATCCTGTTTAATGCAACTTTTCTGAACGATGCAATCAGTTCAACAGAGTAAGTATGGAAGCTGAGAAGCCAAGCATCGTTTTCAGCTCCATGTTGGATTAGTCATGTTGCTTATGACTTTGTTGGCTGTAAAGTAGGAGCATGTAACACTCGCCCTTCTTTCTAATATCATCCATCAATCAGAATCACTTCCAAAACTGTCCCTTGTTTTTTTTATTTAGAAAACAAAGGACAGTTTTCTAGGAGTCAGGCCTTCTTGGTTTCCCAAACTTTCAAAAAACTCTGGAGAACGATTGGTTTGACTGCTGTGGTTACAAGAAAGTCTGACACCTTGAAAGCAAAAATAATTGCGAAGAGGGCTAAACGCACAAATCTCGACTTGTGTGTTGAGGATATTAAATCCATAGATCTGTTGTCAGTTGCAGATTTGTAGTGTTTGAATCAGTCTTTGGTCATATCTATTCAATGCATGTTATGGAGTCTGTATGCATCAGTTTAAATAAGCTTTACATGTGACCGTCATGTACATGGCTGTCATGTTTCTGCAAACTAGATTAGAAGTTGGTCCTGAATGCAGTTTTTGCAGAGCTGTCCAGTCCTGCATGGAGTCACGGACGATACATTTGAGTTAGTAAAAATGTCATGTCTGGCAGAGACCGATGACAACATGAGGGCCTTCGCAGAGAAGGTCTTTGCATCGGAGACTAAAGACGAGCAGGTGCGAGATGAAATCTCACTTTTTGATGTGGCTGAAGACTGTCCCATCCTTCACCAGGAGATGGCACACCACCTGCATGCCGATGATAACGCAGAGAAACGGTGAGATAAGAGACAGCAAAATAAAATAAAATTAAAAAAATAAATAATCCAGATTTTTTTAAATTCAGGGTTAGCTCATATAGTTTAAAGTGTAAAAGTGAGCTTGCTGAAGTGTTTGTAATGTTTGTCTCTGGCTAACAGCAAAAGGCTTCAGCGCAGCCGTACCATAGCCGCCCCCCAGGCTGCTGCTGCCCCCGTGGTGGTGGTGGACACCCCAACCTATCTGGAGGTCCCTGACTTCCAGAGAGTGGCCATCATTGGTGACTACGCTGCTGGGGTACAGACTACTTCCTGGAACAATCTGGAAGACTGGAAACTTAACTACACTATATGAGCCTAAACTAGTGACTTATGGCGGCATACGATTATTTTAATGAAAGTGCGGAAGGTGAAAAGTATGAATTATTTACCTTCCAAGTATTTCAGACGAGGCTGGAATGCTGCTGTTACCATCACCCTAATCTTTTGGTGCCTTCACAGGGTCAGCTTCAAAAACATAAATATTACTACTAATATTAGTCAGAAGAAAAATGTTAAATCCAAACCTGAAAAGAAATCTAAATCTGATAAGAATTTAAAAGAAAAAATCTTCATCCTCAAAGGCACCAAAGCACCATGATTTAGTACAGATTTGGACTTTACCAAAACTCATGGTGGGTTTAACAGGAAGTAGCCCCCCATTGAATTCTGCCCAGGGCCTGTCTGAGTGAAAGATGACATTTTTTCAGGTTTGAAAATCTACCGTTTCTGAAATTCAAGTGTTCGTAATCCAAACAAAAACCCCTCTGTCTGTCGGTGGTCGGTTAGCCTTGGACCTCCCCCCGCCTTTTTCATACAGTATACTCACTAAATTCTTCAAGTGTGAACTTTTGTCAAGATGTTGTTGTAATGTATTGAAGAGATGTAAAAAGGCTGTTACTGAATAACTGATCTAATGAGTATTTTTATTACAGAGAAGTGATAAAATATATGGCAAACTTAAAATTGGCAGTATGTTGATCACAGGTGTAGTTTTCACTTCCCTGATCTTGAATTTCACTGACTGCATGTTTCAGTGAATGAATGGCCATCACCGGAGGCCAGGGCCGGATCGGAGCTCAGGTTTCAGGGCCATGAGTTTGGTATCTCCAGTTCCTGTAAAGGAATGCTTTAGATGAGCTGGCTTCTTATGTCTGCTGCAGCTGCAAGGCTCACAGTTAGCATGAACCCACCTACTCTAATAACAGCACAAATTCTACATGCTGAGACATTTTGTAGGGTGTGTAGTTGTAGGTTTGATTCCATGTCGCACACTTGTGTGTGCGCTGGAGTATAAATGTGCCTTTTCATGACCAGTCAAAGGCACATTCACGGATTTATGTTTTTTGTAACTAGTCTGAACTTTTCCACACTGGAAAAGTTCAGACTAGTTACCATTTCATTTTAAATAGAAAACATCTGTGAGAAATTTCATAGATGTTTTATACCTTGCTACACTTTTTTTAAAGGGGCAATATTATTTATAGCACTATTTTATAACACAGTCAAGTAACTATGTTACCTTCAGTTGTCATAAAAGTGCTGTACATATCAAACGTGACTTAAGAGAAATTTGACTTTGTAATTTAAAGCATTGAAATTGGACTTCTGTCTCTTTAAAAACTCCTGCTCTTTCCGAAGCTCTGCCTTCAGGAAGTCATCATGACATGGCTCCTCTATTAACCCTTGAATAACATTTTTACAAGTGTTGCTCTGAGGAATAGCTCCTATAATTAACTCAGCAGTTCCACTAGTCAGTTGCTGCTGGCTAGTCTGCAGGAGCTGAATGGGGAGGGCAACTGCAACTCTGAAGAGGAGCTTTGTCCTCACAGGCGAGGCTCGGTCCACCCAGGCATTTTGCACATTTGCCCTGGAGATTACAGGATTTCTCAAACATTCATGAAAGAATCAAGGCAACTCTCTCTGTATGGTTTTGATGAGGAAATAATATTATAACACGACGTACAGCTCAACAAAGTAAATTTTACTGATCCATACATACATAAGGCAAGGCAAGGCAAGGCAACTTTATTTATATAGCACCTTTCAGCCAAAGACAACTCAAAGTGCTTGTACAAGAAAAATAAGAAATACATACTGTTAGAAGAAAAAAAAAGAAAAAAAAATAGACAAAGTAAACATTAAAATTGTAATTATAGTAAATGAGTGGGATTAAAAATTTAAGGATAGGCAACTTCAAATAAGAAGGTTTTTAACCTTGTTTTAAATAAACTGGAGGTAGGCGCAGACTTACAATGAGCAGGAAGTTTATTCCATAGTGTTGGAGCATAAATACTAAAAGCTGCTTCTCCGTCTTTACTTCTGACTCTCTGTATAGTTAATAGGTTAGATTCTGATGATCTTAACGGTCCGAGTGGTACGTAGGGTTGCAGAAGACCGGAAATGTAGTTTGGATTTCTATTCTGAAGTGCTTATAAACTATTAAGGAAATTTTAAAGTCAATTCTTTGAGCAACAGGCAGCCAGTGCAGAGATCTGAGAACTGGACTGATGTGCTGATCTCTCTTTGTGTTAGTAAGGACTCTTGCAGCAGCTCTCTGGAGGAGCTGGAGCTGTCTTAATGCTTTTTTTGGTAATCCAAAAACATAAATCAAATTTAATCAAGCTAATACTAGCCAACTAAACGGGAAGTGTTTACTGTCCTTTGAAAAACCAAGCCTACTAGATATATCAGACCTCGGACCGTCTATATTTTTATTCACAAAATCGTTCAGTTGGCCTTTCAGATGAGGTCGATTCTGAAAAATGTTTTCAATAAACATGTACTGTATATTTTTTCTGTTGTTTCTCATCTGAGCAGGTGACCATGGATGACTTTGAGTTGTCTTGTAAGGGTCTGTACCGTGCCTTGACCATCAGGGAGAAGTACATGAGGCTTGCCTATCAGCACTTTCCCAGAACCGCCTCCCAGTTCTTGCGTCAGATAGAGGGAAACACATTCAAAGTTGAAGACGAGGTGCAGCCAGGTATGAAGACAGAAAGATTAGCATTGTGATTTAACCAAAAACAGACCAGCATCATCCACAAAGCAAGATTTATTCTTTGACGTAATCGCTTTTCCTCAGTCTTCAATGCTCCTCCAAAGGATGGGGAGGACCCTTTGGGCACCTCAGACCTACCAGAGAATCTTGGCTATGTGGCACGTATGAAGGACGGCCTCATGTACGTGTACAACGATGCTGCAGCTGCTGACAAGCATCAGCCCAAAGACCTGCCTCATCCAGACTACAACACCTTCATTGATGACATGAACTTCCTCATCGCGCTGATTGCTCAGGGCCCAACGTGAGTCCGTTCTGAAACGTCTGCTTAACTTTCACTCTCTAAACGTTATGAAAACTATAATTTCTCTTGAACTAGAAGTGACTGAGAGTGCAAGCCACCAAAGGCTGTCCAATATGTCGTATAAGAAGCAGGGTTAGATGTCAATCCATGCTAAACACATGGCTTTTTGGCATGGGTTGACATGCTAAAAGCCCTACCTCAGTGATGTCCTATCTGATGTATTTTTATTCAGACTTGTTTTTAAGTCAATCTTTTGATCAGAAGTGCTGTTATTGTCGGATTTACGTCTACTCATTTACAAAAACTCTTTGCTTTATTGCCCATGAATAGAGTTTAATTTATTAGAGTTTTCTACAAGCTTGTATTTAATTTTCAGGAAGACTTACACTCACAGGCGTCTGAAGTTCCTCATGTCCAAGTTCAATGTGCATGAGATGTTGAACGAGATGGAGGAGCTGAAGGAGCTGAAGATGAACCCCCATAGGGATTTTTACAACTGCAGGAAGGTACTGCAACAAATTCTGCAAACACAGACTACTTCGAACAGTTATAGACTAACTCAGGAAAGCTGTTACTCAAACTGTTCCTCTGCTGTAGCTCCCTCTAGTGACCACATTCACAAAAAGAACAGTTCTAATCTCTTATTGCTGTGGTGTTTCAGGTGGACACCCACATCCATGCCGCTGCCTGCATGAACCAAAAGCATCTGCTGCGCTTCATCAAAAGGTCTTATCGTGTGGATGCTGACCGGGTGGTTCACAACCTTAAAGGGAGGGAGGTCACCATGAGGGAGCTGTTTGAGTCCCTCAACCTGCATCCATATGACCTCACCGTGGACTCTTTGGACGTGCACGCTGTAAGCTCCTATCAGGAATAGATCGCATCAATTGGATGTTAATATACCGTTTAAAAAACAAAAAAAGTCAAATTAACATGAATGAGTGCATACTTAATATTTGAAAAATATTCAACATCTATAGACCGTTAGAAAAATGTATGAAATGTGTTTATGAACTGTTTTTCTGCAGGGGAGACAAACATTCCAACGTTTCGATAAGTTCAATGCTAAGTACAACCCTGTAGGAGCCAGCGAGCTGCGGGACCTCTACCTGAAGACTGAAAATCACATCAGTGGAGAATATTTTGCCACTATTATTAAGGTCTGCTCGTACAAACTTAATTCTGCAATGCAATGAATATGTAAATGTACTGTTTTAAAATGCATTTATATTAATTTACACAGGACAAAAGTGCTCTCACAGAAAATGTCCTTTAGTTGTAAATGCAAACATATCTGGAAGTTTTCATTTGAGCATTGGAGCTTATCATATTATGATATTGATAGCATAAATACCGATGTATCAATGTAGCTTGAGCCAATGCTATAGAACAAGCAAGGATGTGCAAATATGCAAACCAGTCTAAATCAAGAAGTGAAACCATTTAGAGATTATTTAATGTTTTTTTTTTTTTTTTAGGATGTAGTCCTTGTGGTTTAGTTAGCCGATGGTGTCAAAATGAGGCCTAAAAGGAGTACCTGGAGATAGGTTGTTTTATCAAGCTGCTGCAATTGTGTTTAAGCAGAATTAGGGTTTTGACAATGAAATCCGTAGCACTTTGTCATTAGTTAAATAGATTCAGAAAACCTGAAAAGTGGCATTATTGTTACATGCACATGTAAAAGAATAACTATGTGAAATTTCAAGAACTAAATTGAACAACGTTGAGCTTTGTCTGATCTTGTCCTGACTACAGGAAGTAGCCAGTGACCTAGAGGAAGCCAAGTACCAGTATGCTGAGCCCCGTCTGTCTATCTATGGTTGTAATCCCAATGAGTGGGGTAAGCTCTCCAGTTGGTTTGTAAAGCACAGAGTCTTCTCCCCTAACCTCAAATGGATGATTCAAGTCCCCAGAATCTAGTACGTTTTCATAATTTTATAGAATATAGCATTTGTAACAGATTTTTTTCTGTTTTGTATATGTTTAAAGTTATCTAAAACCCTAAGCCTATTTTATATGTAATAAACATCTGTAAGGCTGACTGTGGTCAACAAGGGTAAATGGTGTTCTTTTTCTGTGGTTTCAACCTCAGTGACATCTTCAGAGGCAGGAACTTTGTACCACACTTTGGCAAAATGTTGGAGAACATTTTCCTTCCCGTGTTTCAGGCCACCATTGATCCACAGTCCAACCCAGAGCTCAGCATCTTCCTTAAGCACGTGAGTTGAGATGAAAATCTAAATATTAAGACAGATCTTAGGAAATAATTATTTTGAAAACACTAAAAATAATTAAAAAGCTGTTTTGCTCTTGTTGTGCAGGTGACAGGATTTGACAGTGTGGACGATGAGTCCAAACACAGTGGCCACATGTTCTCCACAAAAAGTCCAAAACCAGAAGAGTGGGACATTGTCAAGAACCCCTCCTACACTTATTATATCTACTACATGTATGCCAACATTGCTGTTCTTAACCAGCTGCGTAGGTCAGTATCTTTGCTTCCAAGCGCAATTCATCTGACTCTAGAAGTAAAGCTCATGTTGGTTGTATTTTTGGGGACGTTTTTGTGTTTACTTGCCTCCTTCTTGCTTTTTAGACAGAGAGGATTGAACACATTCACATTCAGGCCTCACTGTGGTGAGGCTGGAGCCATCACCCACTTACTGGCAGCCTTTATGACTGCTGACAACATCTCTCATGGTCTTAACCTCAAAAAGGTCAGTCAAGAAAGATTTTTTCAATAAGTGCCATCTCTTCTGCCAACCTTCTGCCAGGAAGGTGTGAAAGGAAGAGCCTATCTAATGACGGTATTTATGAACACAACTTAATTCAACTCGTCAGACATCACTGAAGGAACGGTTGGTTGGGTAGGTTAAGCTGAACACTTTACTTTCAAAGTCCTGAAACAGTGCATAGCTTTCCACATCACAATCATTTTTAGTAATAAAGATTTTTTTCACTTCCAGTGGTTTTTAACCTGTTTGAACCAGTGAAACATATCAATGCTTTCATCTATTGATGAAGATGTTCCTTCAGCGTTAAATATATATATTATCAACTTGTCTTGGCAATAACTGCCAGCACTAAAACAAATTGTTATGTTCACTATTTTTTGATTTACAACTAGAACAATCTGAACTTTGATATGGGATCACAAAACATATGTAGCATTATTCAGTTCAATTTGCAGTATTGCAAACAAAGGCACTTCAAAATAAAATGACTTCCTGTTGCATGTGTTAAGAGACTCAATGTTAACTTGATTCCATTATTATGCTTGAATTATAATTGCAAATGATTTGTTTTTGATGAAATTGTCCTTTACACTTTGGTAATATTCAAAGTAATTCAGTTCCTAAAAGCTCTGATACGTCTTAAAAATGTTCTGAGGAAATATCTTTAACTATTCATGCTAAAACGCTCAGATTTTTAATGAAATATAATTGTTAATAGTGTTAAAGAAATATACCGCATATATTGGATGTGGCCAGTCCCAAAGCAAATTTCTGTCATTTTTAACCTAAAAACTTATATTCTAAAATATGCTAAATGCTAAGTACTCTGCTTGTAAAGTGTTAGTAATTGTATTGCTGGTCTTTAACAATTCTTTGCTAATGACAGTGAAAGAAAAACATTTTTGAAAGATTGGGTGTGAGGTAAACAGATTCTCACAATGCCAGGCCTTGACAAACGACATCTAACCTTGACACCTGTCAATGTTTTTTCCAGAGTCCAGTTCTCCAGTACTTGTACTTCTTGACCCAGATCCCAATCGCCATGTCCCCTCTTAGCAACAACAGCCTGTTCCTGGAGTATGCCAAGAACCCTCTGCTGGAGTTTCACCAGAAGGGCTTGATGGTGTCTCTGTCCACTGACGACCCCATGCAGTTCCATTACACCAAGGTCTGCAGTGCTTAGGGCCACAATGATGCACATCACAATCACACACTCAGTGCTGTTCACAAAGGCTATTATATGGCTTATAGTTTTTTAAAATATTTTTTTAAGATCAGAAGTTGGTCTTTGTGTTAATCTTTATGAAATGCCTTGTCCAACAAGCATGAGTGAAAAAGACTGTAAATTGGACACACATAAAACTTTTTTAACTTAGTTTTATGTTCACAGGAACCCCTAATGGAAGAGTATGCCATTGCAGCTCAGGTGTTCAAGCTAAGCACTTGTGACATGTGTGAAATTGCCAGGAACAGTGTGCTGCAGAGTGGCTTGTCTCATGAGGTAACTAACATTATGACACTGTTTTAAATGAAAAACACCTTTGTATTCACCTGGCACTAACCAGGCTTGTTTTGAGTAGATCTGCTTCTCATACCTGGGTTTTGGTTTCAGGAAAAGATTCACTTCTTGGGTTCAGATTACCAGAAAGAAGGCCCAGAGGGCAACGACATCCGTAAAACCAACGTGGCTCAGATCCGCATGGCCTACCGCTTTGAGACGCTGTGCTATGAGCTCAACCTCATCAAGGAGGGCCTGAAGGTGGAGTGAACACGGCAGAAACACGCAAGCCTTTTGTCATAGCTCACCTGAAACGGGTGTAGACAGGATTATGCTAAAGTTTTTTACAGGAGGACTTTGACAAAAGAAACCATTTACAACATTTAAAGAAACAGACACTTCTGATGAACTACTGTTGAATTTTTCTGAGACTGAATGGTTTGGATAAACGGATTTCACTGTTTCCAGAGGGAGAAACATTATGCACAACAATCAATGGGAATAAAACATTACAAATAACAACTAACTCTCTTTCTTTTTTTGTAACTTGCATAAAATTGCATTGATATGGTCATCATTCAGTTACTTAGTTTGAAGCAGCCTTTACAACAGCAATAACGTATATGTGAGCTCTGAACGATTTTAATGAGCATGTAATGAGCATGAGTATATATACAAAACATGAAGAATACCAAATGAAAATGAGAAATAAACTCATTAATGTTTTGTTCCATGAAAAAGAACAAAACATGTTGAACATGTTGAACAAGTTCAATAAATAAATTAATAATTTCTTGCAACAAAGAAGTGTGAAATAGCATTGTACTCAAGCAGTTACATGTTGTTTAATGATTTATTGAATTGTGCTGCCTGTGAAAACTTATACGTGTTTTTATGTCGTTCAAAGTTTAGGTCTATCTCGATTTTGTTGTGTCAGCACAAAGAAGAGGAACTTCTTTGTAAATGGTCATGTACATTTTATGAAGTTGCTTATCGTCTTGATTTATTATACATAATCTTCATTCTTTGGAGAAATTCCATAATGAAATGCTAATATAGATAAAAATACTAATATAAATTTATATTATAAGTTAAGTGGACTGACATTTCCAATAACAAAATGTAACTATCTGTTCTTAACTACAGTGTCAAATCTACGGCATATTTATATATTTTAACATGCGGTTTGGTGCAATGTGGGCCTGGTGTCTGAATTTTCCGGGACACGTGAAAAAATCAGAACTTATTCATGTTGACAGCTGCTGGAGTGGATACAGTGACGTCTTCCCACTTGAAAAACTCCAACCAAACTTTCTCACAGTCCAAAACTTTGTCAAGTTACACAGAAACACGTAGAGTGACAACCAGAAGTTATTGAACTCGCATAATAAAAGTTTCACCTCCCCATGAACGTTGCTCCTTTGGTCGCTCTGTATGGCTTCCAAGTTTTATTTTGAAAAGCATATCCGGAAGAAGTGCCTGTCCGTCTGACGTAATTGTCATTGTCCAGAGGCTGGGCGAGAAGTGATTTGGTTTATCTGCTTTTCTTTCTGTGTCCCGCTTTTTTGAAGCTGTTGTTGTTGTTTACAGGTGGTTGAATGTACGACTCGTTTTTACCATCCCTTTAATGATCGGTTCGGATTAGCGGAAGTTTCCAGTAACTGTCTGAATCCCAACGTGGCCACATCCTCAGCCCGAACGATGAGACCGAGGGGGTTTTTTGATTATCATATTTTAGGAAGCAACACGAGTCGAGGACATGAATTGAACTGACCGCTATGAGCTGCGATGGTAAGTAATCTCATTCTTGGAGGAAGTATTATTGCTCATGTATTATTTTGGCTTTCATTGAACTTTTATGACCCTTTGTTTAAGTTAACGACAGGTAAACTGCGACTTGCATTCACTTGCTAAATGAACGTTATGCTAACTGTCATGAAATATGTCGCACTGTTTCACATTTATATGGTGAAAATAATACAATGGATTTTATATTAACGACTCCTGTCAGCTTCTTTCTAATACATTCCTGCGTCGATTAATCATCTTGTTTAACCACATCAGAAAATGAAGCTGCATTTTTAGTATAAACATTTTTTGTGCTTCTCTTTCTGTCCATGGCGTATTTTTTATTTTTAAAAACCATAATAAAATGTTGATTTGCTTGACCAGAAAGGAAGTGTGTATTATTGAGCCTTTATTCAAAAGTTGATTTATTTAAATCATATGGAAGTCAATGAATGTCCCCCTACTATTTTTGTCTGACTATTTTCTAAACTTTTTATTCTAAATGATATAACTGTCATGTTATGAAGGTTTCTAGTGGAGTCCTTCAAATGAATGTAGAGCTTTCTGCTGTTTGATCAGTAATTTAAAGACTCACTCTTATCCTGGCTTGTAGCAAACCAGCAGTTTTCCTGTTTTACAGCATTAACTGTCACCATTCATGGTAAGCTAGGGTTCTTGCAACAGCTCACCTACAACATGTCC
This sequence comes from Poeciliopsis prolifica, assembly GCF_027474105.1. NCBI lineage: Eukaryota > Metazoa > Chordata > Actinopteri > Cyprinodontiformes > Poeciliidae > Poeciliopsis > Poeciliopsis prolifica. Next base: position 52,676 of record NW_026562493.1, read on the forward strand.
TGTCATGCTGCCATCTTGAAGAGGGCGTGTTGGGGTGGATTCTGAAGGTTTGATTTAGCTGCTGTAAGTGATGACGGGGTACTTTGTGACGCATCTGGTTTCTGTCTAAACAGACAGAAATATATACTGGTATAAATGTTTACTGAGGTTTTAAAAAGGTATGGTTTTAAAACTGCAAGACATTTAAAGTTCTTTCACAGAAGTGCCACAGTATGTAACGTGACCAAAAAAACCCTAAAAATCCACATATTTGTTAATGTGTCGCCATGTCACGACAGAATAATACGACACAGAAATTCAGTGAAAAGCTTTATCTCCTCCTCCCTGAGCTACCACTGAAGAAATGCACCCCTTCCAGTCAAAAACAACCAGTCAGAGCCAGGAGGAGGGGCTTAGCGCTGTCAATCTTGTTTTCAGCTCTGCTAATAATGGTATGCACATGGGCTTGATTGACAGCGCTAAGACCCGCCTCCTGGCTCTAACTGGTTGTTTCTGGTTAACACTGGGAAAGCCAAAAAGCTCACAGATTTGTCTCATACTAAACTTAGTGACAGTTTCCACAAATATGTAAAAAAAAAAACCATTTTATAAATGTTAACTGCTGCAGCTTTAATGGAGTATGGAGTAAAATAGTTCTGCCCCTCCCTCACTAATTGCTGTGGACTGCCGATCAACTTGCTGAGAAATGTGCTTTACACTCCTCCTGGCTCACAGCAGAGATTTATTTGTTAGTTTGGAAACATCCCCAACACTGAGGTGACATTTTAAAGCTGTAAGTGGCAGCAGACTGCAGGCTTCCTATCCAATTAAGCAACTTTTATCTGCTTCTTAAACTTCTGCAACACGCTTTACAATAAGCTCTTAAAAACAGAAGAAGTTTTTAAAAAATGTTTCTATTTAGAAATTGTAACAATGAACAAATATTATAAACATTCTAACTGACATAATCAATACATTATTTATGTACATTTGTGTTTTAAGTTTTTTGTGAATTCCATGAAAGTGTGTTTATTTCACGGGTTTATTTGGTTTACTTTGATTGTTGTACCATGACGGTCTCATACTGGCTCATGTTTATTTGCCAGTATGGTACTATGGTAACTGTCATGCAGCCAGTGTGTTTTAGGATTTAGTGTCTTTCAGAGGTCTGGCTTGATGGTCATCACATGGTGTGATCATAAATAGTCCAAAGATAACTGAGATCAGTGGTCACACATCTCTCTGTGAAGGTAATTACAGACGGGCTGCTGATCCTTCTTCCTGCCGCTCAGGAAACCCAGCTCATGCCTTCCTGTGCAGTCCAGACAAATGTTGCAGAAGTGGGTCAGTTTGGGGATGCATTGTCATCTTGAGGTCTGGCAATTTTAGGGCAACATTCCAGTGCATACATTTAATTTAGGTCAAACTAAATAAAAGCATAATTTTTAGGCCATACCTACTTAAATCTAAACTTTTCTGGCCCTGGTGTTGTGCTGCTCTGCAGGAATTCAGCTCAGAGTTACTATGATTGTGAGCATATCTTTCCCTTTTACCGGGTTCTTCCAGCTTCCTCAACGTGTTCTAAAAGTTAGCTTCCATGCAGTGAGAGGAGCAGGAACATATATCGACTAATGCTGAAGAAGAGTCAAAGTGGATCCTGATATAAATGACTTAATGTATGCGGCCAGTCGTTATTGCTTCATGTGCTACAGATAGAGGAGGGAGTTCATTTAGTTCCAAATATTTATATTATGTCTGAGTTTCATCATTCATTAATTACACATAACCATTAAACCATAAAGCTTGTTATGTTTGCCTTTTCCTTAATGCTTAAACCTTCATATTGTTTTCTCTGGGCTCAGATTACCGTGAGTGAGGTTGTAAGTTAAAGGTTTTCAAAAAAAAAAAAAAACACCAGAAGTTGTAGTTGTAAACCAGGTTATCAACCAGGGTGATATTTTTCATCACCCTTTGAAAAATATCAGCCAGAGACGAGCCCGTCTGAGCATGTGCAGAAAGGAATGTGTGTTTGACAAAAACTCATGCAAGAAAAAAACTCATGCAAGAAAAAAACTAAACAAGAAAAGAATGCAATTATACATTTCAAAATCAGGAGGAAGATAAGTTTCAACTAAATTTTAAACAAGGTTTTTTTTTTGATGCAGCCACCAAAAGCTTTATGCTGATGTTCATCCTTTGTCTTTATATAAAAGATAACAATACAGTATTTAAAATGTTCTAAACTTCCACATACAGACCTACTAGAATATTCTTGAAAAGTCCATTAATTGCAGGAACTTAACCATGACATGCAACACATAGATTACTTACACGCAGCTTTGAAAGGCTTTATTTATGTTAATGACGATGATTTTCCACTTACAGAATATTGCATCAAACCAAGAAAAATAATACAGAAATGTTTAATATCTGCCTTTAGTATTAAGGTTACTTGTGTTAAAAGTTACTTTTAATCTGACAAATGGGCCTAATCAGAACTCATATTCTACTTTATTGAATATGAATGTATTAGCAGAGCTGACTTCACATTACATGTGAAACAGGGTTTTAATATTATTCCAAAATAATGTTTACATTTTTTGTTTAAACTCTTTATGTTATATTGGCCCATGGTCCGTCTCCCTGCACTCCGCTCAGCCTTCTTGTTATTTCCTTAAAGCCTTGCTCTCTCATCACTTCTGCAGCTTCAATGAATTGAATGAAGATATCATTTTTTAAAAATAGATTCTTACATCTCTCTGCGTCCTCTGACTTCAATTTCAGTCTGACTTCATCAATGCTAAAAGTGGCAATACGAGTTTCTTTTTGTAATAACTTCTATACTTAGGTATTATGTGTGTACTGATCCAAAGAAGGTCTTTGACCAATCTGCCTGTCATTTATGGGTAGAGAAGATAAAAAAAATCAAGTCTCTAATACAGATAAAAAACAAAACTCAAAATGTATTAAAAATTGAAGAAGTTTTTATATGACAACACATCACAAGTCAGAAGGGAGCCACATTTGTTGCCTTAAACTTGTGAGGATGAAGTAGGATTTCCTGACTTCATTCAAGTTGGAGTTGTGGTGAGAAGCTTTTTGTGAGTTTCGTAACTCTGGACTGATTGTACCGCGTCTCTCATTGGCTCTGACTGGAGCCCATACTTTCCAGCCCTGTGAAAGACAGCTTTGTTGTTGCATTAAATCAGATGCAGCACTTTGTTGTATCACTGGCATTTCATATTTAGGCAGCAGTGAGGTTTCCGATGACAGCAACGCAGAACTCCCCTCCTGCTGAAAGCCTGGACAGCTCAAGCCACAAACCAGCCGTAGAGCGCTGTGGTAATCTAGTTCCCTGTCACCCTCTCTCTTTCTTCTCTAAATGTATTTATTTTTTTCTTTCTGTTCCTCACTCCACCTTTTTTAAAACTATCCTGGTCAGTGATGGCATAGTTATTTTGAAAAAGTAACTTTAGCCGGATTACTGATTACTCCTTGAAAAAGTAACTTAGATTACTGATGACTTGATTTGGAAAATCACTAAGTTACATTAAAATTAACTGTTTTGTTTCGTCCTGCAGCTGCAAACAACAACACTCTGCCACCTGTGAAAATTACATTGATCTTTGCCAATACTTAACTTCAAGTTATTTTATAATGGTAACATCAACAATGTGTCTCCACTTGTAAGGTTGAACTGAAGGGGAGATTATTTAATGGTTACAACAGTGCAAAAAAACTTTAGTAATTTGTGTGTGTTTGTTTGAGTATTGTTTGGAAAACTATAAATAGGATTTTAGTCCTCCCTCTGCCCTCCCTCTCCTCCAGCATCCATAACTCCATGTCCTGCTGCACAGATTTGTGACACTTATCTTAATATTACTGATTATAATGATGTTTAGTAGCACAATTTTACAGACTCGTTCATTTGTGGCTGTTTTCACGTTTATTGAACTGTTCAGATTGGTGTTTGCAGTTTTCTGGAGCGCAAGACGAAGCCTGACGTAATTCATAGCAAATATATTAACTTGATATCAACAAAAACACAGCGGGACTGATCTTGAGTCTGACTGAAACTAACTGGATGTCAGGCAAATTCTGGAGTTTATGTCTGCTTATTTCCGAGCCCAAAAACTGCAACTCATTAAATCTGAAACGACTTAAGAACAAAACAAGCCCAAAGCTGCTTATAATAATCAGACTTGGTGACCGAAACTGAAAATAGTTCCATCTCCCTCCTCCCTCCATTGTTTATGTTTCTGTCGCTGCTGATACTGTCGCATAGAAACAGCAGACTCTCCCCAAGATGCGCAGAGGAAATAAAATAAAATTACAAAAGAAAATGGTAACACACAGTAACGCAAAGTGATTTCAATAAGTAACTGTAGTCTGACTACTGGATTTGAAATAGAAACGTTAGATTAGTCGTTACTGAAAAAAGTGGTCCAACCTCAGTAATGCGTTACTGACATTACTGGTTCTGGTGTTGCCTTCTGACCCGTGTGACCTCACAGTGTGGTGGGTGGAATTATGTTTTTAAAAGCAATTTTGTTTGTCTTTGTTTCTTTTTAGATTCTTTACAAAATGAGACAAGAGAGAAATGACTCTTGGTCAAGAAGACACATAGAAGGAAGCAGCTTTAAGTCTGTTGGCTGATAACTTGGACCAAACACCTGATCGAGTGGATTTTGCTCTCCGGTTTGTTAGAAACACCTTTCCTGTGTTGACTGATGGGGCAGTGGAGGTGAGCCGGTTCGCCCGGTCTCACCATGCTGGCTCTGACCGTGGAGCAGGGCAGGTGGGGAATGGATGAGGCCAGCACTGTTAGGCAGGGCCGGCCAGCAGGGCAGCGGGTCAACATTAAGGAGAAGATCTCCCAGTGGGAGAGTCGGACCCAACAGAGCAGCAGCAAAGATGGAGGAGTCAAAACACATCCTCCCGTCGTGTCCAGAACACTATCCAGTGACCTTCTGGGAAACGGATATTTCAATGAGGGGTCGGGAGCCGAAATTCACGCCAGAGATAGCCGCTCAAGAGCAAAAAGTACAGAGTTAGACTTCAGGGAATCTCCAGCTCATGACGTCCAGAGCATGGCTGCTCGAAAGTCAGAACTGTTCAAGAAATCCTCCACTTCATTTCCAAACCCATCTCCTGGAAAATGCAGCACAGCAAAAACTTTTGCATCTTCCAAATTTAAAACAGACACCCTTTCTTCAGCTGACCCAGTCTTTACAGCAAACGGCAACCCCAAACCGGATCGCTTTCCTGACATCGTAATCATCTCCAAGCCTCTACCTCCTTCAGCTGGTGATCAGGATGACAACATGCCTGCTGGAAACTTCTACACATCTCGGGGTTTCTGGAGGAAGCTGGAAGGAGACAGGCTGCTGTGGGAGAACAGCAGGAGCAACGCAGGCGACGCGCTGCCCCCTCCCAAACCCCAGCGCACATTCCAGTACCGTGGGACCAGCAACAACACAAAGCTGTGCTGGGACAACGGATCCCCTCACAACAACAGCAGCTTCAATCTGAGGAGCAAGAGAGTGGTGAAGCCACCAAACTTCCCACCTCCGCCGTGTCCTGTCATCCAGACCGAAGGGCTGTCCAGGCATAAGAAGAACAGGTGAGGCCAGGAAGATAACCACTATCCCACCATATTTCATATTAGCCTTTTATTGAGCAGAATAAATGAAAACAGTGGGAGCTTTTGGACATTACAAAGGTTAACCAATTGACAGTGTTTTTAAAATGCCAGTAATCATGAAAATAATTCTATTTACAATGAATTAAACTAAGTTAAATCAGTATCAGGGAGTGCTGGGTTTTGCCTGGAGGTTAGGTGTGGGATTGGGTCCCTGCCTGGGGGGTGGCTTAACCTCGTGTTGTCAGATTTTAATTGCTGGCTGGGGTCACCTGCTGTCTGGCAGCTCTCTTCTCTGTTGTCTAGAAGGACCTAGTTTGATAGCACAGATGGGTCCAAGTCAGAAACATTTAGAAACAAATAGTCCACATGCACCACTAAAGTAAATGAGTTGCGTAGCTCATTTACTAATATTTATTATCAGAATTATAGCCATTCAACATCTTTTTTTCTCTGGAGCTAACCTTAAATTTGCACAAAAATAGACTTTTAAAAGCTAAGTGTTCTTTCATCATTTGTCCTTTCACTTTATGTTTTTTGTTTTTTTCCAGGTGACTCTTTGTTTTATAGGTTCAAATTAAGTCAGTATTTCTTTGTTTTTGTCCATTAGAAAATACCTCAATGGGGACAAAATATTACATCCCCCTGAAATGCAGTTAAGAAATAGTTTCTGTTTCTGGCTGCTGCTGTTTTACATTACAAAAGCATTCAGAGATAATTAATTAGGACATTTCTTTTTGGTCTCTGCACATGTGGTAAGAATGCTCCGTCCATGAATTTCATGAAACTTTATCATCGTATTTCATGCTTTGCATCACAGAGAAACTTTTCTGGGGTGTTTTAAAACCAGAAACAGTTTTTTAAAACTAAAACCTACATAAAAGATTGTCAATATTCTGCAGGTTATTCGGTTGAAGTTGTTTTTAAGCGGAGCAGAAGCTTAAAGACAGTTCAAAAACTGCCTTAAAAGACGTGATGTTGGAGGAGATGGAACTGAAACCAAGTATTGAACCAATTTTCCTTGTATCCTTACTTCAGGAAGTCGTTTGAATATGAAGATGTGGCTCGTCTGACAGCGCAGCAGGGCACTGTGGGAAACGGAGTCGTCCACCCCGATCTCTACCATGCCTACTCTGATGACAATATTTATGAGGATATTGTGTGTAAGCCAAATTCCATGCATTGACTGTGTGGAAATAAATTCATTTACTACAGTAAATGAAATAAATGAATTTATTTTCAGATTATGATCATTCAGTTCTGTTATGTAACAGCAAAGGCAGGAAATCATTGGCTGGTGGGCGGCTGTCGTTAGTTAAATGGACATTTTTAGTATGCGCTTTCCTGGAACACGTGTGGTAATCTCACAGCCTCTGGCTGCTGTCAGTTATGATCTGTCTTTCAAAATATGGCATAATAAGACTTCAGATTTGAGTCAATTCCCACTAGATCTATTTAGAAATACACTTACAAGTCACTTTTTTTTGTCTTTTTGTTTTGTATGAATTTTTTCATCTAAGATATGTTATTCAGAAGAAGAAATGTTTAACATTTTTAGAAATATTTCTGATTTCTGGGGTGTGGCTAAGACCTTTTCCTCCATTTCAGAGGACAGTCTTCCACCAGCATCTCTTGAAGTCTGCATTGTGTTTTTGAAGGTTTTTAGACATGTCAAATCATCTGGTATGATTTAAGTCTTCCAGTTTTTCTCTCTAACATGTTGTGTGACTGTCTACCTGCAGGTGATGGGATCAGGGATTACCCCTATGAAGATGTCAAGCTGTCCACTATGTGTCTTCCTCTTAGGCCCCCAGGTCCAAAAGTAAGGAAGGAAATTCAAATAACTCTTTTACTTATTAGAAATGTCTCAATAAAGATTTTATTGACCTCATAATCGTTATTTGCAACAACGCTTGTGTCCCAGTCATGATTCTCATGATTCCTATTTTCTTGACAGTGTCAAATATTTTGTCTGAACAGGGATTTCTGGATAACAACCTTTTATTTCTAATTATACATCTCACCTGACACACTTTTCTGGTCTCAAATAAAGTCATATATCACTTTGCTGTTAACGTTTTCATTCTGTACAGTTAGCTAGGCTAATGTCAGCATTTTTTATGACCTGTTTAGTTAGGATAGTTCAGCATGTAGCATGTCTCACTGCCATTCCAGTAAATAAGACAAACCTTAGAGGAAAAGCAGTTCTGCTTCATAATTTAGCTAATTTTATGTCCTCAGTTTGTGTTCTGTCGTAAATTCTCGCCTGCAGAGGGTCAAGGTAGATAGCCTTAACCCTGACACAGACAGACACACATTGTGCTGTAGCCAATACCGTCTCTCTTTCTTAGTTCAGCAGAATAAAGTTCAAGGTATATAAAATAGCAGCTGTTTTACATTCTATGGCTCACTGGGGCTGACAAAGACACAGAGTAGATTTACAACAGCTGTGAGGAGTTTGATCAATCTGAAAGATTATCTTATCAAAATCACAGGTTGATGCTTTGATTAGATCAGGACATCCCTATTTATTTCTGTATCCCTAAAGTAAAATGGTCACTATCTCACCTGATAGAAGAAAAGATTGTCACAATATACAAATCGTGTCTTAAATCTTTTGGTTTGCTTCAGTTTTCTCCGAAAGGTCAGACATTGCATGGATACGCTGGGAAAGTGGACAAGAAAGTATTTCAGGTGTTGGCATCCAAATCCTCAACTTTTACAGAATCTGCTAAACCAGCATCGCCTCGACACAGCAGCACCCAGAAAGCCCACGGGACTCCTCAGGTAGCTAACTGGTGTTTTCAAAACCATTTTATGCATCTCAATGCTTCAGCTACTGAGCTGAAGCATTGAGATGGAAAGATGGAAATATTGCCATGTGAAATGATGAGTCATGGTAAAAGTTGCAAAGCAACTACAGGGGCAGTAACATGCCGAGCAGGAAGGAGAGGATGCTGAAAGAAACAGATAGGAGTGAAACAAAAGCAAGTCCTTCCGTCACATTTAGGCTCTTTGAATGAGAAAACAAACTTCTAACTCATGGCTTTGGGAAGCCACTGGACTGGGACAGAATTTAACTCCAAGGTAATTCACCTGGCTGAGGGAGAAATAGATGAGTGGGGCTTGGAAACCTGCCTGACACTTTTACTGTGTAGTTAGTGTGTTGGATAAATGCCAGATGTTTGTGGTTAGCTCTTGCGAGTATGTTTTTGCTAGAATCTTTTCCTTCTCGAGACAGAAACAGAAAAACTGTTAGATTGTTTCTAAAGTGCTGTTCTTGTAAACTGATCAGTTGTTATAGACTATTATACATTGAAACAGGCATAAGTACATGTGTTTCTCAACTATAGATCAGTGATGCTTCAGAAACATTCTGGTTGTTTCTGTACTCTTGTCATTCACATTTGTGTTTTTTAACAGCAGCAGCAGCAGTCTAAACTTATTCTACATGTTTTCTTGTGTGGCAGAAAAATACACAGATGTCAGATAAATAACTTCTGTAAATGTTAATGTACAGTAGATCTGACACCCCTGGCAAATATAGTAATCTTGCCTCACAGCTTAACTCAAGTTCACCATTAGGTCATTATGTCAAGATGTGAGTCAGAAACTTCACATCTTCACTTTGCAGTATTTGTCCCTTCTCAGCCATGGAAAACCTCTCTACATCTATCTAAGAACAGCCCAGTTTCAGAAGATTTCTGGACTCTGGGTCATTTCTTCTGGTGAAAGTTATTCTTAGGGTTAGGATCTCTCTCTCTGTCTCTCTCTCTGTCTCTGTCTCTCTCTCTCTCTCTCTGTCTCTCTCTCTGTCTCTGTCTCTCTCTCTGTCTCTCTCTCTCTGTCTCTGTCTCTCTCTCTGTCTCTCTCTCTCTCTCTCTCTCTGTCTCTCTCTCTTTCTCTCTGTCTCTCTCTCTGTCTCTCTCTCTCTTTCTCTCTGTCTCTCTCTCTCTCTCTCTCTCTCTCTCTATATATATATATATATATGTATACACACATTTTCTAGTTTTTATAAAAAACTTTGTAGATGTATAGTGAGGTGCGCTCTGTAGTCCAGAAAATAAGGTATTCTGTATTAATTTAACCAAGATTAAATTAAAAATCCCAACTCTATGTAAAAAGAAATGGTAACCCCAGAACATGATGCTGCCACTACCATGTTTCTCTGTGGGTTTCTTCTGGTTCGAGTTGTTTTGGTACAAACATCCAACTTGGCTCATGAATTTGCAGCACATTTCCTTCAAGGTTTTACATTTTAACCAAGCCTTGCGATACGTTTATAATCCTACTTCTCATTCGTTTCATAATCACAAAAATTTTAATTTTTAATCTGAGAAACAACTCCACACTCGGAACTTTAAGAACAATTTTTTTTTATTCTTACACCTCGTCAGCTTTATTTCCAGCCTCCCTGACAGCTTTCTGTTTTTTTTAATTATTATTATTTTTAGACATTCATCCAGTTTTTTGATGTCACTGTTATCACAAATGTTCTCAAATATTTATCTTTTTTATACTTCATCAAACTCTATCTTAGCTAAATATGCGAATGAGCTAAGCTTTATTTAAACTCAATAAGATTTGTTGCACTTTATTGACGTCAAGAAGAGAATTTGAAATAAAAAGGTATTTGGTTGTTCACACTTTTTCAGTTCATTACAGTTGTAGTTTTCTTTAAGGGGTGGACATATTTGTTTAAGCTTGGATGCTTGGATAAAACCAATGTAGTATGTACATTATCCTTCCACCTAATCACAAGTTCATAATGAACATTTCTAAATTACATCTGAAACAAAATAACTTCTTTAAACCTTAAATAAGAAAACTGAGATGTTTGGTTTTAGACAATGCAACATTTAATTGTGATTAATCACAGCACTAGTGCGAATAATCTGATTAGATTTTTAATCGATTTACAGCCCTGACTCTTATGTGACTATGTGGACGAGGCTGTACATGCATGTTTGCATTTTTCCACAGTATATCTCCAAGATTGAGACCATTTTTGATGACAAACGAGGCAGAAAAAGAGTGAAGAACCAAGGGCCCTTTGCACGAGGTAAGAGCCGAACAGAACCTTTCATCAGGGAGATCAAAACAAGCTTCTTGCTGGAAATACCCAGCTTCTGATAATGCACTAACTTAAGGCCAGCAGGGGAAGGGCCAGGCTAATGATGATCAAACAAAGGCTTACTGTCTTCATGTGATTATAACTTGTTGAGGCTTTTCATTCCCATCCTGTTGACTAATGTTTGCTCCTCATGGCAGCAGAGGAGACCAGCGGGACAGAGAGCGATCCAGAAGACAACACTAAAGGTATCAGCTGTAAAATAAAAGGTTTCTGTTTGGACTTTACAACTCTTACTCACTAAAATGTGAATGTAATGAAGAATCTGGACAGTTTCCAGTTTTCCATGTGCTCCATGTGTTCAGCAGGAAGGTCCATTTACATCCAGTCCACACTGAGGCGACGGCCCGGGTATCGCACCCTGGAGAGGGACCTGATCCAGCTGCAGCAGCAGAAGCAGCAGCTCTTTCAGATCTTTGTGGTCGTGTCGCTACGGAAAAACGCTACAGGAAACACGTACTCCCCTGAAATTACTCAGCAGTTCCCAAAAATGGTTAGGAGCGTTTACCATAAAATTACCTTCCTCTGCTGACAACATAAATACGTTTTCATTACTTTAAGTGAATGGAATCTGTTGTTTGCACCCTTAAAATGATTTTGTTTTATGATTGGAAGGGAAATGTCCCACATTGGCATGAGTCAGTAAATGTTACAAGCTTTGTCTACTCATTTACTTCATTCTAATATCAGCATCTTTTCATGCCAGTCGGTATAATAAGTTTTAACTTCTTGATGAGAAACTCAGCAATGTAAATAAGATTGACTGATTGATTTATTCAGTCAGTCATCAAATAAAAACCTACAAACATTACAACAATCTGAACGTTCAGGCAGAAGCACCAGGCTGATGTTTGTCTGTCTTGCACATCAAATCATTACAATATATAAAATAAACTAAACATGATTTACTATTGTAATCCTCAAATATTTTTTTAAACATTTCCTTTGAAAACCCATTACGCTCATCAGTCCATGCTGCATCTTTTAAAATGTGTCCAAATCATATTTGAATTCACGTAATGTGAAGAATGTTTGCACAGGCAATAAACTTAATTTCCCTCTTAACTTTAATTGTATTTTTTAATTAAGCAAATCATCAAATTTCATGATTTAAAAGTTAACTCGTTCATAGTAACCAGCCATATGTATGGCTATTGGTAAAATGTTAAATCATTTCAAACATTTTAAATTATTTTGAAGACAATTATTTCTGCTGACCTGCAGCCGTTTCATTTCAGTTTGAAAAGTCGTCCCGTCTCTCCAGAGAAGCTGAGGATCAACTCAACGTGATTCCCAAGTTCTGCTTCCCGGATCCCCAGGACTGGAAGCCATCGGCACACACACGCAGGTCAGCTGCTGCAACGCAGCGACACTCATTCCAACGCAGCGACACGCACTCCAACGCAGCAACTCGCACTCGAACGCAGCAACTCGCACTCCAACGCAGCGACACGCACTCCAACGCAGCAACTCGCACTCCAACGCAGCAACTCGCACTCCAACGCAGCGACACGCACTCCAACGCAGCAACTCGCACTCCAACGCAGCGACACACACTCCAACGCAGCAACTCGCACTCCAACGCAGCAACTCGCACTCGAACGCAGCGACTCGCACTCCAACGCAGCAACTCGCACTCCAACGCAGCAACTCGCACTCCAACGCAGCGACACGCACTCCAACGCAGCAACTCGCACTCCAACGCAGCGACACGCACTCCAACGCAGCAACTCGCACTCCAACGCAGCGACTCGCACTCCAACGCAGCGACACGCACTCCAACGCAGCGACACGCACTCCAACGCAGCGACTCGCACTCCAACGCAGCAACACGCACTCGAACGCAGCGACTCGCACTCCAACGCAGCACCACGCACTCGAACGCAGCGCCATGCACTCGAACGCAAATTCTAAAACAACAGAGGCACAATGGTAATAGAAACACCTTACTGATTTCTTTTAGCATCTCAATTTAAATACCTTCTGTTGTTTCTGTTCCATATTATGTGTATTATTCCATCCCCTGTTTTCCGTTTATTTTCTTCAGCTGTCAGCTCTAATATCTAAATTCATCTCAGCTTTCATGGTTTAAATCCAGGGTGTTCAATCTTTTTGTTACAGGACTTTTAACTTCACAGATGTAATGTTCAAAGTAGCCGTGGTCCACAAAATATTTTTTTGCACCTCTTCAAAAATAATAAAAACAAACTAAATGCATAATATTTTGATGAAACATCCTAGCAGAAATAATTTGTATGTCATTTTAGAGGTCGATTTGTCGACTAACCGATTAATTGTATCAAAAAATTAGCACAATTCTTTTTATTTAACCACTTGAGCCTTTTTTAATGGATGTTAAAAATACATAAAAAGATTAGAATAACAAATTTTCCTTTTTAAATTAGAAAATAAACCACTTTGTGCCTAAAATGCAATAAAATGTGAATGTTCTGCACTGTTGTGACTCTATTGTGTGTGTTGTTTCAGTAAAATGGCCTATTTTTAAGTCTGTCTACTCCAGTTAATCAACTACTAAATTAGTTAGCAATTACTTCATTCATCAATTCATTTCGATTAAAATTTCCAGCCCTGCGATGTACTACAAAACATGTAGTTGATCAAAAATGAATAGTTTGTGTTATTTCTCCAGTTTTAAGAATATTTGAATTTGTTTTAATTTCTTTTCGGCGCATCACCATCACCGGTCTGGTGAAGCAAAGCTCGGTCCAGAGCCACACACTAAAAAAAACATTGAAAATTTTTTTTTTTATTATTAATTATCTTAAAATGTGGTGTTCTCTTTTGGCTGTAGCTACATTCATGTCTGATTTACTTGCTCCTAATTTTTCCGGTTTCATTTCCAGTGAGACGTTCTCTTTTGTCCTCACCGGAGAAGACGGGAGTCGCTGGTTTTGTTACTGCCGTAAGATCCTGGTGAGTGAGGACGTGTGCTGACGTCTGGATCAGAGTTATTGGCTCATGTGACCTGGCAGCTCGCCATGTAATGACTCACTATCTCTGAGGAATCACTCTCCAGCCAACCCTGAACTTGAGATGCACAGCAGAAGGAATGTCGCAGCTTGCTCCTCTGCTAGGTGTTGTTGTCTCATTTAGCGCGGAGTCTCAAACCCATTTGTTATTGTTTATCAAATGAATCAGAATTTTGTCTCAGGTGGAGCTATGTCATCAACATGGAGAGTTTAAATCTGCTGATGGCCGTAAAGCTGTAGTTTGGTTTGTAAAGTTTGGCATAAAGGGAAGCAGAAACAGGCAGGTTTGTGTCTTGTTGTGTGTGAAACATGTCTGCTGTGCCCCGGTGTGTGACTTGTGCAACTTTCTGTTTTCAAGCCCAGTGGAAAGGGGAAGAGGCTTCCTGAGGTCCACTGCATTGTCAGCAAGTTGGGCTGTTTTGACCTGTTTGCTAAGGTAAAGTCACTCACTCAGTATTCATGCAGCTTAAATCCTGTTTTCTGCATATTCTCACAACACCACTGAATACTTCACTGTATTTTGTCAGCAAAAGAACCTCAAACATCTAGTCAGAAATACAGATTAAATTAGATGCAAGGATTGTTATGTGTTAGAATGGCCTAGTCGAAGTCTAGGTCTTAAGAATGCAGCAACAATTGAAAACTGATGTAAACTAGGCCTGAAACTATAATAAATGAGATTAATGGATTATTCAAAAAAATCATCATCTAATTTAATAATCATTTGAGTAAACAGATTCAAAAGGTAATTAAACCACAACTGTATACAAATATACATTTTGAATACAAAATAAAAACCTTTGTCTGTGAAATGTTCTACCCTGAACTCTTCTGGTGACAACTTTAGCTTCACTTGGTTCAAATTCTGCAAAAAAAATCTCCTCCAGAGAAATTTCTGCTATTATTAATAATCACACAAAATAATCCACAAAATAATCAATACTCATGTTCAGTCCAGCACTAAGGCTTCTCGCATGTTAGAAATATTTTAATTGCTTCATTTGCTACAAATGATTAATCATAACCTTTGCTGTTATTGCATTAAAATTGAATTATTTGTTTCTTTGCATCTCTTAGTGTATTTTTAGTATTATATAAAAAATACTTAAATAAGAAATTGTTTTTATCAGATTAATGTTGATGTTCATTTCCACACAGTGCAGATGAGCCTTAGAAAGAGGAATGGTCAAAAGGTTTTATTCTGCACACATTGAGGCTGGAATGTGACAGAAAGTGGAAAAGTCTCCAGCAGGGAGAAATACAGTTAGGGACAGAAATATTTGGACAGTGACACAGGTTTTGTTATTTTAGCTGTTGACAAAAATATGTTCAGAAATACAATTTATATATAATATGGGCTGAAAGTGCACACTCCCAGCTGCAATATGAGAGTTTCCACATCCAAATCGGAGAAAGGGTTTAGGAATCATAGCTCTGTAATGCAGAGCCTCCTCTTTTTCAAGGGACCAAAAGTAATTGGACAATGGACTCCAAAGGCTGCAAGTAACTCAAAAGGCCTTTCCCTCGTTAACCTGTAATCAAGTAAGTAGTTAAAAGGTCTGGGGTTGTTTCCAGGTGTGTGGTTTTGCATTTGGAAGCTGTTGCTGTGACCAGACAACATGCGGTCAAAGGAGCTCTCAATTGAGGTGAAGCAGAACATCCTGAGGCTGAAAAAAAGGAAAAAATCCATCAGAGAGATAGCAGACATGCTTGGAGTAGCAAAATCAACAGTCTGGTACATTCTGAGGAAAAAGGAATTGACTGGTGAGCTTGGGAACTCAAAAAGGCCTGGGCGTCCACAGAAGACAACGGTGGTGGATGATCGCCGCATACTTCCTTTGGTGAAGAAGAACCAGTTCACAACATCAACTGAGGTCCAGAACACTCTCAGGGAAGTAGGTGTATCTGTCTCTAAGTCAACAGTAAAGAGAAGACTCCATGAAAGCAAATACAAAGGGTTCACATGTAGATGCAAACCATTCATCAATTCCAAAAATAGACAGGCCAGAGTTAAATTTGCCCAAAAACACCTCAAGAAGCCAGCCCAGTTCTGGAAAAGTATTCTATGGACAGATGAGACAAAGATCAACCTGTACCAGAATGATGGGAAGAAAATAGTTTGGAGAAGAAAGGGAACAGCACATGATCCAAGGCACACCACATCCTCTGTAAAACATGGTGGAGGCAACGTGATGGCATGGGCATGCATGGCTTTCAATGGCACTGGGTCACTTGTGTTTATTGATGACATAACAGCAGACAAGAGTAGCCGGATGAATTCTGAAGTGTACCGGGATATACTGTCAGCCCAGATTCAGCCAAATGCTGCAAAGTTGATCGGACGGCGCTTCACAGTACAGATGGATAATGACCCCAAGCATACAGCCAAAGCTACCCAGGAGTTCATGAGAGCAAAAAGGTGGAATATTCTGCAAGGGCCAAGTCAATCACCAGATCTTAACCCAATTGAGCATGCATTTCACTTGCTCAAATCCAGACTTCAGACGGAAAGACCCACTAACAAGCAAGACCTGAAGGCTGCGGCTGTAAAGGCCTGGGAAAGCATTAAGAAGGAGGAAACCCAGCGTTTGGTGATGTCCATGGGTTCCAGACTTAAGGCAGTGATTGCCTCCAAAGGATTCGCAACAAAATATTGAGAAAGAACTTTTTTGTTTGGGTTATGTTTATATGTCCAATTACTTTTGAGCTCCTAAAATGTGGAGTGTTTGTAAACAAATGTGTACAATTCCTACATTTTCTATCAGATATTTTTGTTCAACCCTTTAAATTAAACGTTACAATCTGCACTTGAATTCTGTTGTAGAGGTTTCATTTCAAATCCAATGCGGTGGCATGCAGAGCCCAACTCACAAATATTGTGTTACTGTCCAAATATTTCTGGCCCTAACTGTACTTTTATAAGGCGCCGTAAATCTGCTCAAGTCTTTGCCTCAGAAGCTTCGGCAGAAGAAGTGAAGAGGATATGTGATCAGAGTTTGTGGCTATGAAATGAGTTTGACCTCTGACCCGTCCTGTAGTAGGGTTTGAAGGACAGCTTGATGAGGCGTGTTCCTCCTGGACTCACAGAGACGTTGTGTCTGTTTGTCTGTCCAGATCCTGGAGGAGGTGGAGCGGCGCAGAGAGATTTCTCCGCCACTGGTTTATACGTTCATGCGCAGCGTGATGGAGGCCCCGTTCCCGGCCCCTGGACGGACCGTCACTGTAAAGAGCTTCCTGCCCGGCTCTGGGAATGAGGTAACAGGAAGTCCTGATCAGCAGCCGTGTGGCTCGTAGCTACGCACCCTCCTCAGACCGTTTGGAGGCTTTATGGTTCTCTGCTTTCATTGCTCTGTGTTACATGTTAACATTCATTTGCTTCGTCACTGCCAGGAACAAAATGACTAAAGGCAGTGCTGTAACTCGTGCTCAGTGGTTTGTTCTGCTGCAGGTTCTGACTCTGTGCCGACCGGTGGACTCCAGATTGGAGCATGTAGACTTCGACAGTCTGCTGCAGTGTCTCAGTGTGGGGAAACTCCTGCAGGTGTTTGCTTCCCTCCTGCTGGAGAGGAGAGTCATCTTTGTTGCTGATAAACTCAGGTAAGTAACATTGTCATTTCATTTCCCTCTGAACCAATAAACTCCAGTTCTCTGAGTCAGCTCTTTAGCAGCGTTTTGATAATAAATCTGGATGTAAAAATGGTTTTAACTCAGTTTTTTTTCCAAAGCTGCTGGTTCAGATTAGACATCAGCTTGTTGTGATATTAGGTTGTTTGCTGGGATTTAGGACATTTGATGGATTTTTGATTAAATTAATCAATATTCTTTAAGCTTCAAGTCTTCTGGAGTAAATTGAACCAAAACATCCCAACAGCCACAGCTTCTAGATTAGCTTCTGGTATCCCAGCTAATATCACTACTACATCATTTGGGTCCCAAAATGTGTTGAACTTATCGGAAGTTTTTTTTTCCACATTTTCATTCTCCTGACTCAGTGAGTCAGCTGACTGGGTGTATCTCGTGTTGCTCTCTCTCCCCTCTCTCAGTGTGCTGTCCAGGTGTGGCCACGCCGTGCTGGCGCTGCTCTACCCCTTCACCTGGCAGCACACATTTGTCCCGGTGTTACCAGCCAGCATGCTGGACATCAGCTGCTCTCCCACACCGTTCCTCATCGGCGTATTGGCTGCGTGTTTGCCAGAGTTGCTGGAGCTGCCCATCGAGGAGGTAAAGCAGCTGGAGGTCTTCTCGTCTCCTTTCTGCTTCCTCTTTATGCTTCAACACGAGAAAGCCGCACTGTTGCGCTAACTCATCTAAACTCCTTTGATTCAACTGTAAAGTAAATGTTCCTTCTTCCTGTTGTCTTCCCAGGTTCTCATTGTGGATCTCTGTGCTGACAGGTTTGTCATACAGGTGTGTACACTCAGGGATAATAGTGCAAGAGGGCGTGGCTCCTGTGGGAGAGGTGGCTTTGCCTCCACTTGTCGCCTGCTGGGTGGGGTGCTTTCGGGACAAAGGAAGTGATAAAAGCATGCAGGCAAAGCCAAGTGTGAGTGAGACACAGAGGGGGAGACAAAATTCTATCTCTGCTTTGAGTCTAAGGCTGCGTTCACACTGAAGTGACCCAATTCCGATTGTTTTAGACGTATCGATCTTGTCATGACAGTCTGAACAGCACAGGTCGGATTCTTTTCGAATGCCACCCAGGCCACAAACGTTGTCCGTTAGAATTTGTTTTGATTTGAATTTGACTCGTTTTTCACCAAGGTTACTCGAAATGCCAACAGAAGTAATAGCCTGCATGCTGAGATCCAGCCGCATGCAGTGGTACGAGGCACTTATTTATTTTGAGGTGCCTCCCATGCATTGCAGGCAGGCGTTGCTCTCCTATGCTTTGCAGATCCCAATAAAAGCATGTTTTTGCTCGTGTCGCTGTAAATGTGTTGAAGCTCAAAGTAACAACATGCAGGCTGATGCAGACTGGATGTGAGTGTCTGCCTGCTCTGTGCTGCAGCTCGGAGATGAAGACTGCATTCTGCCCAGCAAACTTCAGGCGGCACTGCAACAGGTCCTGGAGGACAGAGAGGACATCCTGAGACAGGACAGCAGAGATGCATGTAGAGGTCAGTTTAACCATCACTGTTTTACCTCCTCATGTCAGCAAACGTTTTAGGTGGCAAAACTAAGCAGTCAAAGAAAAGTGAAATGTGCTTTTTGATTGAACTATTCTGATTCTGAGTTACACATTGCTGGTAGTTTAGCCATGTGTAATGCCCTAACTTTTTTATAAAGTAGCTTCATGTCCTAAATGCTGAGTGCTGTGTGTGGTGAAAAGCTAATTCTTCACATAATCCTGGAAACAGGGCGCAAAACGCTTGGTTGGACCAAGCCCCGCCTTCAAGATGCAGCTCCTCCTCAGAGTTGCAGTTTCCAAGCCAGCGAGCTTCAGCCCCACAGAGCAGCTCCTGCCACTCAGCTCTTTCTGACGAGGCAGCAGCAATTAGCAAACAGCTGGGGACCTCATTATAACAGGCCAGAAAATGATAGTAAAAACTTTGTTTCAAATAGAGGAGCCATCTTGGAATGACTTCCTGAAAGAGCAGAAAGACTTCCTGAGCTTCAGAAAGAGCAGGAGCTTCTTAATTTCAAGGCTACAAAGTCACATTTCTTTTAAGTCATACTTGATGTATGCAGCATTTTTATAAAAACTGGAGCTAAGGCAGTTAATTGTGTTAAAAAAATAATACATTCTTCCTGGACAAAACATGATACTGCCCCTTTAAGACACATTGACCTGTGTAGTTTTAAACCTGAAGTTTTTTAAATATATTTGCGGCGCAGTGTGATAAAGAGGATTTAATAGATTTATTATCTATGTTAATGAAGCAGCTGTGTTTCTTGGTGGAGAGGTTAAAGCTGCCGTCTGCTCCGTCAGAGCGGCCGGTCGACCTGAGCGTCCTGTTGTCCGAGGCTTTCGTCCGGTTCTTTGTGGAGCTGGTGGGTCACTACCCTCTGCACATGGTGGAGGCTGCCGGCGGAACCAAGGAGCTGCAGAGGGAAAGCTTTCGCAAGTCTCACCCCTCACGAGGAGTCCGGCAGTTCTTGCAGCTCTTCATGGAGACACAGATGTTTGCCGGTTTCATCCAGGACAAAGAGCTGCGCAAGGGAGGAGGGAGAGGTGAAGATGTCAACAACCACAGCAAAATTCATCTTTAAACGATAGTTTATGTCTTCTAAAACAAACCAGATTTTGCTGGTATTTAAGTGAACCTCTCTACTGAAGTGAAGACAGACAGCATTTAGTATCAAACAGGAACTTTATTATCATTATTATTATTATAATTATTAGTTTTTATGTTTCCTGCAGAAGGGTCATTCAGATCCCACTTTATTATTTTCTTGTTTCCTCCAAAATCCTCAGCAGAATTGGTTGTGAGGAAAAACCATGAGGGAATGACATTTCATATGAGATATGACATTCTGCCAATAATTCATGTGTCCAGTAATTTAAAGTTCAACAAACAACTTTAGAAAGGCCAGCGATATATTGAATATTTTCTAGAGGTGTGTCGATGGTCCACTGATCATAATCGGCCGATTCCTGTGAAAAGTGTATGATAGGTCATCACGGATCTCCTGCATCTAACATCACAGCCTGCATGTGCAGCTCATCTCCTCTTTCTTCACATTGCACAAGCAATGGTGAGGAACTATAACGCTCTGAGAGTGAATAGGGAAGTTTGCGTGTTGCGATGGAAAATGACCTCTGGGGTAAAAACCAACATTTGACAAAGTTTAGCTCCATCGAGGCTCAATGCAGGAGAAAAGGACCAGATAGCAGCGCACAACTACCAACACTCACCGGAAGACCATGACGGTCAGAAAGCGAAGATTATAATCCCATAAATAATTTAAGGAATGAGCTGGCCACCTGGGTAAGATGTTGAAGAACAGCGAGAACAGAAGTTCAACTTCAGATCATTATTGTTTCTTGTTCTCAATCTTTATTTTCTTTTCCCCACATTTTGTCCCGTTTCAGACACAAACTTCAGAGGATTTTTACTGAAACTTCATTTGACAGATCTGTATAATAGGAAAGTAATAAGGCTATGACTAATGATTATTTTAGTAATAATTATTTTGGTTGGTCAATTAATCCAATTAAAAAAAATTGGTGCAGATTTTCTATCTTAGCTCATTTTCTATCTTATTGTTATGCATTAAAAGATAGACATAAATAAATAATAAAAAATGTTTCTCCAGCTAACAATTAATTGATCATATTTGATGTGGTCTATCAGCTGATGTTTAACTCTCCGTCCTGGCTCTCCTCCCAGGGCTCTATGAGTCCAGAGTGGCCGAGTATCTGGATTCGTGTCTAGAACCCGAGCCGAGCGGCGTGAACAAGTTTCTCAAAGGACTGGGTTCGTGTTGCTCTCTGAAACATTCACTCACAGATGACTTCATCAAAGCTAACCCTTCCTGTTCCTGCTCTGTTAGGAAACAAGATGAAGCTGCTCCAGATGAAATGACAGAAAACGTTCAGTCACCAGAGGAGAGACTCCAGGTTTAAAAGCAGAGCAAGTGTTTCTGCCGGCTGGTTTAAGGAACCAGATGTGGAAAGTCTTCATGCCGGGTTGGGAACCCGCATGTCCAGTGGCACCATACACACCTCGAATCAGAACTCGAAACTGGAAACACTTCTCCTCAGAGCCGTTCACTGAGAGTCAGTGAAAGTAAAACAACTCTCCAGCTACTGAGACTCTCAGCTTTAACCTGTGGTTGTGATTATGAGTTCAATTTTAACTAAGACTGTTTACTTTGAACTTCCAGTCAGGAACATGTAACTTATCTGTCCTGAAAGTTCTTTAAAATAGTGAATGATATGTGTGGTTCCAACCTGGAGGATTTTATTCTCTTTACATACAATCCGTTATTGTTGCTTTTCTTTCTACTTAAATCTTTCTGCTTCCTTTTTCTCTCATCATCTATAATTCAGATCCAACTCTTGACTATCACAACATTTTCTATGTGAATTCATGTTTGGTTTTGTACCTGCTGTCCTTGAATTTCTGCATAACTGGACGTATCTTTTTTTTTTTACATTTTGCACATGCGCAAGACTGTTGTACAATATTATTAGTAAAACATTTTTATAAAGCTGGGCGTGTTCTCAGTTTTTAAATCAGTTTATTTACAGTGACCCTGCAGAACTTAACGCCTTTGTACCTGTATGCATGTAAATCCATTAGAGTTTGTTTGTTGTTGTTCAGGGATGTCCAAAATGCAGCCCAGGGGTCATTCATTGTGGCCCCAAAGTGTGATAAAAATTCAACCTTCCTGAAAGTGAAGCCGGTGGACACTTGCAATTTTTACACATTTACATATTCTAAGGTTTTAGGTGCAACACAAAGTATTTTTATTCTGCTAGTCTTCTTTTTAGTTAAAAATAAAAATTCAATGACAGTAACAAATCTGAAAAAGCATTTATTAAAATTAGCTGAATGCAGCGAAGGTCTTAGAAGAAAGTTTTTTCATTAGAATAGACAAAAAAAACATTTTCTAACAGAATAGAAAATATTCAGACCAAAAAGTTAAAAAAATAACTACAACTTTATGTTAGGGTCAAAATGTTTTGTACTTTATGCAAAGTACAAAAATGATTTTCTTCTGTATTTTTTAATTAAACACACTCAGGGGCCATTTTGTTTGTTAACTTGCAAATTTAGGAGATGCCGTACTTTTCCTGGCTGCTACATTTTTTCTCTCAAACAATTACTGATTTTCTGAGAAAATGTACAAAAGATATTCTCTGCTGATTGTTTTCTCGCCTTCAGAATTGCTAATCAGCCATTGTTTTCCCCAGTTTGAGATATTCACCCTATAACTCGTTTTGCTGAGTTTCATGGAGATGCTAATAAAACTTCAGATGTTTTCAGATGCAATTTTCATACTGTGCAGGCAATGCAGTAAATCACAATGTCCACACGAGGGCGCTGACTGCGTTTACTGAAAATATCAGGAATAAGTGACTTTTTATGTTTCTGTCTGCAGGAGAGCAGATTCTGTTTTCCCCAGATGCAGCTTCTTCTTGTGATATCTGGAAAATTGTTTGACGTTTTTTTTTTTTTTAAATTATTAACCCCTATAATCAGACCAAAAAGTTAAAAAAATAACTACAACTTTCTGTTAGGGTCAAAATGTTTTGTACTTTATGCAAAGTACAAAAATGATTTTCTTCTGTATTTTTTAATCTTTGTTTTATCATTAAAAATTTTGATATTTTATTTAGACTTAGGGTTAGGGTCATTTAGACCCTTGAGAGGTTCAACCCAACTATCCAACACATTGACCTTTGACCCAGTTAATTGAAGCTGCTGGTTAAAGGAAACAGGCTGAAGGAACGAGCTGCTGCTGGAAACTGGAAGACTTTCTGGACTCTGATTGGGAGCAACTGTAACACTTTATTCAATCTGTCATCCACAGAAATTTACATATGAACTATATTTGTAGACTCATTAGACCTTTTCATAGTAATGATACTTTGTAGTAAGCAAAGGATATTCTAAGATGCTTCATAATTAAAATAATCAATTTTATATATAATGCCCTTTGTGTCTCACGTTCTCAAGCAGGAAGCCTTACAGTTTCTATCAAGTCTCTACTAGCTATGAATAAAGTGTGCAGAAATGTAAAAAAATATTGACATTTTAACCTTTCTATATTTACACTTTGAAACTCAAATAACTTAGAAAAAATACATTTTGACCTGGTTTGTCCCCAAATTCAAACAATGTTTAGCAAATTTAAGTGTCTGTTGAGTTCTCCGTCAGTAATGTGTCAGTGAGCACCGGATGGCATTGAACTCCCTCAGACTGGAAAGGTTTTTTTTCATATTCTTCTTCCACATGTCTAAACTGTCTTTCTAGTATGTTTTGTTGTTCTGCAATTTTTTGTTTTTGCTGCATGTATATGATATTATTAATCCTCTTAGTCATGTCAAGGGAGAATTGACAGCGAGGAAATGTTTGAATTCTCTTCTAAAATATTCCACAAATTTTCCATCCTTTAGAATTAAAGGATTTGCTCTGCAGTGATTTGATTCAACAACATGATTTGATGATGTTTTATTTGTTATATTTGATTTACATACAAATATAACAATGTGAGCTATTTTTCATGAAGCAACTTGTCTTAAAATAATTCTAGGGAGCAAAAAATAGTCAATTTGTCTGCGGCATTTATGGGGGCTGGAGTAGAAAGTGTATTCCTTTCCAGCAGGATGGAGTTTTCTCCATACATCCACAATCCTCAAAAAGGTCCAAAATCTGTTTAGATTTCCCTGAAATGGGCGAGTGGGGAGCCTATCAATCATCGGATTCTTAAGACTATTAAAATAACCTCCTACAATAACATGTTCGAAAAAGAGACCTGCAAGTGTTGCCATCATTTCTATTAAGACTTTAGAGTTAGGCACATTCAACATGGCAAATTCTTCCCCATTTATCATTGCTCTAACAAGTGACCATACGCTGCTTTTATTTTTAATGATGTCAGTTTTGGTCCTCCATAGAACTGCACGGGCTGAAAATGATCAAAATGTTGCAGGTTTGATATTCTGGCAGATCATTAGGTGTGAAAACACCTGAATTATCTGATGTGATTTGAACAGGACCAAATCTCATCACACATTTCCCAGCAGCTGGAAGCATTGTTGCTTTGTCTGTTCTTTTTACTTTCTAAGACATTACAAGAACAGACTAAAAACTAAAAACACTAAAGGGCACATGAAGGTCAAACTGAGGTTTGGAGGGGAAAGAAGCAAAAGGACTGATCCAAAGGTAGATCAGAACATATGATAGTATAAAAACACAGGAATAATGCCGCTGCACATCAATATAAATCATAATATAATCATAATTCAGTCATCATAAGAACACAGAGGAGTGGCTTTTTTTTTCTTGACAGACTGAGAGAATATTGGAGTTTTTGTATTCGCTGAAAAAATGAACTTTATGAAATGTGTCAAAGTTTCTCAGAGGGGGGAAGAAAAATAAATTGAAAGAGCAGAAAACTCTTGAGTGAATCTCAGAATAGTCTGAAAAAGAAAATGGATTTGAAACTAAATTGACGGTCTTATGAGCACAACTCAACCGTCATGAGACAATTTGAAGGACAGACATTAAAGATGCTCCCTTCATCTGACTGACCAGCAAGTACTGCAAATCAATTGAGAAAGAAAATTAGAAGCTGTTTGCAGGAACAACTGATAGTAATTCTCACAAAAAAAGAGTAAGACAAGTGTAAAAAAAAAAAAAAACAGGGTATGCTGAAGGTAAATTTATTTTACTTGTGATGTCAAGAGTGATTGTGAGTATGAAAACATGTGACTAAAACCTAAAAGTGTCTTTTGGCACTTTGTACGATGAGTATGGAGATCCTTTTTGTTCCATAATTCCTATATTTTTTGTGACCAGTCATTTTTAGTATTGGTGATGAACAATAACTCAATAAGTTGATCTAAAGCAGACAAATTCTGATGCTACATTTCAGATGATACCAGCATCATATATTAATAGGAACATCTAATTGAGCATATTTATCAATAGAAAATTGGAATTTTTCAATGACTAAATTGAAAAACAGGAATTGTAAAGCACTTTGAAACGATATTTGTCGTGAATTATGCAGCTTGACATTGACATTTACTAATGAAATTGCAGTTGTATTATTAGATAAATTCATTTTTTATTCATCTAGAAATAAATTTACAGTTATCATCACTGAGAAAGCTGAGACGAAAGACGAAAGATAACATTTACCATAAATACTGTTTTCTAGCCACAGCGCTTCCAGGGTCAGCGCATTATTCTCCAGAAGTCTCCTGACTTTGCAGCATCAAATGATCTCAACATGCCAAAAACGGGAAGGTCAGTGTCGGTAAAAAGATCCTTTTCCAAGGCCTCACGTGAATTAGGCTCATCATGGAAAACTGTTGTCATGACGATCTTTTGGACACCTGGACCGCAAATCAGATCGTAGCTTCTGAGAAGACTGAGCCCCTCCTCCACAGGACGGTAATGTCAAGACATTACTTTGGCCTCTGAACAACAACGATAAGATGAGTAATGAAGGGATTTATTTCCTTCTTCCTCCACAAATGACCAGCAACGAAATTACTACAGTAATACGCACGGCCAAAGATTATTGATGAATGTTTTGCTGCATGTGAGCCATAAAGATAAGTTAATGACTCCACAAGATTACAGTAAACTATAAAGTAGACCCTTGTGTGATTGTAAAGCAATATACTTGGTGTTTTACTTGGTGTTTACCTGCTTTGTTTTTCATTTCATTTTGACCTCAGTCATTTTACTTCATTTTGTTGAGGTCATGACCTACATACTTCTCAGCTTGAGTTTGTAACTCATAATGTTTTGTTTGAATGTAAATTGAAAATGCTTTATTTTGATCTTTTTTTCATCAAATTGGTATTATATAAACATCAAACAGATGTTAATTTTAAAGCTATATTGCGTATTCACTGGATTGAGAATATTTGTTTTTCTTTACTAATTTAGTTTGTATGTTATGATCAATGGGCGTTTGCTGTTATATTTTGATTACTTTTAAGTCCTGAATTATTGTATAAATGGTCTTGCCGTACTCATTTCATTTCATTATTGCTAGAAAGGTGAGAACAAACTGAACAAATTCAATGTGTTTCTTCAAACAGGCTCGTCCAAACATCTTAAATTACAATCCAAGTTTATGGCCGAGCTATGCTCAAACAACTTGAACTGCAGTTGTTCCCCTCAAGCCAGATATGAACCTGGAACGACTGGAAGGCAGCAAAATCTGACTGGTTGAAATGTTCTTTACTGGTTTCTTCTGTTTTCCATTTCCTGCTCTTTCTACAGTTCACTTGCAGAACATTAACATTTTGTTTTACTCGATTCAGTTTATTTACATGGCATCGATTCATAATAAATGTCAGCACACAGAACAGGTTGCAATTACAAAATTTTGGGAAATGTCTACACATTGCGATACCTCAAAATTTTAGAATTTGATCTCTGTAGAAAATGTATTGATCGAGGTCTAGAGATCACCTTGCAGGATCATCATGAAGCTAAATGAGTGGATTAAATCAAAGACGGACACAGCTTCCGATGAAGCCACACTCAACATGATCAGAGACCTGGACTGATCCCTTCCAAAATAAGCTTTGGTCTCAATGAAAAGAATTACAGCCTCTGTGTGAAACGTCAGGATGAAGTTTCTTGGATTTCCTGTGATGTATTGCTGAACCTTGGGGATTGGAGGGAGGAAGGGTCTGTGCACCAGCCTTTTCTGTTTGTGTTTTTACTTTATGTGTTGTAATATTCAGAAAATGGCAAAAAAAAAAAAAAAAAAAAAAAAAACTTAATAATAAAAGTACTGCTTTTACAAAAGCTTAATTGACTGTTTTAATATGCTACAAGTTCCCATTTTAAATCCCTAAGCCCCGAAAAACGTTGTTAATGTGCTCAGAGTAATTTATGATGTTATAAAATGGAAATATTTCAAGTCCACCAGGTGGAAGTAACATCTTTTCATTTAATTTTTTATTATTTTATTATAAATTATTTTATTATTATTTGCATCAGTCTTTATGAGCTTGGTTTGTCAGCAGACAAGACAGCAGCTTTTGGAAACAAAGAAGAACTTTTGAGCAGTTTAGTGTATTAAACACCCTGAACGCCATCTTCTTGGTGAAACATAGTGCTGGAACTATGTGGGAAGCTGGTTGGAGGTGATGATGGGAAAATTTGGGAAGATTTCACCTTCACCTTCAGGACAACAGGACAACAGCCCCAAACATCCAGCTGCAATAAATCAAGAGAGGATTAAAAGTCCAGATCTAACTTTGATTGAGAAGCTTTGGCAAGACTGTAGAACTGATGTAGAACTGAATGAACAGAATATTTGGCTCCAAAGGACTCACATATTATTCGTAAAAATCTTGAAATCCAAGACTTCTTGTCAGATCCCAAATTTCACTACTTTGCATCAGTCGATCTAAACTCTAACCAACCGATCGAGAACTGGTACTGATGTCACTAGAAATGGTTCTGATGACATCAGTACCGCCTGCAATTTCATTGGGATCAAATGATCCCAATGAAAACCTTTTGGATTGTTATGTGAAAATGTGAAAAAGTTTGTGGTGCTCTTTGCGTTCCACACGTTTCAGATCAATGTGCCAACGCTGCAGGGCTCAGCGCAAACACAAATGGAACATTGTGTTTCTTATTTTCCTGGACAGAGCACACACTTCCCCCTTTCTGCCCTGAAACTGTCATCTTTCTGTCAGTTCAAGTTAGGAGACGTTTAGTGCTTTGGTCCGGCCCGGTTCGGCCCGGATAGATAACGCTTCGCTTCAGAAACTCACCTACTTAAACTTTGATGTTTTATTGTCACACCTTCCAGGAAGTGGAATAAGAGTGCTTATCGTTTAGTCACATTTTACGTCCTTCCACAACAAGCGGCCAATAAATGACTGGCTGAGGTGATATTTGTGTTCGGGTTACTAAATAACCAGGCCGGTTAGGCAGCTGGTGCTGAACGAACATGAATTAGTCATTATAATTAAAACATAAAAGACAAACACATTTATTTGATAACCTGGCTGTGGTGCTGCTTCCAAAATACTTACTAATCATTCCACTAACTACAGAACTGAGAGTCTGTTCTGTAGTTGCTGTCACCTGTTAGCTTATCTCTGCTGATTCTCATCTATGAAACGGCTCATACAAAGCACAGCAGCAGCATGACACAGTATTTCTGTGTCTTCTGTATCAACACCATGGCTGCTCTGCCAGCCTGAATGTAATCCATTTAATCTACAGGCCCCAGCAGGGCCGGCCCCAGGTTTTATGGGGCTCAGGGCAGAATTTGGGTTGGTGCCTAGTTCATGTAAAGCCCATCAGTAATCTAACACAATTTAGTGTTGGACAATAAATCAACAATATATTGCAATAAACATGTGATCAGTACCGCACAGAATTCTGGGAGATGGAGGCATTATCCACTCAACCTCTCACCGCTAGCTAAACTAGGTTGATAGCAACAACTTGCAGCAGTTTCATGTTTCACCATCGTGATTCATAAGTGCTTAAAAATTAAGAAACAAAAGACTGGAGAGGAAAGGTCACTTTAATGCAAAAAACTAATCAATAATTATCATTTATTGATTTTCAGCCAGATCAAAAGTTTCACTGTGAAGTCATGACAGAAACAGTAAGTTAGATCAAACAGTCTCTGTTGGACCTGGTTACCTACAGAATATCATGGATAAATTCTGCTCTGTTTGGTCATAAAATTACATTTATAAATCACTTCTGAGCTCACAGCGTGTTTTACAGTTTGTTTTTTTATTTAGTCAGGCAAATTGCTGCTTCAAATCTGTTTTCATGTGTTCTGTGAAGCAAAAGGTTTGAGCTGTAATTCAGAAAAGCAACATTTGGTTACAATAAAGCAAAGAAGTTTCTAAAAACTGCCAGGAAACAAACACCAAACCATGGAAACTCTTTTGATCGACAAATTTCATATCACCACAATAATAATCTCAATACAGAGGAAACACACACCCCACACACACCCACACACACACACACACACACACACACACACACACACACACACGCACACACACGCACACACACGCACACACACACACACACACACACACACACACACACACACACACACACACACACACACACACTCATTTCCGTCATGCTGTTTGTCAGGATTCAAAAACCCAACAGATCAAGGAATAAAATCAATAGTTTCTGGTTTATGCTAGTTGGTGGCAGTGGTCTGATCTCATGGGGCTTTCATGTGAATCTTGTGATCTTTTGTTTTTGAGTGCCACCCACATTACAGACCTTAACTTTTTATTTACCAGCAGGCGGTTATAAAAAGAAGAAGAAATCATTCTTTAAAGAGATTTATCATCATTAAAAGCATTCAGTTTAGTCGCAGGTTGGCCCTTTTGCAAATGAAGTTAGTGTTCACATTATTTTTAGACTGGTGCCTAAACATTTAAGATTTACTCTAAAATTAATTCATTGAATTTATTTTGAAATGTGTGAAAACCTGCTACTGCATCATGAGCTGATTGGCTCCGTCCTTGCACCTCCTGTGATGTCATCAGCTCAAAGAAAAACAAAGAGGAATTAGCTTCTATTTTTAACATGCCACTTTTTAAAACTTTTGTAGTTTCTGAAATTCCATTGTGTAAATCCATATTTGTAACCCATCCCTTTTTTATTGATAGTCTACATTTTATGGTGATATAAAATATCCATCACTGGCTCCAATAAAAGTTTGACTTTCATTGGAGCCACATTCTGAGAACCTGGTGAGTTTGGGTGTGTGAATGGTACCATTGGTTCTGATCTGGTTCTGTACAAAATAAATGCAGCTGACACCTGAAGGATTTCTGTTTTTGAGTATGGACATACTCCAGTATGGATGAAGGGTGGAACTATAACAGTATAAACATGGGAGGAGTGTTTAGTGGAGGGAAATCAGTCCTGACTCCTCTTCCTCCTCCTCCACTGCAGGCGCCACCCCAAGGCCAAGTCTTTCATTTGCATAGAGGGCTAAAAAGGGAGTTGACAGAACAGGGCAGGTGGTAACGGCCAACAGACTGAGGAAGAAGGAGGATCAGCCTCTAGCACTAAACGCCTGCTGTCTCGCTCAGACAAAACCGCAGAACATCACACCAGAAGGAGCAACCAGAGCAGGACGACAACTGCAACTGCAGAGGTTTCTGAATCCAGCCCATGAACTCTTTCCATGTGGAGAGGAAAGAGGAAAGCTGAGCCAGGCTGGGTGACAGGTCAACAGGGGATCTTCATCCTCTAACAGGTAAATTGAACTTCTGCAGATCTAAATTTTCACAAGGAAACACTCCTTAAGCTGAATGTGACCTGACCTTAAGGAGTGTTGACATGTTAACATGCAATGATTTAGTTTGTTTTTAAGCACCTCATCAACACTTTGCTGAGAGTTCTTGTCCTTTATCAGACAGAATGAACTGTCTGAATGAACTCATAGCAGACTCATGGTCTGCATTGTCTTTCATGTTTACACTCGCTTCCATCTGCTTCTGCCACAGCATATTCAGCTCTCTGTATCTGAACGAACCCCTCACTCTGAAGACGTCAGGTGGATCAGGTTTCATTTGCTGTGCAAACTGAGAACAGGTAGTGCTGCATCGAGCATGACAGTTGGATTTACAGGATATACAGAAACAGGCAGTTGCAATGAACACAAAGAAGCTGCAGAAGTCTGAATGAGGCTTGCAAAAAAAAAAACCAAACAAACAAAAAACAACCTTGGTGAGCTGGGATTGGTTTTCAGACAGGTCAGTGGGACAAGGAACAGAGACAACAGAGCCAGCAGCAGAGACACACCCGGAGTTTGAAGTTTATGTTTTGGGTTGAGCAGAAACTCAGTTAATGTTTGACTGATGAGTTATTATCAGCCTGGAGCCATTTTTAGCAGCAACTCCAGATTCTTTTAAACAGTATAGATAGTTTTTTTTTTTTACATCAAGCTGTTTTTGTGTCAACAGACCTTCAAACCCACAGAGATCTAATCTGTTAGATCTCACTCTGTCATCGTTTTCGCTCCTTCTTTGCGAAATTTTACAGTTAATGTCAGAAATGCCTAAAATAATGCTGAGGTTCCACATATTTTTCATTCAAATTGGATATAAAGAGGTAAAATCAGAAATAGTCATTTATTATTCTTTTAACTAAATTAAATTACAATAACTAAATAAATTACAATTTGAGAACAAGTATTTTATTTTTTAAATTTATTTCATAGTTCTTTGGAAGTGGACCAAAAAAATGACCAAAACTATCATTGAGGTTCATTTCAGCTGAGACTGAGAGGTAATTCCTGATGACATTACAAAAATAAAAAAAACCATATGATTATATAAAATAATTCATTTTTTGTTCTGGCTGTTTTGGGGCTGAGCTGAGGGATGAAAGAGAAACATTAATGCAAAATGTTATTTCATATTTAATCAAATCTTGGATCAGTCTTCAGTTTTCTATAGCTTCAGTTGTTGCTGTAATTTATTTCATTCAGGTCATTTATTTCTGTTGTGTTCCTCCTCACTGACCACAAGATAAAACATTGTAAACCTTTAACAAAGTGGTGATGTGGTTACTAAGTTACTGTCAGGTCACATTGAGCTAAAGGCTAAAAGCTGAACTGTAGATTTTAATTAGAGGTTTCAATAAAGCGCTTTTAAATCTGTTTACATGTCACACAAACTATATGTCATTATTATAGAAACATCTTAGCAGCAGAAATCTGTTACTGGGTACAATATTGTGATATTGTATTATGAAAAATATACAATCTTTCATGTTAAGTTGAAGGTTCCTGAAGCTAGAAAAATTTTCTCAGTTTCAGTCCAAATCCATTTGCAGTGGCACCGACTCATTTATTCATACGGTTAATTTCATTTATTTATGAAAAATTCAATGTTATTCAGGAAACAGATTTTGCTACATTGTTTACCACAGCAAATAAGACCAGAATATAAAACTGGACTTTAGAGACTCTGATGAGACAATTACACGGTAAAATCTGTCCTAATCCCTGAGAATCACAACCAGCTTCAGGAAAACAGACGGAGAGAAACAGGAATGTCAAGGACAGATGGAGCGATTAGCTGGAGAACAAGAGGAGCCTCTGTGTCTGAGAGACCAGAGAGACCAGAGAGACAAGAGAGACCAGAGACAAGAGAGACCAGAGACCCAAGACCAGAGACAAGAGACCAGAGACAAGAGAGACAAGAGACAAGAGACAAGAGAGACCAGAGAGACCAGAGACAAGAGAGACCAGACACAAGAGAGACCAGAGACCAGAGACAAGAGAGACCAGAGACAAGAGAGACCAGACAGAGACCAGAGAGACCAAATACAAGAGAGACAAGAGACAAAAGACAGGAGAGAAGAGAGACCAGAGACAAGAGACAAGAGACAAGAGACAAGAGACTTGTCACACACAAGAGACAAGAGACCAGAGACAAGAGACCAGAGACCAGAGACCAGAGACAAGAGACCAGAGACCAGAGACAAGAGACCAGAGAGACCAGAGACAAGAGAGACAAGAGACAAAAGACAGGAGAGAAGAGAGACCAGAGACAAGAGACAAGAGACTTGTCACACACAAGAGACAAGAGACCAGAGACAAGAGACCAGAGACCAGAGACAAGAGACCAGAGACCAGAGACAAGAGACCAGAGAGACCAGAGACAAGAGAGACAAGAGACAAAAGACAGGAGAGAACAGAGACCAGGCCTGAGGGCATCGTCACAAGAACACCTGTGTTCCTGTGACTTTCACACACACACACACACACACACACACACACACACACACCCCCACACACACACACACACACACACACACACACACACACACACACCCACACACACACACACCCACACACACACACACACACACACACACACACACACACACCCCCACACACACACACACACACACACACACACACACACACACACACAGTGATGTTTGGGCTCTTCAGAACAGAGCAGTTAAGTGCAAACAGAACAGCTGCATTAAAACTCAGCTTATGAAATTTTATTAAAATACATGAAAGTTTGTGGATGGAGCTTGAAAAGGTTCATGACCTCTATGACCATCGCCCTCTGCTGGTCAAACTGTCAAACTGCTGCTGTTATTTTTCATAGGGAAAACACATCATTCGCTGCAGCGTCATTCGCTGCAGCATCATTCGCTGCAGCATCATTCGCTGCAGCGTCATTCGCTGCAGCGTCATTCGCTGCAGCATCATTCGCTGCATTCCTGCATTCGCGGGTAGAGGGTAGAGGGTTAGTTATTGTCAGATGAAGAAACATAATCCAAACCTTAATTTGAATTCCCTGCCTATGGTTTGTGGATTTACCCTAATAATCTTCAAATTATATAAAACAGAACAGATCAAATTCTAATTCCAAAAGTCCCAGAAAATGCATTTTAGAATGACTTTCTGTTAAATATAGATTAAGTACTACTTGTGTAGTGAAATATTGTTTATACTAGAACATCTGTGATTTTATTTCAAAAAATATTATTTAGTCTAAATATTTCAGAAGGCATGCAAAAGCGACCCAGTTTACAGGAAAAAAACTATTGTTCTGTAGGGTTAGGGCCAAATGATGTTATATTTAATGACGGGAAGAATTTTAAAACAAAAACAAACTCTCACATTTATAATATTATCCATTCTGCACACTTCCACTTTCGTAATATTAATCCACTCCGTCCATCCTTCTCCCAGCTCTCTGCTTCCATTCCAGTCCATCCTCTGGTCACTTCTAAAATTGGTTACTCTATTTGTCTCCTGGTTGTTCCGCCTCTTCAATCAATCTGGTTCAAATCCCTGGCCTCATTTCACCACATCATTCCAATTTTACAACTGTTTCTGTCAGAATTCAGTTTAAAATCCTGTTTTTTACATTCACAACCTGAATGATCTTGTCTGTCTGATCTCCTGCTCATGTTCCCTTCGTTCTTCCTCTTCCATCCACCTCACTGCCTCTTGTCTGTCTCAGAACCATGGAGAAAAGAGTCTTCTCTTACTGGAACGCTCTTCAGTAACATTGATTTGAAATCTGAATCTGTTGAATGTATGGCATGAAAACAACACAGAATGAAACTAACGTTTCTAGACCTGACCTAGTGAACTCTGCAAACTTTAGAACATCGAGGATCAGCATTTTCAATATTTGACAGAATAATCTGCATTCTTTACATCCAACTGAGTTGTTTTCTGTGTAGTTTGTTCTCATGGTTAACATTTTATCCTCAACACAACAGTGTTAGTTTTTTGATTTAAGGTTGAATCAAATGTCTTTTTCACCTTTTCTATTCCAGGTTAAAACGTTTTCATGACTGACACTCTTCCATGAGAGACACTGTGTCCTATGTCCTAGTTAAAGACTATGCTGTCTTTAACTAGGATGCCCACGTAGCAAATATTGGCTGACTCTGTTGCTTTTACTGTTGGTTTTTGCCTGATGACCAAGTAAATTGACAACATCATGTTTGGCCAAACATGAGTGATGTTGTCAATTTGCCTCATCCTTACTGACCTTGCAGTGCAAAATCCAATCAGCTTCATAGTATCTGTGTGTATTGAGAGGGAAAGTAAAAATAGCTCAGGGTTCAAACAGCTGTAGTTTGGACAAAATCTGCTTTGGTTGACTTGTAAGAGTTGGATTTTACATTACAACAAATCTCGCCTCTTTATTGTCTTTGCAGATAACCCAGAATTCACAGAGCGATAAAGACCAAAGTCTCAAAGAGGCGACTTTGACAACGAGAGGAATCCTGACATCTTGCAAGATGGGAGAAAACACTCCACAGATCTGGCACATGCACATTCCTGGGCAGGAAGTTCCAGGTGAGCCGCAGAAGAAGATATCGGTGTCCAGCCAGCCGGAGTGCTCCATCTGCTACAACATCTACGACAACGTCTTCAAAACACCCAAGCTGCTGGAGTGCACTCACACCTTTTGCCTGGAGTGCCTGTCCCGCCTCATGGCTGTCTCCCTGACCAATCAAGACGAGGGAGCTGGCAGCACACGCCTCTCTTGCCCCTTCTGCCGCCATCCCACTATGCTACCGGAGGACGGGCCCCCGGCCCTGGCCACTAGCCGGGAGGTTCTCTGCAAACTGCCCAGCCACCAGCAGCAGGAGGAGCCCGTGTGGCTGGAGGGGGAGAAGCTGTGCTACAAGACCTCCAGACAGGATACCCTCTCCGGGGTGCCTGACAGCCCCACGGCCTTCTGCATCTGTATTGACATCGGGGCCAGTAAGTCAGCAGATGCTCCGGTCCAGACCAGGCGCCGGAGCTCTGGTCTGATGGGCCGACTGGCAGACTGGAAGAGGATGGTGCTGTTCGTGGTGCTGATGGTGCTGCTGGTCATCGTGGTGCTGTGGCCTCTGCAGTGTGTGTTCACCACCGGAAACATGCGCTGCATGAGAAACGGACCTCACATCAGCACCACAGCAACCACCACCACCACCATTGGCCCGTCCATCAGCAGGTCCGGCCTGAAAGGATGAGCAGCTCAACTTGCAGGACTTCACCATGACACTTTCTTTTGAAGAGTTGCATTCTGGGTAATTCTGCTGCCTCTGATGCTGTAGCTGGGACCTTGACCTGACCTGCTCACCTGATACACTCAGACTTTACAGCTCCATTTCTGCCCACATTTCCGTTTTAAAATGGCTACAAGCATGCAGCTCTGCAAGGAGTACAAAAACTTTGACACAATTGCACTTTGACCCGAGCTTGTATTCTGAGATAAGAACATCTGACTGGTTCTGTTTGGTACCAACCAGGGTTCTATTCCAGGCCAAACACCTCAGCAAATTTACTCAGTCGGTGTGGAAATGGGACATGTGGATGGGATCCACATGTGCCAATGAAAAATGTGTATAATGTGACTTTTGATACATCTTTGTTTACAAAAAAACCTATTAAAAATGAAGTATTGAGCTTATCTGTGTCCACTGTTTCAAAATAGAAAAACATGTTTCAAGTGATATTTTGTAAAAAAAAAAAAAAAAAAAAAAAATCACCTAACTTTATAATTATGAAAAAAATGATCAGACTTCCTCCTCCATCGACCTTTGGCCTCTGAGAGTAAATCTTTGCCAGGAAGCTGGAGGAGGAAAGCCTGAACTCTGCGTTTTCCCAGTTTGCACTGACATTAAAGCTGAGTTGATAAGACTCAGAGGTTTTATTTAAGGTGGATCATAAATGCACAACTTCCTTAAAGACCATTTGTACTGCTGGGAAACAGTTAAACATTAAACCTGGAAACGCTTTGAAACAGCAATATTACAGATGAATATGCTTACTCTTATTTTCTCCTCAAATGTTCAATTTGAGGAGAAATCACCAAAACTAAGATTATTTTCACACTTCCATTAGTGTCACACTTCATGTGGACAATTTGTGGATTATTTAATCCATATTAATAAAACATCAGACATTCAAAGCAAACACAAGAAACAAACACACGACATGGCATACTAAAGTGTTTTATTGTTTATGATATTAAACCATTAAGAGGCAGTTTCCAACATATCACATCAGCAGTTGAAGCCAAAAGTCCCAAAAAGGCGTGTGGGCGGAGCCAGTGCAAGATGAACAGGAAACATGGAGGACAACGTCAGGGAATCCAAAAATATCACATCAACAAGTTCAAGTAAAATGTCAGAGGACCAGCTGAAGTAAAACTCGGCTTCACGACTGCAGTCCTCCACCGATTCTTACTGGATTCACTCAGCAAAACATGGCGAGAAAAATAAAACCTCCATACCAAACTGAAATCCAAGGATGAATCAAAGAAAACGAGTCTGAAGGAAAACGTGAACAACATAGTGCACAAACAAAAACACGTCCGATGGACACACAGCCTGAGAAAAAAACAGTTCACACTTTCAAGTACTAAAGTTTCACCAAATCAGACATAATGTGAGATCACACCAACGCAGAGAAACAGAGCAAAGTTACAAAACAGGAAACAGATTCCCTCACCTGTTCACAGGAAGAGAAACGCGCTTGATGCTGACATCATGAAGCAGTGCAGCATTTGAAACAGGCAGCTTTCAATCACTGAACCAGAGCTGTTAACTACAAATTAAACAGCATTTCAGTAGTTTGACCATGAAAAACCTTCAAACTTTAAAATGAGGGAAACAAAATGGCTGCAGGAGTTACATTCAAACTTTTCTACATTATAATCATTTCAGTGCAGAGCTGAGAGTATTATTATTTCCACAATGAATCACGTTCTGACCCTAACCCTGTGTTTGAGTCATTTGGCTGGACAGAAGTTCAGTTTGTATTAAAGCCCTCAGATCTGAAGTCAGAAGGGCGAAAACTTTTCCAAACGTTGGATATTTTCCTAAAGATCAGGAATGAATCCCTGAGGTCAAATCCTGAGCTATGTGTGTTGAGCTGGGGCAACTGGGAGAGGGGCACTAAGAGGCATGGGGCAGTCTTTACAATAGGTGGTGCTTTGCAACTAACAAATAATTCAAACTTTACTTTACTTTAATTAAATACTTATCCCATTCATTTTTCAAAACACGATTCTGAAATGTTTGACCTGCATTAGTCAAAATGAACATTAATAATTTAATATATTTTTCAATTGTATGTAAAAGGTCCACACATTGAGTCA
The DNA here is from genome assembly GCF_027474105.1 of Poeciliopsis prolifica. NCBI lineage: Eukaryota > Metazoa > Chordata > Actinopteri > Cyprinodontiformes > Poeciliidae > Poeciliopsis > Poeciliopsis prolifica. The sequence goes on from NW_026562493.1 coordinate 90,718, forward strand.
GTTTCAGAAGTCAAGTGTTCTGGTTTTATTCTCGATTCAAATAATAATAAAAACAAAAACAAACATGAACCGAGTGAGCAGAGTTGCAAAATCAAACCTGAAAACATTCAGAGAAATTAAAAAATGTTTCACTGGAGCAACTGGGCAACAATCACTAGGCCTCTAAAAATGAAAAACTTTCCACTGATTTTTGGAATGAAAAAATGGAACATTTTTCATGAAACCTCATTTGTCTGTGAAAGTCATTCAATTTATTTACCTGAAGATTTGAAATGGATGTAAGGTTGAAAGTGTTATTATGTTCAAAGGTTTGCTTATGCAAATAAAGAGAGAAATGATGCAGTCCTCACCGGTACATGTTGACTGGACCGAACTTCTGAGAGCAACTGAAGATGATTTAGGGGTGTCAGAGTAAAGTGGGTTCATACTGAAGACAACAAAGTTTTCAGATTTTTCCTCTTTCAAACACTGAATGATTTTTCTTCATGCAGCTCTTTCCAAATAAAGTCCAAATAAAACTGTGATGTTTTTGGTTGAAACATAAGAAAATGTGAAGGTTGAAGGAGAAGGAGGACTTCACTCTCGCCTTGAACCGGGCCGGGTCATTTTGGATTCAGGAGGCTAAAAATATCCAACAATCTGTGGGAAAGTGCAGAGGCCTCGTCGCTCTACAGTCTACTTATCCCATACATGACGCCGCTTTACTCGGCCGGCTGGCATCAGACCTGGATTACAGTCGTCTTCTAAATTACTTTTCAGAGACAAATCTATTCTTTAATCTCAGTCAGATGGCCATCTGGGCCGCTGCAATCGGCCCGTTTCCTCGTCTCCTTTTGACAATCCCATCCTGACAGACGCTGAGCTAAAAAAGACTCATAATGTTCATTCACTCTTTTGTCAGGAAACGTGAAATGAAGCTCTGCTTTTAGAAAGACCCTAAAATAAAGTTTATACATGACCTTAAACCACAATGACACGCAACGCATCAAAGGGAAGATAATTTGTGTGTTGAGAGGAAGATGATGAAGACCAGACAAAATTCTGTTCCTCAAGTCGGAACAGAACCAGAACCAGCGCGTCCAGCAGCAGATCGTCCTCCTCAGGCACACTTCACACACACGCACACACACACACACACCCAGACACGCACGCCCACGCACACACACACACACACACACACACACCCTAACACACACACACCACAGTCTACATCTGTAAGAATCCTTCCTGAGCCTTGGGACCCTTCCATCACTCAGTGGCCGCGTTAATAAACCCCGCAGCTCGCCCCGCGAAAACAGTGCAAAGTTGAAAGTTCAAATGGCTGGAAGAGCAGCTGGGCTCTGACCTTGGCTCAGATCCCGCAGAGCAGCGTCGGGTCAGACCCGCAGTCTGATGTCACATCCAGATTAGCGAGTTAGCTTCGATTTGTAGGTCTGAGGAAGAAAAAAAGAGGAGAAACAGGAGGAGGAGAAGCTAAGGATTACAGATACGTCCTATCACAAGGCACTGGAGCTGGTTCTGACGGGACAGAGTGGAGGGTCCACTGGTCACAGGGTCAGAGGTCAGCAGCATGGCAGCAGGAGAGGAGTCGGCTCGTTGCCTTCAGGCCGAGGCCGGGGACCGTTAACGCATCACTTCCTGTCAGCCCCAAAGAGATTTTTACAGACTCTGGCCAGCAACAGCGCTGCTGAAGCTGCAAAGAGACGAGAGCAACTGGTGAGAGGACGGACGGCTAACCATCACCAGAGAAGCAACTCACCATTGCTAATCAATTGTTTAGCAATGAATCAATTGTCCTGTCGATTAATTGTCCAGTTCTGCAGATTTGAACCACTTTAACCTTTTCATACATTTAGAAATATATCAAAAGATGCAAGTGAAAAATATAATTCCCTTCTTAAATAAGAAAATAAAACATTTCATTGCGTAAAATTCAACAACACAGCATTATGTTAGTGTATGCTAGAACTGGATGCATATGCAGCAAAAAATATTTTAAACATCACCATGACTTAACAGCACAGTTAACTTCTTTTTTTTTTAATTAATAATTAGTAATAGGAGATGTTTTTTTGCTGTTTTGTTTCTTACATAATTTGAAGCTCAGTCTGCCACCTGAGGAGTTTTGTGTAGAACAAATTTAGACAAAGGTGTTTTGAATTGTTCAAATCGTTTTGTTAATATCGAGTATTAATTTTATAGTCCATGTTTAGAATAGATACAGACCTATAATCAGAGCATATGTCACTCCTCCTCTTTTTTGGAAAGAGTTTTAATTGCTTCTCTCCAAGACGGCGGAATCACTCCATGTTCCAAAGTATAATTAAATGATTTTTCTAGTAATGGTGGGAGATCTTCACTAAAAGATTTGATCCACTCGGATGGCAATCCATCACTACCTGCTGTTTTACCATTTTTTTAACCTACTAATTGCTTCTTGTATTTCTATTCTTGTGATGTAGGAAGAGAGAAATTTGTTTTGGGTTTCTCCAATTGAGGGCAAGAAGGTTTCTATCTGTCCATCTTCAGCGGAAGGAGACTAACTGTATGTCCTAAACATGTCCTCAATAGTTGCTTTGTCAGTTGACTTGTTTCACTAGCCTTTAATGTATAGATGTTTCTATCTGTTGCTTTTTCAGTTTCTTTGCCAACAGTTTTGTTCCTTTAGATCCAACTTCATGATATGATTGTCTAATAAATTTCGATTCAGCTAATTTAAACTTTAGAGCTGCACTGAAACAGCAGCTTCTCTCCTCAGTAAGGCACTTTCACAGATAAAAGTCCAGCAAAACAGTTTCCTGCTTCAATCTAAAGCACTTACCAGATGGCAGATAAGAGAGAAGCAGATCTGCAGCAGCCATTTTATCTCCTGGTGTTACTACTGAAGGATGCCTGGGGAGTTCTGAAGTTTATATTCTCGTACACGCTCGAAGAATCATCATTTGTCATTCTGGAAAACAGCACAGAGATATTTACCGTTAGCACATGCTGCTAACGCTCAACATCCGTCACGTTCCAGTTCCTGTGACACGCACACTGAAGACGACCTGGAGGACGCCATGTTGTGCTTAGACCTGGAGTTGGTCATCTGTGGATACTTGATGTTTGAATATTCTCTCTCCTTCATTTTATTCCTCTGAAAAAGAGCAAAACATCACAAAGAGGCTGCTGCACGAGGTGCTGGATGTTAAGGAGGAGAAGTGGACTTTCAGAGCACCTGCTCCTCCTCCAGCCTCTTCTGGACCGTGTCTATGTACTGCTGCACCGCCATGTAGATGAACTTGTATTGCGCCTCCGTCTGGACCATGCCGGACCTCTGCTGCCGGACCATCTGGATGGTCTTTGGGATGTCGATGTCGCAGTCCAGCCCTGAAACAGAAACATAGAAATGAACCGACATCCAGGAGGAAACTCTTGACTCATCACATTCCTTCCCACCTTGGCGGTTGATGATATCGATGAGGATGTCAATGACAATGATGGTGCCGGTTCTGCCGATGCCCGCGCTGCAGAGGCAGACAAAGTGTTTGAGATGAATAAGAAAATACTATTATAGCACTAAAATCTATTCCTTTATAATGTTTCTAAGAAATACATCTGAAACAGAGCAACCAATGAGCTATCGATGATTCTGATGATTAGTCCATAAATTGGATGAAAGAAATTGGGACATTCTGCAGATATTTCACCATCTAAGCTTAGTTTAGTTGTAGAAATACATTTAAAAGAAAAAAATCAAAACTTTTTTAACTAAAATGCAATAAATGCTGTCCTTTAGTGAACACTTCATGATCTGCAGCTATACATCAACATGTGAAAATCAATACAGAGTAAAGCTAAAATGATTGATTAACTGATTAATAAATAGACAGTAAAAGTTTAAACTTCTGACTTATTTACAAAGATTGATTTTTTTTAATCTTAAGTGGAAAATGTTTATATTTCTGGTACATGTTTGGACTAATTACTGCAAAATATTTTTTGGCGTCAGTATGATCCAGTTAATGATAAATTTAACACTAAATGATATTGACAGACAAGAACGTAACATGAATTAAGGCAGCAGTGTAGTAGAAGTAGGAAACACTGCCACCTGCAGGTGGCAGCTCGCATCACTTAACTCCAATGTTTTTGAACATTTTGGCTGAAAACTCATGCGTCACTCGTGTGACGGTGATGATTCTGTCTGACTTTCCGTTCAGACAGTCTGGAAGGACTGGTTCATGTAAATGCAGGTAGACGCTGTTTGATAAAATAATATGCACATCAGAGGGTCCATTGATGGGTCCCTGAGGAACCCCAAAGGCCACATGACAAGCCAAATCCAGACAGAGTGGTTTGTGAGTTTTCCCCAGAAGTAAGACTTTTCTCGTCACATTTTCATAAAATGATTCAGGTAGATCATTTCCCCAGCATTCAGAAGCAAGGCGCTGCTTTGGGTCACTTTGCCTCATTAAAGCAGCTTGACCTGAATGGCTGTCCGGTCAGAACAACAGAGGAATCGCTCCACTGCTGTACACACTTTCCCCAGATGACTTAAAAACATGGCTGCTGATTTCAGGAAGAAGAAACTGTACAGTTTGTTCCATTCGCTTCTGTAGATCCTCTAAAACGAAAAGGCGTGTGCTCACAGCTCCCTGCAAGCTGCTTGTGAAATTTTTGGGGGTTTTTTGTCCAGACTTTTCAGAGAGGATGAGAAACTCTGAGCTGACGATGCTCTGGGGATGTTGGCTGATTGATTCCACATTTATTCAGGGAGTCTTGTTTGAGCCGGATTGTGGAAACATTCAGCAGCAGGACAGATTCAGTAGAACCAGCTGCTTTTCACACACTGCAGCTGTGACAGTATCAGTGCCATTCACCTAAGGACAGCTGTCCCTGTATGTTCAGTCTGTAAAATGACAGTAAAAAGCAGTCATGCATGTTTTATTATGCTCCACCTGGATGGCAGTGTTTATTCAGCCAACCAGCAGGAAGTTCACTGTTTTAGAGCCAACAACTGACTTTATGCATTAAAATCACTTCAGATGTTCAGCCTCATTAATGAAGATTAGCAGAACTGACCAAGAGGAACAATTTGTCAGGTTCTCCATCATTTCAGTTTCTCCATACTTCACATTATAGTTGTACTGAAATTAAAATTTAGATATTTGACCTGAGCCCAACCCAGCCCGATATTTGGGTGGAGTTTGGGCTTCTGTGGCTCGTTTCATTGCCTGCAATACATTCAGCACAGAGAAAACCAAATGATACCGAACAATCATTTGCTATCAAATCTATAGTGTAAACTATTTACACTATTTGTTGTGAATGGAGGAGAAGATAAAAACATGGCGGTTAAAGAATTAAAGTCAGTACAGAGAAGAAGTTAATCAGAGTCCACTGTGATCCTATACGTCACACATCCCAGATGATTTGACCTTTTCTCACCCTGCAACTACAACAAGGAACAAAATGGAGCTGAAAAACATAAGAAGCCATGTCTTTCACAGTTAAGCAAGCATGTTACAACTTCTGCTTGAAAACAGGAGCAGTAAAACTGTGCATAAAGTAATCTATCGGGCTTTCTTTGTGCTCAGATCTCTAATTAAAGCTACTCAGTTGAGTTGGACACAAAGCCTGTGGACTGGGTTTTCCTTTTCAGCTCTAAATTCCAGCTTACATGAGCTCTTCCTAGTAAGGGTGCTGGTTGTACCTGCAGTGGACGACGATGGGTCCAGTATCCTTAATGGTGCTCTGTGTGCAGTTGACTTCCTCCAGGAACCAGAGGACGCCGCCGGGCTCGTTGGGGACGCCGTGGTCCGGCCAGCTCAGGTACTGGTAGTGCCAGATGTACCGCAGAGGCTCCTTCTACACAAACACAGCATGACAGGAAGTGAGGATGTTCTATTGGAACCAAAAAGCTTCAGCAGCTTTAAACGGGTCAGAACAACCTTCACTGTTCAAGGAACTCAGAGCCAGAACAACTTTACTGTCTCAATAAGGAGAAACTTGTACTTTTACCTTGACAACTGAATTGGAGAAATGAACCAAATGGATTATTTATATAGAAACCAGTAAAAAAATTAACTGTCCATTTTAGTTACTTAGCTAGTTTTATTTTTCTATTTTATGTAACCCGGATAGGAAACAAACTTGAGAAGTTAATGATAAGAAATAGTGAGGATAAGTTCATTTGTTCTATTTTTTATTTCAATTAACATTTCAAAGTTATATGTTAGCATTGTTTAAAATACGTGTACTTTGTTGGGGAATTGTCAGAGAACATGAGTACGGTCAGTGACGGTAGCACAGGTGTGTAAGGAGCGGAAAGAGAGAGAGAAGAGTTGAGCAAGAGAAGGGATAGCACAGGAGGAGCCATTGTTTTAACAAGTTTCTAGAAGTGAGTAAGACTTGTCTTCAAGAGAAGTTATGTAAGCTAACAGGACATAGTCAAGTTTCGGTTAGAAACTGTCGAACTATGTGTTAGTTTTTTTAGTTGTATACTCACTCTAAAGTTAGAGCAAAGCTAACTCAGCTGTTGCTACAATGGACTTTTGTAAGCAGCTGTGTTGCTGTGAGAGTAGCACTTAAAACGTTACAGAAGATCGTTACCGGACTGGCTAACGAAGACCCTGACTCACTTTAGTAGAGTTCAGGGCTGATCGACCAAAAATACTATAGAGAAAATAAGAGAGTATACAGAAACATAGAACCCAAACACCACTTATTTCCGAAATCGTTTAACTGAGGGCTACATTTACTTTATTTTTTGCTTTACTGTCCACATGTTCTTTGCAATATTTAAAATTAAAAAGTAAAAATTCAAATGAGCCTGCCAGCAGTGCTCATAAGTCATAATGCTGTAATTATACGTGAGGATATAACCATTGAATATTCATTTTGAAATAAAAATCATTCAAAGCTCAATTTCCACTTGAATTGGAGTTTAAATGTGTGAAATGTTTTGTTTTAGATATTATCGGTATTATAGTTATTATGCTTGCAAAAATAAACCACTAGGAAAGAAAAATTCATCTGCATTCCTGACACAAGTTGTAAGTTTGTCGTGTTTTTTCCACTTATTGCTCCATCTGCCAGTCATCCAGATGAGTCTTGAAAGCTGAAGCTCAAACTGTTGGCTTGGTAATTTGACTCCAGGTCAGAGGTCAGCCGTCCTTACCCTGTCCAGGCGTGTCACCTCCAGTTTCCTCAGGATGTAGTCCTGCGCTGGCTGCTCTTCCACATTCCTCACCAGGACTTTCCCAAACTCTTTAGTGGCGTTGAGATCCGGCCAGTACCGGACGCATTTGTTCTGATAGAAACATGAACGCAGAGAGAAAGAGAGAAAGCGAGACTGGCATTAGACAGTCTGAAGAAACGGCTCAGCTTAAGCAGCTTTTCAGGAAGCTTATCTGTCATGCTATCCCATGCTAGTCCTATCCCTGTCCACCACACTGACACATGTACATCATCCTGACACTCACACGCTAAAGCACTCGTTGCTTTCCGGTGATGACTCAAAAAAAAGGATGATATTAGATTATCACACAGCCGAAGCACTTTGAAAGTGAGAAACAGAAAGGATTCAAGATTGGCTTGTTTTTGTCAACATGTCGTTAAAACTGAAAGGCACTGATATGTGGCCTCCTGCTTTTACTTTTCTTTTTTACAAGAAAAGGCTTTCTGATCAGGATAACCTGTTCAATTCCTTGTTGGAAGGAGTGAGAACTCAGACTTTACCCAAGAAACTCAGCCAAGAAATGTGGCTGAGCTTCAGAAAAGTAAATATGGGAAGATTATAAATTTCTCCTCACCCTAAAAATCTAAAAAGCCAGAATTTTGGCTTGCAGAGAAAAACCAAGTCAAAGATGTGTGACAGAGACAGACACAGTTTGTTAACTGTTAATTGAAGAGCAGCCAAATCCATCCATCCATCCATCCATCCATCCATCCATCCATCCATCCATCCATCCATCCATCCATCCATCCATCCATCCATCCATCCATCCATCCATCCATCCATCCATCCATCCATCCATCCATCCATCCATCCATCCATCCATCCATCCATCCATCCATCCATCCATCCATCTTCTTACACCCTTGTCACTAGTGGGGTCAGAATGACATGAATCCTCATCATAAGTGGTATCAGCAGTTCAAACATCTGGGCATGTGCACAGATCAAATTCTTAACAGCACAAATTGATTCAAAACATTATGATGATGCCCTTTAAAATATAGACCCTAAGAACAACTGATGACTGCAGCTTACCTTTAATAAAGGCTCAAAATATGTACAAGAAAAACTGAAAAAAACATCTTGTCTTGTTTCTTTCATTATTTCAGAAAAAAAATATTAATTTATAGGGCCTTTCATGCGATAATTCTAATGAGATAATTTAGTAGATTTTTATGAGCTAAACATATTGGCTCAATTAAGTGTTTTTTTTTCCCCAAGCAAGTAATGTTTATTCAATGATTTAGCAGCCAAAAGGTTTTTGAATTGAAAATATTGGTTGTTATGTTTTTTGATTAAAATGAGATCAAGTACTAATCCAGTTGTTAACTTTTAATTTGGTCCCACCACGACTAATGCAGCGCCAAGCAGAACTCTAACCCTTTACCAGCCTGCCCACAACGAGACGAACTGATTCCACTCACAAACATCCTGATTCCAGAAGAAAATCTAGTAAAACCCCAACATACCTACGTGAATTTGAATAATCAAACATGGAAATAGTTTGTGGATTCATTTTAAGCAATAAAAGACGAAACAAAAAGAAAAGACGTTTGATAAAAGGGAGGAGCCGCTCTATTTGCTGCACTATGATATGGAGTTATGTTTTTTGTAGTTAAGATTTTTAACTGAATAAACATAAATACATACATAATAGTTCACTGGACTGTCAGTTGCCATGTTAGGGATTCCCCTCCGTTCTTGCTTTCTGATTGGCTAACTGTCCGTTCTTGCTTTCTGATTGGCTACCTGTCCGTTCTTGCTTTCTGATTGGCTACCTATCCGTTCTTGCTTTCTGATTGGCTACCTGTCGTTCTTGCTTTCTGATTGGCTACTTGTCACATTCAACAGGCTGCTCCCAGACAGGGAAAACCCTATGCTAATAAAAAGGTTGGGGACCACTGTGCTAAAGGGTTAAATGCATCACAAAGACTCTTCTTGTTTTATGACCAGGACTGGAGTAAGCATGAGTGACATGGAGGCGGCTCACCCTTCCCCGCTCCATCTCCTTGGTGGTCATGACAATGACGTGAGCGTTCTCCTGAAACACCATCTTCCAGAAGTCGTTCACTGTGCTCTGCAGGCAGCCCTGGGTGGCAATGAAGACTTTACTCCCCTCCACATGCCGCCCGTCTTCACTCACGTTCTGCATGGTTGGACAACAGGAACAATTACACACGAACCATTTTAACCACTGAGTGAAAATGAATTATGTAATATTAAATGTCTAGAAATATATTTAACATCCAAAACGTGGAAAGGAAATCCTTCCTGATCACACACACTCACTCTGATATAGTTGGCGTTGATGTAATCCAAACCCGGAGCGTCTGATTCAGAATCTTTAATTACAACTCGCGTTGTGTCGACTGTAAACACAAAGTTCAACCAATTAATGCATAAAGGAACAGTCAGTTCTGAACCACGCAGACATAATGCAGCTGATAGGCTCAGGCTATTAAAACACCATCTCTATGCTCTGTCGTCTGTCACTCTTTCCACAGGAAGTTGGAGAGACAGGAAACGGCAGGCTGCTGTGCGACTCACAGGGGAGGATGTTCTTGTATCTGTTTTTACTCTTGTTTTCTGGTTTCTGGCCCTCTTTCCGGGGATACAGCAGTTTGCACTCTTGCTGCTGAAGTACCTTTAAAAGAGATGGAGAGAGGAACAAAAGAACAACATGAGACAGACAACTTGGGAATTCCAATGGGCTATCGCCACAGAAAACAGTGTCAGAAAGAGTAGAGCAAAAAACAATACTAACATTTCCAAAGACATTTATGTAACTGAATAATGCTGGGTGTAAAACATTGTAATGAACTTTTATTACAGCAGAGGTCACCATGGGGAGAAGTCAGAGAGAAACATCTAAAGACTCAGGGTGTGTGATAACATTCATTTTAACACAGATTCCCATCCACACTGGGTAATACATTCATTTCATCACAAAAATATTTCAAACAAAAAGTAGTAAACATAATACTTTCCCAATATGAAAGAAACTGGGTTGCTTTATTTATTCAGACTTTCTTGAACTGCTTATAAAAAATAATTTCCCCCTCATTTCAATGGTAGTTATTTGGATAATTAGCGCTATAATAGAAATGGCAGTACACCAATCAACTTTTTTTTCTTTGTAAAAAGTTGATTTAGAGTTCTATCTTTATGTTTGGTATTTTTATGACAATTTGTTTGGTTTTGCTTCTACAGGGCATTAGTTTCACTTTAACATGATATTATGATGAGACTGGAATATGAATGGCTGTGATGCACGCACCTCAAACTCCTCCCAGAATCCTTGTTTTGGCTTCTCTGAGTTGTCTGCTACTTTATTGAGTTCTCGTACCCGGTTCTCAATGTTGGCAGCGTTTATCCTCGTGGTGTTAAAAGGCTGACATAGTCACACAAAAACACAAAACATTTAAACTACAAACCACATGATGAGCTATAAAACAATCACCAGAGAATGTTCTTAGTTCTACATTTTTCTAAATGTGTCTTTATCACCTGTTTGAGATGAACTACAATGCCACTTTTTTCCACCATGGGGTTCTTCTTGTAGTGATCCACCAGATCGGCCAACGTGTCAAACCGTTCACCACCTCCCACGTCATACTTGCCTTCCTGCAGAACAAAAATGTTTACAAATTAAAAAGGAACTATAACTGCAAGCAGTTATCAACGGGTTCCAAGCCCCAACAATGATCAAACCAACCAATCAAAATTCTTCTTAAAGGCATGATATGCGTCCAAAAGAACAATCTCACCTGCAAGCGAATCATAACGTGTGTGACTTTGGTTTTGCGGTCGACGTTGTCGTGTTTCTCCTCGTTGGTGAGAACTGATAGGACAAAGTCTCCGGGCTTACTCTGACTCTCCCGGACCAGAAAGCTGCCAGCTTTGCCTTTTTCTGTGAGGAGCTTCTCTGCATCTCTCCCAGAGAGGTGACCATGGTACCACCTGGAGATGGAAAACAAGCGTCTTCCTGAACCACTTGTTTTCAAGAAGGGACAATCAATATTTAAAACACCCAGGATAAGAGATTACTGTCCGGGACAAAGTACATACTGCAATCCATATGTCTGTCAAGTTTTTGTTTCGCTGTTAAATCATAACTGCAACAATTTGCTTGGTTTTACAGCTGTAAAACTCTGTTGCGATTGCTTTGGTAAATATTGACGCTCTATGAATTTTTATAGATCAGGGGTGCTCAATACGGGAAGGTTTTGAGTCAATCTCTGCAGTAGGTAGCGAACTGAACGCCTCTTCTGATGAGTGCGTCAGAAGAGGAGCAGCACGTCCTCTTCTGACGCACTTATCAAAAATATTCACTAACATCCAAAACGTTTGTATTGAAGAATAAAAAAAAATCAACAAAATGTGTTCAAATTAATCACCCAACAAAAATAATAATCTCAGTAATTATTGTTTCAACTGGATGTTGCGCAATTCTGTGCATTTCGGTTCCACAACAAAAATAAGAAAAGGGTTAGGGCGACTAAAACACCGACTTTCTGAGCAGAGCAAGAGTTTAAAACGAGCTCATCACTCACCGCTGAGCGCTTATTAATAATCGCAAAATAAATATAAAGCCTGAAAACCTAATATCATAACGGACTGAATATTTTGTTTATAATGCAATCTCTGCTTGGCTTCTGGAGCCAAGCAGAGATTGCCATGGACTCGCGTGTGCTTAAACAACAGAGAGAGACGGAGAGTAAAGAGGTACTAGTGGTTTTGAATTGATCACCTGTTCGGGTTATTTGACCTTTTCTGTGGTTCATCACAGCTGCTGTAATTTCTGAACGTTCAATAAACGACAAACTTGGACCTCATTCGTTTGCAAGTATACATAATTCACAACAAACATCAAATACGGTTAATATGTTTCATTGAGTACTTAAACAGATGGCTTCTACCTCGATAATTATGTGAAATTAAATTAATTGTCTCATATTTTTTTAAAAATGTTGTGTGTTCTCTGGCATCTTGCTTTGAGCTCAGAGTCGGAGAGGCTTTTCCTCTATCAAACATGCTATTTATCTCCGTCTCTTATTTAGGGGAAATATTGATGTTTATGAGATTTTCTCTAAAATGATAACCTTTTTCAACCTGCACAGCTCCACTGTTGAAAATGAGAAGGTAACATTCACAAATGACATTGAAATAAAATCCAGTCCAACATCTGGTTTGAGGTGATTCCATGAGAACCTGTTGGAGGAAAAATATCCCAACTTCACAAGATGTGCTTTTAACTTAACATTTCTCTTTGGTTCCTCCTATCAGTCTGAACTGCTGGCCTCAGGTTTGCAAGCAGCTTCTGACAGAGAAACCAGTAACCTGCTCCCAGTGTCAGAATCTCACTGAGGAAGAAAGCGCATTATAATATGTCTACTACAACTGATGTATATTCACATAGGTCAATAGAGTTTCAATTACAATTTTTGTATCTTAGTGTCATGAGGTAGATCTCAGCTGAGTGGAGAGAGAAAAAGTAGATCTTGTGCTCAAAAAATCTGGGAGCCCCTATTACAGTTAAACACACATGCAGGATTGGACTCTACTCACTAAAATCTATGATGTTGTCCAAACTTTTTGCCAAAATCGTTCAGCTAAAATAAGGCTGGACAATAAATCAATAATATATGTCGCAATTGATACGTAATTCATACCAATAGATGACACGTCTGATAGAATAATCAATACATAGAATATTCTGCACAGAATTGTGGGAGTTTGTAAATGGCAAATGCCTTTGTACTTGTATAAAGCACTTCACAGTCACTCACACGCGCGCACATACACACAGACGCACGCACCACGATGGTGGCAAGCTACTGGATAGTAGCCACATCTGCCCTCGGTGGTCTGACAGAGGTTGCAATGCACCAGTGTCACTGTGACCTCTGACCCCACCAGCAGGTGGGGTCAGAGGTGTCTTGCTCAAGGACACAAGAACACGACAGGACACCCCTGATTTATAATTTGCAGCCACACGCTTATTAAATATGGGCACCTGAGTTTCAACCTTTTCAAGTGGACATATTGTTATGTTAGTTTCTTTCTTTTAGCAGACTCAAGCTAAAGTTCCAAATAAAAGATTAATCACTGACAGCAGACAGAAATACCAACACAGTATTTCTCCTTCACACGCCTTTATTCACCTGCTGCTTCTGTACCCAAGACTGCTCAGATACACGCTTTGTGTCTGAGCATCTCAGGGTGGATGTGAGTGCAAGGTAGATAAATCAACAAAACGGATATTTGAGACTAAGTTTTCCCTCAGAGGGGGCAGACTGAAATACGTTTCCTGTAACTCACACCTTCAACATAATTGAAATGTGTTGAAGGTGTGATAAGAGACACTATCACTCCAGAGTGATAGTGTCTCTTATATGGCTGCAGGCTCACTTCACCTGATTTTCAGATTAAATACTCGCATGTCGGCATGTTGTTTCCTGTGTGATGATGAGCCAGAACGTAAAGGAAGCGGCATCAAGAAAAGCACCCAGAATGGAAAAACCACATGAATCGTAAACCAGAAGCAGCTCTTACACTCTTACACTTAGATTAAGAGACACGCAGTGCAGAGCAGATGTGCAGAAATAAAAAAAACATTTGCATCCATTTTTTTAGGAGAACCATGTCTGCATTCAGAACAGAAATATTCTCTGAAGTACGTAATTGTGTGTATATTTGCAAAAGCATAGACGTCAAGCAGTGAGTTAATCCAAACATGCCTTTGGGAATACATAGTAATTTAACTTTGTGGATTCTGTGTGCATATAAATTTCCTGAGTGGGAGTGTTTATTCAGAGTGTCCTCTCTTCAATCTGTGTAAACATGTAGGTGCGCTGCTATATAATTAACGTGTTAATGTGAATTTCTAACCTAATGCCAGTCTAACACTTTGCTAAGTGATGCAGCAGCAGGACAATAATTCGATATTATGGCTTGTTCTGATGGCTCTGAGTGGATCAGCAGTAACATCAAGCTGGGGAGGTTTCCAGGACCGCTGCTTTGCCTCATCCTCCCCTCTAGGCAGACCATAGAGCCAGTTTACTCGTCTATCTACATTAGGAAAGGCCGATGTACAAATGAACTGACTTGAAGTGGCATCATGTTTATATGATGAGAAAGTTGTGATACATCATTTGTCCTGTTCAAAGGTCATAAATTCAGCCTAATGTAATAATGTAATGTAATGTGCGCCTGGAAGGTGAAGTGAGAGTGAACGTTTTAAAGTGGGCTTTTAAAAATCATTGCCTTGTTTTATGCTTTGCTTCGTTTAGAGCAGAGATCTCCAAGCTTTATGTAACAGGGGTCAAAAATGACTTATGGACCAATGGAATTAGATTTTTAAATAAAAAGTCATACTTTGATATTTTTTCCACTTAAACATTTAATTAAACAAATACGTTAGATTAGTTTTGTTGAAAAGAGATAGGTTATCTATCTACTTAAAGGGGCAGTATTATGTGTTTTCCAGGCACATAGTGCCATTTTATAGCACAATCAATTAACTATGTTAAATCCAGTTAAATATGACTTAAAGGTAATTTTCCATTGTAATTTAACATTTTGAAATTGGGCTTCTGTCTCTTAAAGAAGCTCCGCCTCCAGGAAGTCATCCCATGGTTGCTGTAGTAACCCTTTAACAACGTTTTTACCAGCAGCTCTGAGCAGTAGCTCCTGCCAGCATTGTGGTCCAGACCATCTAACCCAAGACCAAGACCAGAGTGTATCGAGACCGAGTCAAGACCAGCGCCCTGTGCTACATGATACAATGAAATGTGAAATATAATCAAAATTGGTAATCAAATTGATCTGAAAGATTTGCATCCCCATAAAAACATCTAGATATGAAACACTTTGAGCTGAAATAAATGTAACCAATATTAAAGAAACTCTTATTCTGCTTATCTAAAAAGATAACGCCCTGGGCATTTGCCCATGTCATTCATGTCAGAAATCACCACTGTCTGCACCATTTAACATAGCAATTGACGCAATGCCCTGACAGTAAACGACGCTCCACTATGAACACTGACCAAAGAGCTAAAAGCAAGAAGTAAACCAAGCACAAGGTGCTCACCATGACTGTTCTCACCCTGTCCCACTGCAAGAATCCTGGCAGCACAATGCTGTAATATCTGCCATCATGGCAGACATGATAGCTGCCACTTTGAACGAAAACAAGCAATGAGCAATGCACACTGAATGTGCATGCTCTTTCATTCCTGTGTTGTATTTATTTGCTAATCAAATAAATATCAATGTGGATACTTGAATAAAATGATATACTGCAGTGTAAGCAGAGCATCACAAGAACAAAGAAGGGCTCTCAGTGAAGCTCCAGTCCTTCTTCTTAGTAAAGACAAGTTCAGAAGACGTGTATGGTTTATGAATGTCTCATCACTACTGGCAGACTTTTTGGACACAGTGTTGTCCCATATGCGACACGTTAGTCAACACCTCCACACAATAATTCAGCGCAGAGTGACTTTTTTTCATCACGTCTCTGTATAACTAGCTTTGCTAACATCACGTCAGCGGAGTTCACCTTTCTTTGAGCTTCTTTTTCTAAGTAATTTCTAAGTATTTTCACATTTGCGGGCTTGACTGGTCTTGAAATAAAATCCCGAGTCCTCAACGCCCGAGACCGACTGCGTTCGAGACTGAGATCATCAAAAATGGTCGTGAGACCAAGACCGGTCTCCAGTACTACAACACTGACTCCTACAATGAGCTCAGCGGTTCTACCAGCTGTTTGCTCATTTCTGCTGGCTAGTCTGAAGGAGCTGGATGGGAAGAGCTGTTCTGTGAGGCTGAAGCTGAGAAACTGAGGAGGACCTGTGCTTTCAGTCCACCCAGCCGTTTTCCACAGCTGAATGGTTCCCATTCTCAAACATGCATGAAAGAATCAAAGCAACATGTTTGTTTTTGATGAGAGAATAACATTACGACATTATGTAAAAAGTCAATTTTTCAGGGTTTAGGTTTGGCTTATTAAAATAGATGTGTCAGGCTCCTGTCTACCCATGTGTCATGTTTGTACAGTAATAAGTTTATTGAAATCTCTTTTCATTGTGTTTTCAGGAGTTTGTTTTTTGTCCCATATTTGTCTGACATTAAGGGGAGCAGCAGTTGTCTTTTTTTAATTGAAACCTCTGGTTTACAGACTGCAAACTGGAATTGGGGTGAGCTCCCTGGATATTGAGAGGACTTTGTTCTGTACATATCAGGAGTTTCTATGTTTTCTTTGTTCCAGTTTATGTTACCAGCAGGAGCCACTGCTCCTGCAGCACGCTCTGCAGCTGCAAGCTCACCTTCTCACAGTATCCTCTGAAAATGTTTGGATGATCTGTGAAAGCTCCTGATTTCACTCTGTGATTATTTTTCTGAACAGAACAAGAACATTGAGTTTTATGCTGCTCTGATCAGAGTTTTCTTCATAACTATTTCAAACTGATTGGATTTGAAGGTTCTCCAGTGATACAAGTTGCTTCATGTTAGAAATCAAGTGGATTTGTCCTGACGCTGTTCTCATGCCATCTGGATAGTGATGTTTACCTCTCAGAGGTGGGGTCCTTGCAGTTGAGTGGATACTTCAGCTCGATGACGTGGCCGTTCCTCTCACGCAGCAGGTCCTGCTGTTCGGTGTAATACTGCACCAGCTCGGCTAGCGTGGCAAACTTCTCACCGCCGTACAGGTCATAGTAGTCCCCAGAGTTCTGGATCTTAATGTGGGTCACCTCATTGTTTCGCCTGAGTAAAAAAGTCAACTTATTATTTTCACAGAAGAGCAACGAATTTGATCAAAACAAGCTTTTTTTTTTCTTCCTGTTGACATTTTCTCAGGTTCCCTGCAGAAATGTAAAAATAAAGACCTGAACAGACACAAACAGCCACCCACGCACCTGCCCATGCAGTATAGAGCTCACACAAAGACATCCAGACTTCGCCCACACAAGCTCAGCAAAAACACACATAAACACGTCCAATTTATCAAGCCATCTGCTGCCTTCCTGCCTTACTCCCAGCAATCCTCCTTCAAGAACATGCAGATCATGTCAAGTCACTTCAAACTGTTACATAATCCACCTATTGTCTGTATTTAAGGATCTGCTTTTATTTTGACATTAAAGGAAATACACAAAAATGATAAATTAGCTGCAATCTAAGATGAGAAATCTTAGCTTTAATATGAAATGGAAGAAAATTATACATATAAAGACAATAATATATGAAGTGTTTTGTGCATTTGTTTTCAGACTCTTTTACCCTAATGTCCCAAAATAAAACAACCAGTCATCCAATAAATAAAAGTCTTCTTGTTTGTAATTTAATGAGAATAATCCTATAAAGACCGATTTACCCAGAAGTGAAAGATAAACTCTGGAGGAGCTGGAGATTTCTAGAGATGGTGGAAAAATTTGCTACCAAGACGACTAATCGTCCATTAATTATCCTCCACTGTGGTATAAGTGTCTAATAAGACACTATGTTTTTAAGAAATTGATCTTAAAATCTCATGTCCAAGCAGCAGTCTGCAGCACATTAACCCATCTATAACTCAGTGACTGCCTGGTGATATTTAAGCAAACAGCTGAAAGTCAGCTCATGTTATTCCCCTGCTAATCTGACCTTTATTAATGTTGAAGTTTAGGGGTTTATCTCAGATTAGGCAGATAAATCACAAAGCTAACAGGAGTTTAAAGCTTGGCAACATTTGGATTGGTTGCTTCAGCCTCTGGTGAAGGTGGTTATTTGCTTTGATGTAGCTATTCAGGACTGAGATGGTTCCAGTTTTGTGATGCCAGTGTGTTTGGAATGGTGAAAACAAAAGAAAATAGCACCAGGTTTAACTCTGAAACTAGCTTGGTGGAAAGGTTTTTAATCTGTTAAGAGAGCCAAAGCTTTGCCAAGTTAAAGAAACGAGTCGACCAAGATCCCTATGGAAATGTGTAAACCTGGCTTTCAAATATATGCAAAGCATTTTTCTGATAACTGACTAATTATTTCTCTCTACATTAAAATATAACTACCTTGAAAATGAGCTTATTATGTGAGCAATCTCATATAGAATTAGCAAATGTAAACAGGAGAAGAACACTTGAATTCAGTGTGTGGTAGGGTAATTCAATAGATTACACTGAATGTTCAGTGTGTAATCTATTGAATCCATATCAAGACATTTATTAGTTAGTAGTACAGAACAATGTTGGCACACCCTTAAAAAGTTCAAAATTAATGTATCTAAAATTAAGGTCTTACAAATTACATTTATTGTAAAAATGAAATTATCCTTCAATATTTTAATAAGAGAGCTTAGATTTGTGTTCTTTTCTCGCTGGCTTTTCTGTCAGAATCAAGTTTGAATCTTTGTGACATTTTCATTGATTGACTTGACATGGTGGAGGCTAGCTATACCTCACTGCTAATATACTGTTGCTAGCTAGCTATACCTCACTGCTAATATACTGTTGCTAGCTAGCTATACCTCACTGCTAATATACTGTTGCTAGCTAGCTATACCTCACTGCTAATATACTGTTGCTAGCTAGCTATACCTCACTGCTAATATACTGTTGCTAGCTAGCTATACCTCACTGCTAATATACTGTTGCTAGCTAGCTATACCTCACTGCTAATATACTGTTGCTAGCTAGCTATACCTCACTGCTAATATACTGTTGCTAGCTAGCTATACCTCACTGCTAATATACTGTTGCTAGCTAGCTATACCTCACTGCTAATATACTGTTGATAGCTAGCTATACCTCACTGCTAATATACTGTTGCTAGCTAGCTATTCCTCACTGCTAATATACTGTTGATAGCTAGCTATACCTCACTGCTAATATACTGTTGCTAGCTAGCTATACCTCACTGCTAATATACTGTTGCTAGCTAGCTATACCTCACTGCTAATATACTGTTGCTAGCTAGCTATACCTCACTGCTAATATACTGTTGCTAGCTAGCTATACCTCACTTAGCAGTGAGGTATATATACTGTTGCTAGCTAGCTAGTTTTTTTCCATCATGGGTGAGTACACGTTAATCATCAGTTGGTTGAACAAAGTTCTCATATTTCCTAAATTATGGTCATAATGGTCTTAAAAAGTTATTGGTGCTCTCCACTAATCTGGTCTGTCTAGAAGAGAGGCCATCAAAAATGAATTTCTTAACAAAATCATAAAAAGTTGAACGTGTTTTGCCACAAACCCATGTAAGGACAGATGGCAAATAAAATGCTTCCTTTGGCCAGATTAGACCAAAGGGGAACTTTTTCAGTTCTATTTCTGGAGCAAACAAACACTTCTCATCACCTTGAACACGTCACTCCACTGTGATAAAACGGCAGTGGCAGGATTATGCTGTGGGGATGACAATCAGAAAGGAAAGAGAAGCTGGTCAACAATAAAATGGTTCACAATGAAGCAAGGTGAATCCAAAAGCACTGAATATTTGGCTTTCCACTTCACAGTTAGTTTGGCTGGATCTGTTTCTCAAAATGTCATTAAAGTCAGTTAAAGTTTGAAGCTGCAGCAAGACAAAATGTGAAGAAAAGGTCAGGGGTAGGAATACTTTGACAAGACAATTTTTAAAAATAACGTAAAAATCTGATCAGAGCGATCTTGTCATTTCCTTCATTATAATGTTAATATATGGTGGCTTGGACTTCAAGTTTTTCACAGTATTGTGTTTCTATTGTGATAACATTAAAAGTGACAATAAGAACTATTGATTGGTTCTTTTTTCAAGCACACAACATTCCCATCAGTAGTGAGCTCCTTCAGGCCACTAGGCACAAAGAAATGACCGATTATTGATTCTCTGGTTACATAAACAGCAGAGAAAACAGTAAAAATAATAACCCTGAAAATACATACTGCTTAGTTTTCATTTTTAAATAACATTATATGGAATTCATCATGGCAACGATAAATCAAAATCCTTGTGACGGTTAGAAAATGATCACGATAAATGATGAATATTCCAATATTTTGATTCTTCTGGACCAGTAAAGATTCTTCCTAACTCAAACCAAATTGATGCCACGCAAGTTTTAAATTGCAATAAATGGAGTGAATGGAAATCTAATAGGATGTGTTTTTCTCATTTCCAGAGTTAATGGAGTTAAACTTCATAGGGAAAAGGGGGGTCTGACCTCAGAGCTGAGGAAGGGCCTTTAACTGGGCCACGTACCTGTGGAAACTTGCTAGCAGCCGCTAATAAAGCCATAAAGCAATTACCAGGAAACACAAGCAGAGACGGATGGGGAGTGAGGAAGAGATGGAATATGGGACAAATAAAAAAGAGAATGGATGAGAGCAGTGATTGTGAGAGAAAAAGCAAATTATGAGGGCTGCAGGAGAACTGATGGAGGAAAATAGGATTTGTGCCATTTGATATCACCATTAGCCGATGAAGAGTTGGATCAGATAGCACAGATTGCCCTTCTCCACTCTGAGTCTGATTTATGCTTGTGTTTTCTGTGTCGTCATCCCAAATATGTTATTTCCCAGTGAAACATGGAAGCAAAAGATTCTAAAAATTAGGGAAAAATCTTCTACAGATAACTAAAGATAAAAAGTAACTGCAAATAAATTTCCCTGCAGAAATTTTCAGAAGTATTTCTTTGGAGCTTTTTCACATTTTTGTAACACAAACACATCTCAGTGTTCTTTATTATTTTTTGTAACAGACCAACACAAAGTAGTCCATCAATGTTCCAATTAAAAGAAACATTTGAAATTCAGGGAGGCTTTCAAATTTCTTGCAAATAGAAACAAGAAAACTGGTTTGCATTTGTGTCAAATCCACTGACTGAATACTTTGTAGAACTTTCTTTGCTGCACGATTTCTGCACAAAACATCTATTAGTCTAACATATCTATTGAACAATTTCCTTCCATTTCATATTAGATTGCACCTAATTTGTCTGCTTAAGAAAACATATCAGTGTATAGGGGTTAGGGGTTAGGGTTACGAGAGATTCTAATATGACATCTTGATCATGGTTATCTCAGTCTTCTTATTAGAACGTTACACAACCAACCTGAGAAATTCTTCATCTTTTCAGTAGAAAACTAAATTATATTTCACTCAGCAGCATTCATTTATATCAGCCATTTGTTTGGGACTTTTGGTTGATATTCAGTTTCTTTTCAGTAAAATGAACCCTACATGAAGATTAAACACTGTTGATTTCTTTGAAAGAAAACTAAAATAATCAGCAGCATTTTTTGTACATTCTCCCTCATATTTATCTAATTAACCTATGACTCAGTCTTTTGATAATATTAGCCGTTTATTTTTTGACACAAGTTACTGTAACACCAACATTTACCTCAAAGACCTCACATTTAATACCACAATGTTTTTACTACACTTGACTGAAGCAAAATGAGATTTGAATTTAGGATTCAGATATCATTTCTTTCTGTTTACAGAATCAAAGGAAGAAACATGATCAATGCAGGAAGTTATTTGTTGGGCATAAATAGTTATGATACAGTCCTTGCATACGTCATTGTCCTACTGATGAGGAAATGAGATTAAAGACTTCCCAAGCTGGTTTATGACTTCCTGTTACTTCCAACGTCTGATAAAAGGTTTCCACTTGCTTCTTCTAGGTTAAAACCTAGAAGAAGCAAGTGGAACTGACCAATTATTTAAAGCTAACATCATACAAACATGTCAGCCTTCCATAAGTCTTCATTATCATTGCATTTTTAGTGCACAGTGATTTATTGTAGTAGCTGCATTAATCTAGTGATGGGTCCGGCAACACTGATGCGTCGGCGCATGCGTCCAAGCCCTGAGACGAAAACCTGTGGCGTGTTGCTTTCAGCAAGTCAGATGACCGATACAGGAATTGTTTCGAAATGACACTGATGCGCTATACTGTGTTTGTAAGGAAGCAAATCTGCCAACGGGATGCATTTGCCAAAAGAATTCTTGATCTTTGTGTCAACTATGGAGCAGCCTCAAGGCAAATGAAAGGTTTCGTAGTTTGGGAACATTTTGATCTTACATCAGAAAATAAATATTGGTTATCACTTCATTGTTGTTTCATCTGGTACTTTTCAGTTTCTACTTGATCTATCTGAATCTAAATTCAGCTGAAATTGACTCTTAGTTTACTTTCTTATTATGTTCTGCAGATTAAGTGTTGAATATGTTTGACAGAACCGTCTTATTTAAATAAATCCAACTCCTCAATGCTGAGGCATTATAGGGCCAGGAATCAGAATGAAGTCCCAGATACACCTAGGATAAACTCAGGCATATGTTCCAACCTCCCTTCCACATTTGTTGCATAAGGGAGAGAGTTGGCAACCCATCTTATTCAGTATAAAGGGTGTTATATGTAGACGATGTGGTATTTTATGCTGCGTCTCTCTGAGCGTATTACATATAAAGGTTGAATTAACCACATCAATGGCTTCTTGCCAGTCATCCTCAATGTATGTTGTGTCAAGGTCTCCCTCCCATTTCCGCGCAATGTCCCCAGCACCGCCTGGGGTGAGAGAGCAGAGCACCGCATAGAAAGCAGAGATAAAATGCTTAGGATTTTTCCGATTGACAAGGAATTTTTTAATCTCATTGCATGTGGCCAAGCCAGACTGGGAGAGCCTCATAGAACCGATGAAATGGCAAATTTGGAAAAAAACAAAAAAGTGTTCTTTAGGGATACCAAATTTTAACTGTAATTGTTGAAATGTCATGAGTAGATTCTCTGCAAAAAGATATCCGATCACTCTCACACCTCTGCCATGCCACACATGTAACAGAGAGCAAAGTGTGTATAGTATGTCTGTGTGAATTTTGCCCAAAATAATGAAGGTTGTGTTTGTTTTTGATGAGATTTTTGAGTAATGCCATGTTTTGGAGCCACCTAGTGGTATGACAACGCACTGCATGCGACGGGTCCTTCAGGCGCTCTCGCGGTTTCCCCCACCAGAATTCTGCGGAGTGCTGGTGGAGGTAGGTGCAAGAGACGCAGCTCTTCATTATTTTTTTTTACTTGGGGTCATATTTTTCTGGTTCACACACACACACAAAAAAAATTATTTAATAGAACTCGCAGGCAGTCAAGTCTTGAAGATTTGTCTTTTGTTTATCACTCTAGAGAAAGTTACACTGGTGCCATGACTCCGTGATCCCTGATCAGCTTGATGCTTTTCGCCCGGGTTGCTGTCATCTACAAGCTTCCTCTTTACTACAAGACATATCAACTCACCTGGACCACAAGTAAAGGATCAAAGGAAGAACATAAGCTACTGATTTTTAACTGAATGTGTTTTATTATTTTTTTGTAATTTCATTTTGAAATGGCAGAAAGCTTTCAACCCAATGTTGAATATATGTATGGTCAGCCCTCCTTTGGGCGAGGTAGAGGAGTAATGGGTCTCACTCTCCAATCAGGAATGACAGTTCGGTCAGACTTTTGTGCCTCACCCATGTTACCTGCAAGTAATAGGCCTCAGGGATTAACTTTCTATCCAGCTGAGACACCTATGGGGCAGATACCATGGGGGGGCCCGAGCCACTCTACATTTAATGCCGGCCACGACTTACAACAATTTAGTGACATGGTTTATCAGTTAGGTTCACAGATTGGAGAGTCCATAGCAAATAAATTGCTGTCTTCTGGTGTTGCTGGGGAAAAAGAAACCAAAAATGCCAACTGTTTGAAACAAGATGGCACACATATTGAAGACAGTCCTGTCTTTAACAGTCAAAAATTCAATATCATTGTAAAATCAGAAACAGCACCTCCAGTTTTTAGAGGGGAGAACACTGACAAATATACTGTGACTGAGTGGGTTGAAATGATGAGAAGTTACCTAAAAAGGCAAA
The DNA here is from genome assembly GCF_027474105.1 of Poeciliopsis prolifica. Taxonomy (NCBI): domain Eukaryota; kingdom Metazoa; phylum Chordata; class Actinopteri; order Cyprinodontiformes; family Poeciliidae; genus Poeciliopsis; species Poeciliopsis prolifica. Next base: position 114,815 of record NW_026562493.1, read on the forward strand.
ACTACAACAGTTCCATGCAAACAGAGGAGATTATGGGGAGGCTAATGGGCAGAGCCAGAGATGTGGTTAAGATTGGTCTTAAAAGTGACCCTATTTTAAATGCTACATGCTCCCCAGATGTAATTTATAACATCCTGATTCAATACTTCAGTCACACATCCTCCTGCCTGCCACTGCAAGACTTCTACTCCACACTGCCATTTCAAAAAGAAGATGCCTTTGATTACTGGATTCGCCTCAACAAAGCTGCAGATATGGCTGAAGAAGGTTTAAAGCGTCAGGGGAAACAAACTGACGACATGAGCAGTGAAATTACTAAGATGTTTGTAAAACACTGTCCTGATGCAGAAATGGCTTCAGTATTTAAGTATAAGCAAATACATAAATGGACCTCAAAAGACATCCAGGAGAGGCTAGATGAGCACCAGAGAGAGCGTATGTCTAGGATAAAAACACCAAGTCACAAACCATCTGCAGCCCCACTGTTTTGCTATGACACACACATTGAATCCCAACATTGATCTTTGGTGCACAAAGATCAAACAATGTTTTGTCCTCTTACAATGCACAGCCTCCCTCCGAGGTTCCACCAAATCCATTAGAGCCCCCTTCTCCACAGTTTTACCTTCCTGCCCTGCAATCTGCAAAGCAGCACAGCCAGTTCTCACAAGTGCAATGCCAGCCTTTTGTTCCAGTCCTACAAAATCAGCAGCTCAGTCTCCCACAAGAAGGGGCCATGCTGGGAGAGATGATGTCTATGCTCAGGCAGGTCCTTGATAAAGTTCAGGTTGGTGCCCAGGTATCATCTGCTCGTCACAGGCGCACATGGGGTCGAGCCAGACCTGTTATAAACTGTCGTATATGCAATGATGACAAGCACACTACAGAAGCCCACTGCCGTTCAGACCGCCTTTGCTTCACATGTTTCAGCCCTGACCACACGAGGCGCTCTTGTCCAAACAGAGCTGTCCCAACCGACAATGTGCAGGGAAACTAAGCGACCTGGAGGCCACATGGGTCAGAGTGATTCCTCCCACATATTTGATGCTGCTGAACTGTATCAAAATATTCAAAGACTAAATGCGTCTGAAAATATTATTATGCAAGACACACGAAAAGTAAAAAAAAGTGACAGTTTATTCTACACAAATGTAAAAGTTAATGACAAATTAATTCTTGGTGCCATGCTGGATAGTGGTTCAATGGCATGCTCATTGAGCGACGTAGCCCTACAGTCACTGATTAATGCTGGTGTTGTGATCTCTCACCAGGAGGCTACTACTTACCCTAACCCTAACCCTAACCCTACCCTTGGGATGTGGTGGTTCCAGAGTAAAACCGACCTCAATAGTGGATCTCAATATGGAGATCTATGGATGTCAGCTGTCAGTCCCCACCTTTGTTGTGAAAAACCAACAGGCTGATCTGCTTCTGGGCTCCAATGTAATCAGGCGACTATTACACCTATTAAAGAAAGACTCCTCCTACTGGGCAGCAATTTCCACACCTCACAAAGGACTCCCAGAACACGAAGAATTTCTCTCCCTTCTTGCTGGCCTGGACCATTGGTCTGGTGAGACTATCCCAGACAAAGTTGGCATGGTGAGATGTAACACAGCTACTACTCTAGAGGCTGGCACTGAGTATCTTGTATGGGGCAAACTTCCCAAGGGCACAAAATTATCACCTGGTTTAACTGTGATGTCTGAGCCCACATCTTCACATTCCGCTCCCCGTGGCATTTTGGTAGCGAGAGCTGTGATACCGCTCTGGGGAGACAGGTTAGTCCCTCTCAAGATTTAAATGTTCCTAGTGGGCCTGTCACATACGTAAGAATGCTAAACTGGCCGACATATACACCTGTCTTGCTTTAGAGGACCTAGATATGCAAGATGTAACATGCTCATATCAGGCCACCTCTGTCAAACACACTGATGTTGATTCTGCAGCTGAAAATAATGACAGTATACAGGAAAGACTGAGAAGTGCTGGTCTAGGGGATCTGGACCTACAATCTTGTGATGTGTCAGACGACTGGCGGAGAAAGCTGGCAGATCTTGTGATCAGTTATGAGGATGTCTTCTCCCGTCACCACTTAGACTGTGGAGAGGCTAAAGAATTAGTACACAGGATCCGGCTCACTGATGAGAGACCCTTTCGGCTGCCCTATCGTCGTTTGCCTCCTGCTGAGTACCAGAAACTCCGTCAAGTCCTGACTGAAATGGAGGAGAAAGAAATTATACGGAAATCGACGAGTGAATTTGCCTCACCTCTTGTCCTTGTTTGGAAAAAGAACGGTGACTTACAGATCTGCACAGACTTCAGATGGCTCAACAAACGGACCCTGAAGGATGCTCATCCTCTACCACATCAGGCTGACTGTTTAGCTGCCTTGGGAGGAAACATGTTCTTCAGCACAATGGACCTCATGTCTGGCTTTTACAACATGCCACTCCATGAAGATGACTGTAAATATGCTGCCTTCACAACACCTATGGGGTTGTACGAATACAACAGACTTCCCCAAGAACTGTGCAACAGCCCAGCAAGCTTTATGAGGATGATGACCTCAATATTTGGTGACCAGAACTTCCTCAGCCTGTTATGTTACCTCGATGATTTGCTGGTGTTTGGACCATCTGAGGAGGTGGCCCTCAAGAGGTTAGAGATGGTGTTTGGTCGTCTGCGTTACCATAACCTCAAACTGGCTCCAAAGAAATGTTGGCTGCTGAGAAGATCTGTGAAGTTTCTTGGACACATAGTTGACAAGTCTGGTGTTTCTACAGATCCTTCTAAAGTTGAGTCCATCAACAACATGCTCATAACAGATCTCATGGAGCCAGGTGGTATCACTCCATCCCATTCACGCATTCGATCATTTCTCGGCATGGTCAACTACTACCAACATTTCATCCCAAACTATTCTGCGATTGCCAGACCACTATTTGACCTACTGGCTGGTGCAAAACAGAAACGTAAACCAAAGATACACACCACCAAGCGAAAACTCCAGTTCCGCAAACTAACTCCAGCTGATTGGACAGACAAACATTTCTCTGCATTCATGGAACTTAAAGCAGCTTTGGTGAACTCAGTAATTCTGGCCCACCCAGACTTCAACCGTCCATTTGTCCTGTCTACCGACGCATCGCTAGATGGTTTGGGTGCAGTCCTCTCACAAGTTCAGGAGGGTGAAAGTGTGGCTCGTCCAATAGCATTCGCTAGCAAGTCTCTCACACGTGCTCAAAAGAATTATCCAGCCCACCGTCTCCAGTTTTTAGCTCTGAAATGGTCGGTGTGTGACAAATTTAGCCACTGGCTGAAAGGACATGTATTTACAGTGTGGACAGACAACAACCCACTCACCCACATTCTCACAAAGCCACGTCTGGATGCCTGTGAACAACGATGGGTGGCAAAACTGGCTTCTTATATCTTTGATATTAAATATATCCCTGGTCCTAAAAATGTGGTGGCAGATGCCTTAAGTCGATATCCCTTCATCAAATCTGCCATGGGAAGGAGGCTGTTACAGAGCCCATACAGCCAGTTACTTCATGAGGCCCTCCCTGTTTCACCTGGTTCAGTACAAGAGGCTTTTAGACAGTCAAATGCCAAAGACCAGGACTCCAACGTATTACACTTACCTGGCAGCGCAAAGTTTCAGTCCTTCACCAAAGATGATGTTAGTGCTCTCCTCGAGACACACAGTGCATGGGAGGCTGCTGCTAGAGTACGAGCTGTCAACAACCTTGAACATTTGCCCCAGTTGATTGTCCCATCTCAAGATGATCAACCTGTGTTTTCAGACACTATATTGAGAGAAAAACAGCATAATGATCCTATATTGTCAAGAGTGTTATACTATGTTGAACGTGGCCGTCGCCCATCAAGAAGAGAGAGATCGAATGAACAAACAATGGTCATTAAGTACCTCAAACACTGGGAGAAGTTTACTCTGTCCAATGATATCCTTTATAGACTGTCTAAAGACCAACTTACCCGTAAGAGACGCCATCAATTCGTGGTCCCCGATTCTCTTAAGTCTGATGTTCTCAAAGGAGTTCACGACAATGCTGGTCATCAAGGGCAGTTCAGAAGTTTGGCTATTGCTCGTCAGAGGTTCTTCTGGCCCCATATTCACCGTGATGTCAAAGATTATGTTTGTCAGTGTCCCAGATGTGTCATCGCAAAGTCTCCAGATCCAGATGGCCGAGCACCTCTTGAGAGTATAAAAACATCTGCACCACTGGAGATTGTGTGTATAGACTTTTGGACCGCGGAGGATTCTAAGAACAGGTCTATTGATGTGCTGGTTGTAACTGACCATTTTACACGGCTCGCTCAGGCCTTTCCTTGCCGTGACCAATCTGCAAAACAAGTGGCGAGGCAGCTTTGGGACAAGTATTTTTGCATCTATGGTTTTCCTGAGAGAATCCATTCTGACCAAGGTCCGTCTTTTGAAAGTCAACTCATAAGTGAACTGTTGAAAGTTGCTGGTGTGAGAAAATCTCATACAACCCCCTACCATCCAATGGGTAACGGCAGCGTGGAACGCTTCAACAGAACACTGGGAAACATGATAAGAGCACTTGCACCAGATGCAAAACAGAATTGGCCAAAACAACTTCAGACATTGACTTTCATGTACAACTGCACAATCAATGAAACCACAGGATATGCCCCTTTTTATCTGATGTATGGGAGAGTGCCACGCCTCCCTGTTGATGTACTTTTCAAGAACATTCTTCAAGATCCTGAAATTGGTGGATATGACAAGTATGTACTCTCCCTGACTAAAGATGCTATGGCCATAGCTCAAACTCATGCAAACAAGGAACAAGATCGACAGGCTGGTTTCTACAATCGCCAGACTAAAGGAAAATCTATTGGGGTCGGCGACTGTGTTTTAGTATCAAACAAGCGTGAAAGAGGCAAACGCAAAACTGCTGACCGCTGGGAGTCTACAGTGTACACAGTTGTGGGCATGAATCCTACAACTCACACATATCAAATAAAACATCCCAACAATGGTCAAGTTCGAGTCGTGCATCGTAACCTCTTGATGCTAGTGAACTTTTTGCCTGTCGATACGTTCAGCCAGCCTGTCGACTCAACTGCCACCACACCTGACAGCTCTGATATTAACACTGTTCCAGATGCTCTCAGGTCAGTCATTCAAGAAAACGATTCAAGAATCAGAACACAAGACTGGGTTAGTTCCTTATCTGATGAGCCCCCTGATGTTGGAGATGGAGATGTTGTCTCTGCAGCACAGGCAGATGGGGAATCTCTGTTACCCCCTAGAGAGATGGACTGTGACAGTCATCCCTCAAATACCTCAGTTGACACACAAAGTGTATGTCCACACACTTCACTAGATGCTCTATCTATTACTGACACTGAGCCTGACACTGTTTACACAGTTAGAACCCGTGTTGGGAGGATAGTGAAGCCTGTCAATAGACTGTTTCAGGTGATGACTAATATAGCTGATGATGATGGTGTTAGTCAACTTTTTGCCAGGGTTTCTAATTCAGTGTAGACATTTATAGTAATAGGTTCTTTTGCAACCTGACTTTTTCTTGTTATGAGTTTTTTTAGTAGTGTATATCACCATTGTGGATACAGGTCTGGGTTTAGGGACCCCTTTTAGTTTTGGGCATGGATTATGTGGGATGTAGGCTGCATCCTGCTTCCAGGAGCTGGCAATGAAAAAAAAAGCACAATTCTCTTGCTACTCCATTCTTTTTAAAGGATACTATTTAAGTTGGACTTTGTATATTCATGACAGCTAATTCATATGACTTAGTTATTTATTTTATGTTACGGTGATAATTCTGCACTTTAATCATTTTGGTCAAAATTCAGCAGGGGTGGGTGTAACAGAGAGCAAAGTGTGTATAGTATGTCTGTGTGAATTTTGCCCAAAATAATGAAGGTTGTGTTTGTTTTTGATGAGATTTTTGAGTAATGCCATGTTTTGGAGCCACCTAGTGGTATGATAACGCACTGCATGCGACGGGTCCTTCAGGCGCTCTCGCGGTTTCCCCCACCAGAATTCTGCGGAGTGCTGGTGGAGGTAGGTGCGAGAGACGCAGCTCTTCATTATTTTTATTTACTTGGGGTCATATTTTTCTGGTTCAGTACTTAACAAAATACTATAATAACAACTGACATTCATAAATATAAATTATGAAGTTTTGTCGTGGTTGGGCTGGAAAAATATGACCCTATGTGTGAGAGCTGCGTCAGTTGGTGTTCCTGGCTGACCAAACAGTCATGACGCTAACTATATCTTTTGTTTTTCAGCTGAGGGACCACTCGCAGGCAGTCAAGTCTTGAAGATTTGTCTTTTGTTTATCACTCTAGGTGGGTTCTGGTTATAAAAAACATATATATACATACAAAAATATATAGAGAAATGTTTTCCAAATGTTATAACTGTTAACTGTTGGCTGTGATGGCAGTTATTTTACTGTTGGTTTTGTTGAAGTTATTTTGAAATGAGAATATTTTGTTTTGATTTTAAGAAATTGTTAACTGTTCGATTTAAACTATGCGATCACACACACACAAAAAAAATTATTTAATAAAGAATTCTGCGTAGTGCTGGTGGAGCTGAGGGACCACTCGCAGGCAGTCAAGTCTTGAAGATTTGTCTTTTGTTTATCACTCTAGAGAAAGTTACACACAGGTCAAAAATGTTGGGCTCAAGCTTTGGGATAAAATCCTGGTTTCTTGTAAAAGGTGTCAGGAGTGATGAGCAGGGCCCTCCTGCATGGTTCCTGCATGGTTCCAAATTCTCTGTCACACTAACTGTGTTATAAATAATTGGATTATGTTTAATATCTCTCGATAGTCTCTTCTTATCGCAAGTTGTGAGGCTCCACAAGGAAGCAGGCTTAGGCCCACGAATCCAGGCAGGGATCCGAGTTGAGATGAGCATGTAGCCATTCCCAGAGATAACGAGCATGGTAATTGAACCAATTGTAATAGTAGATGTTTGGCAAAGCCAAGCCACCTCTGTCCACAGGAAGCTGTAAAGTTCTGATTTTCTGTCGTGGTCTCTTTCCATGCCAAATAAACCTGGAAAATTCCCTCTCTATATCCGTAGTAACTTTTTTGGAAAGCCAAAGGGGTAACATTTGGAGGGGATATAAAAGCCGTGGGAAAATGTTCATTTTAATCAAACTTATACGCCCCATAAATAAACTTTTACAGGGCAACAATCGAGAGCGTCCTCTGCCTCAACGTGACTGTGTGGTATGGTGGCTGCACAGCACTGGAGAGGAAACAACTGACACAGGTGGTGAGAACAGCACAAGGCATTGTGGGATGCCCCCTCCCAGACCTGGACTCTATTTACATAGGCCGGGTCAAGAAGAAAGCTGGATCCATAGCCATGGATTCCAGCCACCCGGGCCACAGACTGTTTGTGCCGCTGCCATCAGGCAAGCGGTTCAGGAATATACGGACTACAACAAACAGACTGAGAAACAGTTTCTTCCCCACAGCCGTCAGAGCCATAACTCCCTGCCGCCCTCCCACACATATCATAACCTCACATACACCCACCCCCCCACCCCCACAGCCATATTGTTCTGTACTTGCACTGTCACATCATCTGCACTTTACCATAATTGGACCTGCTGCTTCTTCTTTGGTGTGGTTGAGTGCCTTTAGTTAATTTTAGTTGTATATAATATTATTATTATGTGTTTATTTAATATTGTATATTTTGACTTTTTGCACGGGAGTTGCAATAGAAATTTCGTTGAATCCTGTTCAATGACAATAAATGCTATTCTATTCTATTCTAAATGATAAGGGAAGGTCATGCCACCTTTCTAAGTCCCTCCTTATTTTGCTAAGTGTTGGAGATAAGTTAAGCTTCCATAGCTCTGACAGGTTAGGGGAAACATCAATTCCAAGGCAAGTGAAGCCATGTTGGGAACATCTCAGGGAACAACTAGAGGGTAGGTCCTGAACAGTAGCAGTAGCGAGTGGCATCGCTTCTGATTTATCAGAATTGATTTTATAACCTGGGAATGAACCAAACTCATAAATAGCGGAGAAAATTGTCATGACTTCAGCGTTTCTGCTCCACCTTCTGCGCTGATTGCTCATCACTCTCACCTGCACTGTGCTGCTCCCTATTTATACAGCTGATTTTCTCCAGCTCAGTGCGAGATCGTCTGTTGCCCTTGTCACAGCTTTCAAGCCATTGTTTCATGTCCCAAGGAGTTTTCTGGTTTACTGATCCTGCCTGTTTTTTGACCCTAGATTCTGCCTTGTCCTTCGGCTGCTGAAAGTACTCTGATCTCCTGTTAAAGAACCCTGCATGTCGCCGACCCTGCCTCCTGCTTGCTGTTTGCTGGATTATCTGTGCCTGTTGCTCTCCTGTGCATGACCCTGGATCGTCTCTCTACTCCGTCTCTGGTTTGTGGACTTTGCCCCTGTGGTCTGTTTGTTCTCTGAGCCCCCAAGACTGTCTGTTGTCCTGTCATCCTACTTCGTCCCACCCCCGGCTGGATCCCTGTCCCCTGTGGATCCCTCCTCCTTTATCTGCTCATTTTTTCCCACCCCGTTCAGTCCCATCTAAATTATTATTTTTTGTCATTAAAACTTCTGATTTAACTTTCTCCTGTGTTGGCTGCGTTTTAGGTTCTGGCTTAGTTTGCTTACCATTACAGTACGATCTCGCCATTATGAACCCACAGCCAAATTCTGATTGGTGTTCCAAGGTGGAGGGTGCTATTTCTGGCCTTGAAAGAAATGTCCAGCAGATTTACAGGGACTTTCTTCTCTAAGGGTTTCCCAAGCCCAAGCTAGCCCCCCAGTTATGCGGCCACCCCCACTTTCGGTCACCCCCATGGCTAACGCTAGTAATGAGCCCAATTCCACCCCTGAGCGTTTTGATGGGGATCCTGAACAATGCAGACCTTTTTTGACCCAGTGTTCTTTGGTTTTTGAACTCCAGCCCTCTGCCTTCCCATCTGAGCGGGCCAAGGTGGCCTATGCTATCTCCCTACTGTCTGGCAAGGCTAAGCTGTGGGGAACTTCTGAGTGGGAGAATGATGCTGACAGCTGTGACTCATTCTCAGAGTTTTCTGACGAGATGAAGAGGGTTTTCGATCCTATCCGTCCTGAGAGAGAGGCTGCCAGGAGACTGTTTTCCCTCAAACAGGGCTCTCGACCTGTAACGGACTACATAATTAATTTCCATGCCCTGAAGTCCAGTTGTTTTTGGAATAATGAAGCCCTGTTTGACGTTTTTTACCAGGGTCTGTCTGATGACATCAAGGATGAGATCGCTACCCGTGACCCTCCCAAGACTCTCGAGGCCTTAGAAAGACTTGCCACACGGATAGACCAACGCCTCCGCGAATGTAAAAGGGAGAGGTCTTCATCTAATTATCAAAGAAGGGTTTCAACCGTTCAGGTCAGTCTAGGCAGCATGCCCAGAGTCCTCACGCCCCCCCTTGTTGAGACTGAGGAGCCCATGCAGCTGGGTAGAGCCAGACTCTCAGCTGAAGAGAAAGAGAGGAGGTTCAAGAATCATCTGTGTTTCTACTGCGGAGAGAAGAACCATCAAGCTCTTAACTGCCCGTCAAAAGGACATGCTCAGTAAGGCTGGGGGGGTCCTTGCTGAGCCCGATCTTCAGATCTCAGAACCCTTCCCACAATCGGTGTACCATCAGATTTCTGGACTCTCTTGAAGGGAGGGAAGTTCCTGTTTTCATTGATTCTGGTGCTGATGCTGACTTTATTGATGTTGGTCTAGCTCATAAGCTTGCACTAGAGTTGGAACTTCTAGAGAAACCACGTGAGATTTTTGCTATTGATGGGCATCTTATTGATCAAGTCACTCACTCCACTAAGCCTACTTCTGTGCTTATTTCAGGAAATCACCACGACAGGATCACATTTCTGCTGACCAGTCTCCAGAGATTCCGGTGATTCTGGGACGCCCTTGGCTCATCAAACACAATCCTGTCATTGACTGGTTCACTGGTGAGGTTCAGTCTTGGGGACCATCTTGCTCCACTTCATGTCTGCGGGAAGCCCCTATCATGGTATCTCCCTGTGAGATCAACCAAGATTACCCAGACTTGTCTAAAGTCCCTGAGGTTTATCATGATTTGTGTGAAGTGTTTAACAAGTCTAAGGCAACTTCTCTGCCTCCCCACAGAGAGTATGACTGTGCTATTGACCTTCGGCCTGGAACCACCCCACCCCAGGGCAGATTGTATTCCATTTCTGGTCCTGAAAGACAGGCGATGGAGGAATACATTTCTGATGCCCTCAAGGCTGGACTAATCAGAAAATCTTCTTCTCCAGCAGGTGCTGGATTCTTCTTTGTGGGCAAGAAGGATGGGTCTCTTAGGCCATGCATTGATTATCGAGGCCTTAATGAAATTACAGTTAAGAACAGGTACCCTCTGCCCCTCATGTCTTCTGCTTTTGAGCTCCTTCAAGGTTGTACAGTGTTCACTAAGCTGGACCTGCGTAATGCCTACCATCTGGTCCGCATAAGAGAAGGAGACGAATGGAAGACGGCCTTCAACACCCCTTCCGGGCATTATGAATACCTGGTCATGCCCTTTGGGCTCACTAATGCACCAGCTGTTTTCCAGGCGCTGGTTAATGATGTTTTAAGGGACATGCTAAACAGATTTGTTTTCGTGTACCTTGACGACATCTTGATTTTTTCGAAGGATCTACCTACCCATGTCAAGCATGTCCGTGAGGTTCTTCTCAGGCTCCTCCAAAATAAGTTATTTGTTAAGGCGGAGAAGTGTGCATTCCATCAATCATCTATATCCTTTCTTGGTTTTGTCATAGCTCCTGGCAGGATTAACATGGATCCTTCTAAGGTGGCAGCCGTCTTGGAGTGGCCCGACCCTTGTAGTTTGAAGGAGCTCCAACGGTTTCTTGGGTTTGCCAACTTTTATCGCCGTTTCATCAAGGGTTACAGTTCAGTTGCTGCCCCTCTTCATTTACTCACTTCTACTAAGACCCAGTTTAATTGGTCTTCAGAGGCCAAACAAGCCTTTGACAAGCTTAAGCGTCTCTTCACCTCTGCACCTGTTTCTCCGTTTTCCAGATCCGTCCAACCCTTTTGTGGTGGAGGTTGATGCCTCGGACACTGGGGTCGGCGCTGTCCTGTCCCAACGGTTTGCTGATGACGCCAGATTACATCCTTGTGCCTTTTTTTCTCGCCGGCTCTCTTCCTCTGAGAGAAATTATGATGTTGGGACAGAGAACTGTTGGCTATAAGATTAGCATTGGAGGAATGGAGGCACTGGCTGGAGGGTGCCACACATCCTTTTACTGTGTGGACAGACCATAAGAACTTGGAATACCTCAGGTCTGCCAAGAGACTGAACCCACGCCAAGCTAGATGGGCACTTTTCTTTAGCAGATTTGACTTCACCCTGGCCTATAGACCTGGCAGCAAGAATGTCAAACCTGATGCCCTTTCTAGACTTCATCAGCCTTCTGTCTCTCCATCTGATTCTGTTGACCACGATTACATCCTTCCTTCCAAGACTAGGCTTGCTCTTACTAGCATTGAAATCTTGCTCAAGAGGAGTCATCAGAAACAACCACCTCCCATTCAGTGTCCTAAGGGTCTTCTGTTTGTTCCTGAAGATATGGTGTCTAAAGTCCTTCAGTTCTGTCACAGCTCTAAACTTTTTTGTCACCCAGGCATCACAAAGACGCTTGCTGTGGTCCAGTCAGGATTCTGGTGGCCCACACTCAGAAAGGACACGCGAGAGTTTGTGTCGGTGTGTGCCACTTGTTCCAGAGTAAAGCCCTCCAGACTTCCCCCTGCTGGTCTTCTACGACCTCTGCCTATTCCACATCGTCCATGGTCCCACATCTCAATGGATTTTGTCACCGGCTTGCCTTCCTCTCAAGGTAACACTGTGCTCCTCACTGTGGTTGACAGATTCTCCAAGATGACCCACCTCATTCCGTTACGAAAGTTGCCTTCAGCACCTGAACTTGCTGATGTCATGGCCCGAGAAGTTTTCAGACTTCATGGCATTCCCCGCAACATTGTGTCTGATAGAAGACCGCAATTCATTTCCCGCTTCTGGGGAGAGTTTTGCTCTCTTCTCGGCATTGATGTTAGTCTCTCTTCAGGTTTTCACCCTCAGACGGACGGCCAGACGGAGAGGATGAATCAGGAGGTTGAGTCCAAGTTGCGCATCCTTTGCATGGATGCTCCCAGTCGCTGGTCCCAGAACTTACCTTGGGTAGAGTACGCCATCAATGGATTACCATCTAGCGCGACAGGTCTGTCACCATTCAATGTTGTGTATGGCTATCAGCCCCCCATTCTCTCTGTTCAGGAAGGCGCTACCCAGGTCCCTGCTGCCCATTTATCAGCACGTCGTCTCAGAGTCTGGAGAAAGGCCAGAGCGACACTCTGCAAGACCTCTGCTGTTTATACCCGTAATGCCAATCGCCACAGATCCCAAGCACCTAGATACCTGGTGGGTCAGAAAGTGTGGTTATCCACTAAGGACTTACCCATCAAGGTAGAAAATCGCAAGTTGGCACCTCGTTTTGTGGGTCCATTTCCTGTTGCCAAGGTCATTAACCCAGTAGCTGTGCATCTCAAGTTGCCAGGCTCGTTGCGCGTACACCCCACTTTTCATGTCTCCAAGGTCAAACCTGTGCTGTTATCCAGGTTTTTCCCGCCTTCCAGACCCCCTCCATCCCCCCGGCTCATTGATGGCGCTCCTGCCTTTACTGTGAGTCGCTTGTTGCGTTCCCGACGTTGGGGCCGTGGCATCCAATACCTTGTGGACTGGGAGGGCTACGGTCCTGAGGAGAGGTCCTGGGTCCCTTCTCGTCTGATCCTGGATAAGACTCTCATCCGTGACTTCCACCGCCTGAATCCGGGCCAGCCCAGAAGGGCGTCAAGGGCCGCCCCCTGAGGTGGGGTGATGTCATGACTTCAGCGTTTCTGCTCCACCTTCTGCGCTGATTGCTCATCACTCTCACCTGCACTGTGCTGCTCCCTATTTATACAGCTGATTTTCTCCAGCTCAGTGCGAGATCGTCTGTTGCCCTTGTCACAGCTTTCAAGCCATTGTTTCATGTCCCAAGGAGTTTTCTGGTTTACTGATCCTGCCTGTTTTTTGACCCTAGATTCTGCCTTGTCCTTCGGCTGCTGAAAGTACTCTGATCTCCTGGTAAAGAACCCTGCCTGTCGCCGACCCTGCCTCCTGCTTGCTGTTTGCTGGATTATCTGTGCCTGTTGCTCTCCTGTGCATGACCCTGGATCGTCTCTCTACTCCGTCTCTGGTTTGTGGACTTTGCCCCTGTGGTCTGTTTGTTCTCTGAGCCCCCAAGACTGTCTGTTGTCCTGTCATCCTACTTCGTCCCACCCCCGGCTGGATCCCTGTCCCCTGTGGATCCCTCCTCCCTTATCTGCTCATTTTTTCCCACCCCGTTCAGTCCATCTAAATTATTATTTTTTGTCATTAACTTCTGATGGCTGCGTTTTGGGTTCTGGCTTAGTTTGCTTACCATTACAGAAAATAACTGGTATTGAGATGCTGAAGTTGATGCCATAATCCAGCGAAACTACATAAAAACCTCAACAGATCCATCCACCGCACATTCAGGAGAGATTTTACACGTCCTTACATTGATATTTAGTTTTAGAAGGTGAAATAAATAAATGACAGTCAAAAAAAATCAAGTAAAACTAGAGATGTTCCAATCAGGTTTTTGCTGCTGATTCCGATATCGATCCTTCAGTTCTTTGCCGATTGCCTTTAATGGCTGTTAATTTTTCGCTTTAGGCATAAATTACCATGTTATCTGGCAAAATGGAAATTTTATCTGGCAATAAATTTGCATATAGACATTATTCTGTTCTCACGCAGGTGTGCTGTACTGCTTGAGACAGATAGCGAACAAAAAATAAAAAACTCCAAACGTTGCGTCGTCTGAACTTTTATTTCTCTTTTCTGTAAAAAGACAAAGATACTTAATACTTGAACAAGCTGTCGCTCAGCCACGTTATACATCAGAAAAATACTGGATAGACTGAACTAAACAAAACAAGACCTAACTCAAATACTACCACAATACAACATAAAATAGGACTCTTAGTAATCTTTTAGCATTACAATCCACTCCCCGTCTGGTATATTAGGAAATATACCACTCTGATTCAAACACGTGTGGCAGTGTCGGATAAAAGCACTACCACATCACTAACGGGCCTAAGATACGTTTTAATAGTACCTTGTTTCACAATGTTAACCTCAACCTTTTTCACCCTGTTGTCTCCACTGGGAATGCCCTTGACCACAATACCAATAGTCCACTCATTGCATTGTACATGGTTATCTTTCAGGAGAACAACATCACCCTGCTTGACATTTCGCCTTTCTTCATTCCACTTTTGCCTCTCCGGGTGGTGTAGGAACAACACCAGCTTTCTGCGTTAGAAGTATTGCGGGTGAGAGAACTTCAGGGAATTCAGGATCACTTGAAACAGGAACATTTATGATAGCCATGATCTCTGCCATGAGGGTGACCAAAACCTCATGCGTGAGGTGGGTGGTTGAAGTTTGTGATAACAAGCCATCAAGAATGCGTCGAACGAGTCCAAACATTCTCTCCCAGACTCCTCCCATGTGAGATGAATGTGGGGCATTGAATGTCCAGGTGCAGCCTTTGTCCCGTAGATAACTTGTGATCTCTGGGTCTTGAGCATTGATTTGTAACTCCTTGCACGCACCAATGAAGCTTGTCTCTTGGTCTGACCTTAAGTGTTTTATGGCGTTTATGAAACTTGAAGTTGATATTGTCTCTATGACTCTATGTGCACGGCCCTGGTACTGAGACAGGTGAACATTACTGCCCATTTTTTACAGTCGGTGTTATTTGCCCTTGTGCAAGGAGACTTGACATTCCAAGGCCCGAAGACATCCAGGCCTACATGAGTAAACGGAGGGTCAACTGCAAGTCTGTCAGAGGGCAAACTAGCCATTTTCCGCACTTCTGTGCGACCTCTAAGTTTCCTACAAGTTACACATTTGTGAAGTATGCTGTAAATTAACCTCTTGCCACCAATAATCCATAATCCTGCTGAGCGCAGAGCACCTTCAGTGAACTGTCTGCCTTGATGGGCTACTTGGCTGTGATAATATCAAACTAAAAGAACGGCAAAATGATGATTACCTGGAATTATCACAGGGTGTTTCTCCACATCTGGAAGATCTGCTGCTTGTAAGCATCCTCCGACCTTTAACAACCCACCATCAATAATATGGTTGAGTTTTGCAAGAGGACTGCGTGAGGAGATGTCTGTTCCTTTTTTAAGACTTTCAAATTCTTCTCTATAAGTCTCACTTTGAACGCACTGAATGATTGCTGTTTTTGCTTGTGAGATTTCTGCAGTACTGGCAAGATAGCAACTGTGCCAACCTTTACATGTGCTTGAAACTTTAGAGAATGACTTAGCAACATGAATGAGAGATTTGATTGCTCTTACTACAGATTTCCAGCTTGAGAAACGAGAAAACCTGTGGGATCCAAGCCCTTTTTCCTCTGCTTTTGTTGCTAGGGAAATTACTTGAGGACAAATTTCAATATCTGTTGAAGGCTGCACAAGGTAAAAGTCTTTGTTTTGTTCTGGATCTTTTGACCGTGTGAGAAAATGAGGTCCAGAGAGCCAGGTAGTCTATTGCAGTTGGGTTGCCAATACAGCTCTTGTCCCGTGATCTGCAGGATTCTGGTCAGTAGTGACAAAATGCCACTGGTCTGGTTTGGTAGATTTGCAAATCTCTCTGTTGGCCACATATTCATAGAATCTGCGGGTGTCATTATGGATGTAGCCTAGAACTGTTTGGCTGTCTGTGTAGAAGTTCACTTCATTAAACTCAATATCACTTTCATCTATGATCACTTGAGACAGTTCCACTGCCAATACAGCTGCACATAATTTTAAGCATGGGATAGTGTGGGCAGATGATGGAGCCAGCTTAATTTGTCCATGACAAACCCAACATGACATTGATGACCAGTGTCAATAACCCTGAGGTATGCTGCAGCTGCTATTGTTGTTGAAGCATCTGAGAAAATGTATAGTTCCCTTCTCTGAGCCTGGGATGCTGAAACTCCAACAAATGGTCTGTGGATTTGGAGATCTTCAAGAGCGGTAAGTGAATTAGACCACCTTAACCACTCTGCCTCTCTGTCTGCTGGTAAAGGCTCATCCCAATCTTGTTGTCCAATAGTTAACTTTCTGTACAATGTATTTCCTTGGATTGTAACTGGAGCAGCAAATCCAGGGGGATCATAGAGGCTGTTGACAACAGAAAGTATTCCTCTGCGGGTGAAAGGTTTGTGTTGCTTAGCAATTCGAAATGTGAAACAGTCATTTTCCAGGTTCCAGCTCACTCCAAGACTTCGCTGAAGAGGGAGAGGGTCAACAAATCCAAATCATTGAGGTCCATTGCTCTTTCTTCTGGAGGAAATGCGGTCATCACATGACTGACATTTGAGACTATTTTATGAATCCTTATATTTGACTCAGCCAACATGTTCCTAGCTTGTGTTAGGAGTTCGATGGCTTCCCTTTCGTTGTCCACTGAAGCCAGACCATCATCCACATAGAAGTTCCGGAAGACAAACTGCTTTGTATTGGAGCCATATTCTTCTTCTCCAAGTTCAGCTGCTCGTCTGAGACCATGGACTGCAATAGCCGGAGAAGGACTGTTGTCATGCGAAACTCCACGATTTGTTTTGCTAAGGTCATTATCTTGGAACCATAGAAACCGAAGGTAATTTCTGTGGCTTTCTTTGACTCTGAAGCAGTAAAACATCTTCTCAACATCTACAGTAACTGCAACTCATTTTTGCCTAAAGCGTAGTAGAACAACAAGCAATGGTTCAGTAGGTCTCAGAGGTAATAAAATTAACATTAAGACAGCCCCCACAAAGGGATAAACACACCTTCTAATTGCATAGGGAAATACACAGTTTTAAAAAGCTTTGCTTACAACAAAGAAGTCGAATCTCTTTGTGCTGAGTGAGTGATTCCCAAAGATGCATCTTTGTTTTTCTTTTCAACTCATTGCAGGTTGTTTTATTTGTCATTTTGTTGGACTTTTGATTTCTGGGTGAGATGCATTCTGTATGCATTGAATTCTCTGGATAAAGCTCTAGATATCTGAAGTATGATGTTGCATTCTTTGCACTTCACAGAAACTTTACAGTCTGTGGCCAAGTGCTTAGTGGATGAGCAACAATGAAAACAAATGGAGTTTTCTTTTAGATAAGCTTTTCTCTCATCTAAGTGTTTCATTTTAAAACCACGACACTTTGCCAAAGAATGTGGCTTACAGTGTATTGGGCACCTCTCTGCTGGTTCCTCCAGTTTCTTTTCTGATACACTGTTGATGACTGCAGGTGCGACTGCAACTTCAGTTTTTCTCATTGACACCGTTTTGTAAATGTTTTTGTGCCTTAATGATTTCTCTGACTTTACATGAGTCATAACATTAATGTAGAGAACATAAAACTTGGATCATTACGTGTTTTCGCTTGACTACATATGAAGGGTGGAAAGGAAACATTACGTTCTTCCTTGTATTTGGAACCCTGTGTAATCCAGCGTTCTTGTAAGGCATAAGGAAGCTTTTCCAAAATAGGGTTAACCCAGAGGTCGGCAACCCAACATGTTGAAAGAGCCATATTGGACCCAAAAAACGAAAAACAAATCTGTTTGGAGCCGCAAAAAAGTAAAAGCCTTATATATGAAGGCAAAACGGGCTCTAGGTGTTTATATTAGCGTATTATCAAAATGACTAAGTGTATACATAATTAGTATTCATGATTAAATGTTTATTTTCCCTGCAGTGCGTCCTGGAAGGAATGACGCATCACGTAACTCTTCTGTTGTACGATGGAGCTTTATGTTAACCTTCTGTTACAATATGAATGTATTTACAAAATTAAAGAAACACAATAAAGAAATCAGATTATTGATATCATTTTTATTATGAAGAGCAACAGGGAAAGTGTCATTTTTCCCCCCTTTTGGAACACAAAAAATCTGCCCCCAAATGCAGTTTGCATAACGATAATCGCTTTTTGTGAATAATCACCGTTAAGTGTGTGATCAAAAAAACAACAAACGGAGTGTAATAAAACGGCAGCCTTTTGAAAATGTAAAGTATATAAAATTAAGAGTTTAAGTTCAATTTCTGTGCAAATGCCAAGCAAGTCAGTGCAACAGTAACACAAAGCAGCCATGAGCAACCCGACCTGAGCAACGACACAAAATAATATTGCTAAGTGTCATTCTAAATGTGTGCTGATGAAAATGACTATTGCTTATTTATGTAAATGTGTAGTTTCGGCTTTCATTGAGGTGCGCTCCGGAAAGTACGGTACTCTTTTCATTATTTGACAACTTGTCGCTACAGAGCAAACATTCAGGCAATTCTTCCACACTGGCAACGAATGCAGATGATTCGGTCCAAGAATTGTAGAATTGAATGTTTCTTCTACACATTTTTATAGCATTGGAAAACATTAAGAATGATTGTATCATGTTTGTCCTCCTACAGAAACCATATTAAAACAAAACATAAATTTTTCCAGCCCCATCTCTTCTCTTTTTCAAACATTTTTGAAGAAGCTCCAAAGAGCCACTAGGGCGGCGCCAAAGAGCCGCATGCGGCTCCGGGTTGCCGACCCCTGATCTAAAGTCTAAAGTCTGATGTTTTGTACCCCTTAGCCATTCAGTGCTCCATAAAAAGTAATTACAAGTTTATTCTTGTCCAATACATCAACAGTTGGAGAGATGTAAAGTCATATTTTGATTCAAAATGTGAGGACAACCCTGCTAGCACACCAGGATGTATCTGCGTCTGAGCAATTATCTAGGTCAGTGATTGATCCGGGAGCTGGTTAGTGTTCAGTTCACCATCTGGAACGGTTACCGGCTGACAGGAGAAATACTGAAACTGAGCAACAGGACATGCTGCAGCTCACAAACTGAGCTCTCCATCTCCACACAGAGGATTGTGTGTTTTCATTCTGTTATATAACTCGGTTTAATACAAATTCTGCTTTATCCTCCTTTCTTTGTTTCTGCGGTGAGGGAGGAGAGACAGAACAATGGTCATTTGACCTCAGAGCGGTTTAAATCTGTCATTCACTCACACCGCTAACCATCCAGCAGTTATTTAGGACACCAAGCATCACAAAGCTGCAAACCGCATGTCTAAAAGTCAACGCCTGACTCTGAACATCTAAAACCTCCCTGCCTGTCCGACTGAACTGGAGGTCTTTTACTTAGTTGTTCTTCAGGTTCTTCCCTCCACAGGCCCACAGGCCCACAGGCCATGTGACCCTGTCAGCTCCGTCACAGAGAAAGAGAGAAACATCTGGGCTTCCTTCCAGGCGCTCGGTCAAACCATCCGAGACTCAAACGTTTCTGCTGTCCAGGAAGAGCGACTCTTCAGACTTTCTCCTCTGTATGGGTTGATTTTCTGCTCTGTTATCGCCACAGCATGAGGAGCTGAGTCACCTTACACACACACCCACACACACACAGCTAGCCACCAGGCCTCTTAATTAAAGTCTACGCTAGTAGTTCTCTAGTACTAGAAACTACTAGTACTAGTAGTTTCGGCATGACTGATAAAGACTCATGCCGAACTACAGCATGAGTGATAAAGACGTTCATTATGACACCAAAACATGAGTCACTGCACCCTGCTGGCCAAAAGAAAATATTTCACTTTTGAGAAAGTTACCACATCACACATTCCAACTGAGTTATCCAATATGTTCCAAGAAACACACGCGCACACAGACACTGTTTAAGTGTCATCTATTCACCAGGCCTCTGCTGATGACCACAGGGAGGAATTTATTGAAATTGTGTCTGACAGACCATCTGGGAATTGTTTTCTGGGAATTGAGCAGCTTACATGTGAACTCCGTGTCTTCGGGATCATCTGGACCTTTAGTCTCACTTACACTCAGTGGGTTTTCCTACAACTGGTGATGATAATTGAAGCTGATGGCTGATACTGAAGTCCAGTTATTTTTACCATTTAGTTGCTTCTTAATTGGCCTGTTATTTTTTAAACCTGGAATAAAGAAATTGCAATTTCTTTAGGTTCAAAGCATCTGAAGGCAGAGAAACACAGCAGTCTTCACACATTAGCAATTTCATTACCAATGTATGTGAGATTTTGTCGATACTTGGCAAGTGTTGAAAAAACTCAGTTGCTGTGTTTTCATTAAATGAGAAATTTCATCAAATTATCTTGTGAATAAGTTTGTTCACAGAATGTGTCATTAAAAAACATGGCTATGACAAATGTAAACAGTTACATAAAGTTACATTCATAAATCAGCCATGGTGGCCATAGTGCTCATAATCCAATCAGAGGAGACAACGGTAGAGGCTAAGTATGCCGTGTTTTGGGGAAACTGTAGTTGCTGATTTTACAGCACAGTAATTCTTTCAACACGTTGGATTGAGAAATGGAACTTTTTATGAACTGTAACGCATTTAAAATGGTGTGTTTCCATGAAGCTAATTATTTTTCTAATTCCAATTTGCACAGTTTTATGGTCAATGGAAACACAGATAATGTTGCTAAACTAACCATCCTCAGGATGCTGCCAATAGACAATATCTAAACTAAAGCATATACGAGCCAGAATTATTGATTGGTTCAGATTTTTACATACCTTTGGTATTCCTAAATCGGGCCTAAATCCTTCTGTGAACGTTACTACTTGAGTTGTCAAATATCAAAATTTAAAAAACTATATATTTGCTTACTCACTGGTGAGAACTGTGAGGTCAAAGGTGAAGCTGCTGGTGAATGCACTACAAGGGCAGGCTGAAGTTACCTGACAGACAGGGTAAAATCCCCAGGATTGCTCTTGCTGGGCCGGGCTAGGAAACTGCCGTGGACTCCCCGGGTCAACAAGACCTGCTCTGCCTCGATTCCAGTGATGTTGGGGTGGAACCACCTGCAAACAGTAAAAACAGAAAAGTTACAGCAAAAGTCAACTGGAGAAACATCATGGAGCGAGCTACATGTACTGAGGTTTAGCAAAGTTACAGATTAAAAAAACACTTTGATTTTGCCCAGATATAGTCAATTTATGAGCCATCACCCACAAGCCGCTAGTTAGCGGCTAGATAGCGGCTAGTTAGCTGCTAGTTACCCCCGGTGTATTATAAGTCTGGTGGCCAGCCATGGAAAATAATAATACTGAAAGAAAAAAAAAAGAATTGCTTAATTTTTTATTTTAATTTTGTTTTATCAAGCTGGATTGCAAACGTCTCTGTTCCCCTGAGTGTTTCACTGGCGGAGCAGATTTATTTCTAAAATATAGGTTAATAGAAGATAGGTTTGAATTTTGTGCATTTAAAGCCAGCAGAGGAGACCAATCACACACCTGAAGCCTCTGTGCGTTGCCTCTGTTTGAACTCTAGTTTACCTCAGCACCTCCTTTCACTCAAACTGGACACAGACTGACATGTACGGATATTTACATAAACCCCCTGCGAGGAATTATGTTTCTTTGCAGAACTCGGCATCGAGTTAAGAGTTTAAACCCCACTGCGTTAGCTCTTTTTGTGCAGCTCTATGTGAACCGAAGGAATAACCTGTAGTCGCAAATTCAGAGGTGAGAATGATTTCTCTTTGTGAACAAAGAATTATATGCAGCGTTTCCAGCTCAACACGCTGCCCAGCGCCCGGCTCTGTCTTCCCTGTAAACTTCATGTATGTGTTCCTGGTTGGCCCGAAAGTTAGTGGTTAACAAACCAGCGCTAACCTCATCATGCAGGTTCAGCCTGGTGAGGAGCTTATAGCTTATAGCTTGTAGCTTGCATCACGCTGCTTTTATATTATTTTAATACTACTTGTAGTATTATCTTTCCGGTTACACGATGCATCAAACCATATCGAAAGCGTTGTCCACTAAGTCAGCCAGAATTTATAAGCCGGGCCGCGCAGAGATCTGAGAAACTCGTCCCATGAACTCCAGCATCCAGAACAGTTTCTGTGAATCTTGTTAAAAACTCAACAGACACAAAGTGGGAGAGCCACTAGAGCCACATTAGCATCATTAAACCAAATCTCCCATTTGTTGCACACCTCTGCACAGTGCAGAGGATTTAACTCATCATGCAGGGCCGGTCCAAGGATGTATGAGGCCTGGAGCAGAATTTGACTTACGGGCCCCTCTTAGACTTACTTTATTGTCATTGCTCAAAGAAACATAAGTAAAATTGGCAATGAAGTATTATTGCCTGGCCACCGGAGCAAACACAGAAATACACGTGTGCCTTTAATTACATAATAAACAAATAGTAATGTGTTGCTAAATATATATAACTTAATATTTTCAAGCAGTCTTAGACAGTTTTAGTGATGGGATTGTTGAGCAGTCTGATGGCCAGTGGGAGACAGCTATTTCTCAGTCTGGCTGTTCTGCAGCGGATGCTGTGGAATCTCCTGCCAGATGCCAACCGGATGAACAGACCATGGAGGGGACGGGTGGAGTCAGAGAGGATCTGGATTGCTCTGGGTCTGTGTGCAATGGTTTGGATAGGGGGGGAGTGGAGACCCAATGATCCTCTCTGCTGTCTTCACCACTCTTCACAGAGACTCTCAGTCTGAGGCCTTGCAGATTCCAGACCAGATGGAGACATTGCTGGTCAGCAGGTTCTCAATGGTTCCTCTGTAGGAGGTGGAGAGGATGGGAGGTGGGAGCGAAGCCCTTCTCATTCATCTCAGAAAGTGCAGAGACGAATGCTGTGCCTTTTTCACCAGTGAAGTGATGTGAGGTGTCCAGCTGAGGTTGTCTGTAATGTGAACCCCCAGGAACTTAGTGCTGGTAACGATCTCCACTGCTCTGTCGTTAATGAGGAGAGGCGTGTGGTTCGGTCGAGACCTTCTGAAGTCGGCAATCTCTTTTGTCTTATCGACTTTCAGGAGCAGGTTGTTTATTCTGCACCAGTCCACTGGATGTTGTACCTCTTTTCTGTAGTTCACCTCATTGTTGTCCTGAATTAATCCCACAATTGTTGTTTCATCTGCATTTTTTATGATGTGGTTTGTGTTAAACCACATCATGATGACCTGCCACTGGAAAAACAGTCATGGATCATCAGAGTAAACAAGCAGGGGGCTCAAGACACATCCTGGGGGGAACCAGTGTTCAAAGAAATGACATTGGACATGTTATTACCCACACAGACAGACAGAGTTCTGTCAGTGAGGAAGTCCAGCAGCCAGTGTAGTGTTGAAGCCCAGGGAGACCAGTTTGCATACCAGATCCTGGGGAATGATCGTATTAAATGCTGAGTTGATGTCCAAAAATAGCATCCGTACGTGGGTGTTTCTTTTTTCCAGATCTACCGGGCTCAGATGAAGAGCAGTGGAGATGGCATCTTCAGTCGAGCAATTAGGTTTGTATGCAAACTGGAATGGGTCAAATGATGGCGGCAGTATAGAGATCATGTGACCCTTAACCACTCTCTCGAAGGACTTCATGATGATAGATGTTAATGTAACTGGTCGAAAGTCATTAAGACATGTGATGGTTGGTTTCTTGGGGACTGGAATAATAGCTGACTTAAAACATGAGGGGACAATGATCTGGTGCAGAGGGTACCCCAACCCTAACCCTAACCCTAACCCCCTAACCCTATTGAAAATGTTAGTGAGCACATCGGCTCGCTGATCTGCACGTTCATTGATCAGCCTTGCTGGAATGTCGTCAGGACCTGCAGCTGCTAACACATCAGCATGAGCTTCTGTGTTGGATTTAGTAAAATCTGGGAGACGGGGAGTAGTTTAATCGGCCAACCTAAAAGAAATATATAATTACAGTTTACTAATTTGTTTTTGTGAATAAACTAACTCAAAGATTAAACTCACAGCATCAGATTGTAACAATGGTAACAAAACAATTTAACTATGACTACTGTCATAGTAGTCATTTTGAAGTTTTAATATGTGTTAAAATATGAGCATTTATGGGGCCCTGAAGGCTTGGGGCCCTTATGGAGCCGCTGACTTAATTTGGATTAAAGAAGTGTAAATAATTTATATTGATTTTAATTGCATTTTTTGATATGCAATGTAGAATTTTTAAGATTCAATAGTTGTGGGTTTAAATAGCGTTTCACTGGCGCTGTTTTCCCGTTCCATAGAATTACCCAGTAATATTTTTACATTTCCTGTCTACGTAGCATCTTTTAATACAAAAACACAGTGGGCCGCCTCGGTGCCCCGAGCGCCGGGCTAGGCAAGTTTTCTGGGGAAACCCAAAAAACAAATCCAACCAGACTTTCTCTAGCTAATAAAAAAGACAAGCTCTTCTGTCTGCATGGGCCAGTGGGACAAATACACACAGCTGTCCTATAGAAAATAACATAATACATGTGTTCTTATTAAAGTAATGCAATTTAAACTACAGTTGTAAAGCTATGAGCAGAATTACTGTGAAGCAGCTGACTGCTACCAGAGCAGACAGCCTGGCTTATTAACCAGTTACTCTCAACTGTTTGAGCTGCTTTAGTCCATAAAGAGGAGAGCTACTGTATAAAATAACAATGAAGTGAAGCGTTTAACATATAGGTTAAATTGTATATGTTTGGTTATTTCAGCATCAGTACAAATGATTGCTGCTTCTCAGGTTTGTATAAAAAGCATGAAATCACATTTTTAAAATGATTATTGTGGTATAAATAGTCTGTGGCATTTTTACTGTCTTGCACTGAAAACCTCAAACAAACCTGTCTCTGATTTATACATATCTAAAACAATCTCTTTGTGTTAAAAAAAGAATCAATGAAGGAACAAACTGCTTGTGTCCATTTTCTGTTTGTTTGAACTTTTCCAACAGCCAAAAAGTGTCTAACCACTTTGGAAATGTACGTATCAATATGTTTGAAGTAAGTAAAACAAGGTTTTACAACTTTGATTTTCTATCATTAGCTTATTTTCAATTAATATTAATAATATTAGTAATTATGGGTCAGTACAGGTCAGCTCAAACTATTTCTGATGGGAGGGAAAAACTGCTTGTGACAAATGACAACTTTTATATCTGGATCACCATGGCTGCATAACCAAAGCTCATCATTGATTCATTAAAGCGCAAAGAGGAGGCAGCAGGCGACACAAGATTGAATTCATGATGCTCGTCCTGTGATGATCGTATCTGAGACAGAGGGCGAGCATTTAGGCGGTTCGGTTTTTTGTGCCTGTATGACACAAACCCATGACAGTATGATAAAAATATGACTCATGCATCAGTTCAGCAGATCTGCTGTCACCCAAAACTGGCAAACGGACACCAAAAAACCTCTGTGGTCGCTGCAGCAGCCGGGTCTGGCTTCAAATGACTCAGTCCTCATCAACTGAAACTGGAATTTATTGCAAATAAAATGTGAAAGGCTCAAAAATATTCTTTCAGATCAAAAAATAAACCCGATGTGGGTTTACACGCAGAAGAAGAAACTGTCACTTTTTTCCATCCTGCATGTAGATCAGGAGTGACAGAACTGCTCAGTCAAACTGAGCAGTCTGGATTCTGACAAAGGGAGACATGAGGACCACTAAGGGAAGAAACACACTCAACACAACACACTCCTAAAGATCCTTCCATTGATTTACAAGACATGACTGGATAACTGGATGTAAATACAGTCTGGGTCTAACCTGAGTAAAATTAAGCTAAAGCTGGACAAGCTCTCTACCAGCAGATTGCATCTGACCCCTTGTCCTCCTCAGCAGGGGGTGAAACCGAGTTCCTCCCTGCTGATCCTCAGCCAGGAGACTGAAGGAAATGTAAGAATAATAAAATACAATCACATAAACATCGGCCTGGAATGAAATAAAGAGGCCAGAGTGAAGCCGAAACAGCAGACTGAAGACGTTTATCATCCAGATTTTGTTACACAGAGAGAAAATGGATTGAGCTTGTTTTAATTGATCATGTGATTGAGTTGTTTTTTTTTGCTTAGAGACAGGCCTACAAAAACATATTTAAGAATGGAGAACAAATCTGCAACATTTTCACCTCAACTTCCACAGCACAATCCAGTCCAAACAACCGACTGTAATTTCTTTAAATCAAAAATCAAATCTGTTTCTCGCTGATGATTGACATCACAGAGCAGCTGGAATTACTGATTACAATGAAGCAGAAAAACACAACGTGGTGAACGTTTAGTCTTTAAGCATTTCATTATGGTGATGTTCACCAGAATAAGTGGACTGCATGTTTTATATCTGGAAGCATGACGGTAACATGTCAGTGACATGTCAGGGCTACATGTTCTGTGCTCTGCATTTCCTCCTGTTTAAACTCTCATCTAATCTTTATTCTAACATGCACTGGAAGCTGCCTCTGAACGCCTCCAAGAAATCTGACCTCATCTTTAGGAAATGAGCTGGACATTTATAATCCCAATTAAACTTTCAAGTTATCTTACATGGTAATGTCATCTACATCTGAATAATTATAACCTAAACGTTTTGTTTCCTCTTCAGCTGAATTTTCCCAAATCAATTCAGATCATGTTATACTTCTAGGATTTTTTTTTTTCATATTTCTACACAAATTGGCCAATGCCTGTAGGTCAATCTGCTGAAGAGCCATCAATGGGTAATGGAGATGGATGTCAGCTGGTGGACAGATTAGTTGTGTCTTGCTTTTAATCCTGATTCATACGGAAAAATACAAAACAGTGGGATAAAAATGGGCCTTGTGTCTGTAATCCCTTTCTAATCCTTCATCACAGTGCTGCTGCTGCTCGGCAAATTAATAAACAACGGAGATGGGATGAAATCAGACTGAAAACACCAGGCCAGGAGCCTCCTCCCTCTAATAAGTCATGCAAAAAAATGCCTATAACCAACTGAAACACGAGAGAACTCTTTGCAAATCCTTCACTGACTGAGAGCGAGAGGAAGGGGGAGGGGAGGGGGGGAGGTGTTACTGGGGTGGACAGAGACAGTGAGGAGCGATGAGGTGTGGGGGGTTAGGGTCGATACAAACAGAGAGGGTGTGCAGTGCTGGCGAGGGGCGGAGGACCTTTAATCTGGGATTTGGATGAGCGTGAGCAGGCCTGATACCAGGAGCGCTGCCGGACGGCTGGCCGGTCGCCCTCCTCGTCTCTGTCCTCTGTCCCACCTCAGACCGACGGGGCAATGTCCCACCCCACCCTGCTTCACTTTTCCTCCACCTTTGAAGCCGGCAAGTCCTCATCCTCCAGTGAGGCCTTTACCTCCAGACACGCTCTGTCACAGTAAAGCCATCTGTGGCTGGACCGGGCCGGGCCGGGCCGAGGTGCCAGAGCCCCACTAGCTCCACTGCAGGTTGAACATGCCAGCTGGCGGTCTGCGGCTGGAGATTACAAATGTTGTAGTTACATCGGATCATAGTGCAGTCACGGCGAGTTAATCCAGCCAATTCAGCAGAACAACATTAAGCTATTAGTTTTACAGGTTGTATGAGGGAAGCTTTGCTGCACACAAAGATTTACTGTGTTTAATTCTGCTAAACTTAGCTCTACATCGACAACATCCAAGTTTGATGTCTATTTTCTTACAGAGTAAAGAGACTTAATGCAACAATCTTTATAAATTTATTACAAACTGAACTGAAAGTAGCAACTTAAAAAACCTCACTAATTAATAGCAAAATGATTGTAACAGATTTAAAAGTAAAAGGTTTCTGGTTTCACAGAAAAAAAGAAACATATTAAAGGAACGTCAACACGACTCCAGAACAATCAGAACAGTGATAGCATTAATTCAACTGAGCGTTGAAATTCTACATGTGGACGATTCTACATTTTAATCTACAAAAAGATTAAAATACATCACACACTTGACTTAGTAGAGATTAATTTTAAATCTAATTTGTAGAGGATTTTATGTGGCATCGCTCAAGGTTCTGTACCGGGTATATTGTTGTTCATTCTGGATGACAGAAACCCAGTCTCTAAAACTCTTATAACTGGCTATTTTAACTTATCAAACACCAAATATGCCTTAAGATTCATTCATGTGAAAACCATATTAATAATGTCTGGTCTTCCATAGTCCTCAGGGTCCAGGCTGCTCCGGTTTCTCCTGTTCCCTGTTTTCTATCAGACATTTCTCCCATTTCATCTCCAGTTACAGCCTTCCCTCACAGCTGGACCCAGTTTCTAATCAACCACCTGCTATAGTCATCCACTCTCCTGGATAAATATCTTTAGTTTTTCTGTTATGCACCATGTGGTTCTTGTCTTTCTCATGTAGATTTTACTGAACTTTGATTTTTCTTGAGCTTTTTGGTTTTTCTTAAGTTACATTTTTAAATCCCCGCCTCCTTTCTGCACTTTTTGACACTAGAGGAGTGAGGTCAGATCAACACAGAGCAGCTGCCTTAGAAATCCAGGCACACAGCTGACATCAACTATTGCAACAGAAAATGTAAAAATATGAAGCTTTTATTTGTAGCAGTTTGTTGAACTGTGCAATGTGCTTTGCAACATCTTCGGTTTTCCCTGAAGAAAAATCTATGTTTAGGTCCAAAGAGCTTCTGCAGCAGAGCCAGAGTACTTCCCCTACTACTTTCTAGCAGCATGGTGTAATTTGAGCTTTTATTAGGCCTGAGCAGCTAAGCGCTGCGAAGGCCCATTGTTTTCTTGCTGTTTCTTATTATTATTCTGCCCCCCTAAAGAGGGGTCTTTTTGGGAGCTTTATCCAAAAACTCACCAAACTTAGCGGACACGTCGAGGGAGTTTCAAAATTTCGTATTTTAATGTTGCAAAATTTGCCAAAAAAACGGCTCAATGGCGCCACCCAGCAATTTTCAAAAGGCCCTTTACTATTCCCTTACTTCATCGTAGACATAAAATTTAGTACAGTTGTAGAGCTCCCCAAGATGCTCAAAATTTACAATGTCATAGTGCAAGTATCACAGGATGTCGGCCATTTTGGATTGAAGTTCCGATTTTGACCCCATTTTTGCAGTTTACAGCCTTCGTATTTGATCGAACTCCTCCTCGGGATTTTGATTGATCGGCTTCAAACTCGGTCAGTCTGTTCATAAGGCAATCAATCCTCCAGCTGCAGCTGATCCAGAAGCTGCTGCTCCTGTTCTCACTAAAACCAGGAAGATAGAGACATAACAGCAGTTTTAAAGTCCCTCCACTGGCTCCCTGTAGCTCAAAGAATAGACTTAAAATACTGTTGTTAGTTTATAAATCACTGAACGGTTTAGCACCACGATACATCAAAGATCTGCTGTTGTTGTATCAACCTTCCAGACTCTCAGGTTCTGGTTTTGGTTCTGCTCTGCATCCCCAGAACCAGAACCAAGAGAGGAGAAGCAGCTTTCAGCATCTATGCACCAAAAATTTGGAACAAACTTCCAGAAAACTGTAAAACAGCAGAAACCCTGACTTTCTTTAAATCTCAACTAAAAACACACCTGAATAGAGTTTTATTTGAAATATAATATGGAACAATGTATTGTTTATTCTATGTTGCATGACTTTGTGTTTATGATGCAAAGCACTTTGAAATGCCTTGCTGCTGAAATGTGCTATACAAATAAAATTTGATTGATTTTGATTTGATCAAAACGGTGAGTTTTTGAGTATGTTGAAGGGGGACACCAGGGGTGAAAGTTCACCTACTCGCCATAAAAAAATTAACTCTTATATCTCTTACACAAAAAACTCACAGAGGCACCAAAGTTACTGTGATTGATCATCATCGGGTGTCCTACAACACCCAATGGTCGAATGATGACATCACTTAGGCCACACCCCCTGAGAACAGGAAGTGTAATGTTTTACTGTGAACGGATGCTGTCTGACCACTTTGACCTCATCCACATGAAACTGTGCCCAGAGACAGAAAACATGTTGGTGTGTTGAGGATTCCAACCCCGACCAGCTTCGATGGAGCAGGTGGGCGTGGCGAACTCCGACTATTTGCCGTGAAACATCAAGATTCAGTAACTTCCAACTGCATTACACTTCCTATGTCTCTGCAGAACAGCCCTGAACACATTTATATAGTCACTTGATGACATCACCTTAGCCCAGCTAACACCAAAGCAGCCCATGAAATACAGGTTATGTTATGCAGGTTAACATATTAATTACTTAAAAATACAGAATTTTAAGTTCTTGGGTTTTTTTTTTTTTTGGTTTTTTTTTTATGGCTTAGAGTACAAACATTCATTCATTTTGGTTCGAAATAATAGAAAGGACGTCATTCATCACTTTTTAATTCGTCACTGTTTACAAACCATTTCAGTAATTCGCCACTTGGTGTCAGTATTACTCCACCAATAAACAGCTTGCTTTAGAAACATAGCTAAAGATGATGAATAACTATACTAGTATTTCGCCAGTAGGGGTCAGTGTTACTCCGCCAATGACAAACAGATTGACGGATGGATGGGCGTGAAAACCTTGCGAGAGCGCCTGCTGTGACATTTCCAAAAGGAAAGGGGTTACATATAACCAGACAGGTTATATGTAAATTACCTGAGGGGTTACATATAACCATATAGGTTATATGTAACCTGTCTGGTTATATATAACCGCTCAGGTAATTTTTGTTGGCTTAAAACACGCAGTAAATGTAGCGTTTTGTTAATAACTGTCATTTACTACCGCAAGTAAATGCATCAATTTCACTCGTCCCTACCTTACTGGTCAGTCAAGGGCAAAATGAAATTTAAGCAATTTGATTGGTTGTGATGGACTGAACTGTACTGGAGCTGTGCCTGTAAGCTGCTAGTACTAGCAGTCGGCTGGCAGCCGTTCATGGTCGAGGTTCGGCGTATTCCGCTGTGGACTGTAATTTTTTTTTTGCTAATCAGTAGGAGCTGCTAACTTTTCCTGAACATATTGCCTGGTTTTTGGAGCTGCAGACCCGAACCACGCTTGTGAGCCAGAACGGACTGTTGGACCGGAGTTGGAGCAGTTTTATTGCCGTTCGTTTAAAAACTGGTAACCCATTCCTCATGCTCGTTCTGGGAGCCACCATGTTTGGAACTGCTATTCCGAGGACAATGCTAACCGTGTCCCCTCAGGCCTGCACCGTTTGTAAAGCTAACGGAGCGCTTTACTAATTCAAGAGACTGAATAGTGTGTTTGATACATCCAGTTTCATACATTCAGCATTATTTGTTATGTATACTAGCTGTTTAAAAGCTCTGAGAAAATGCTAAGTATCTTATTACCGATTCATTGGGGCTGTAATATTTAGTCGTAGCACTTCCTGTCATTAATACCTAATTAATGGGTGGGATTCTAATGTGCTGAAAGTTAACTGTGCTCAGTTAATGTGAATTGCCCTTGGTTTATTACTGAGCAGTACGATTTATTAAACTGGTACATCTTAACCTTTACCATTTTCCTCACTCATTTTAGAATAAGGTTAAAGTTGCACTGCATTTAGATCTCAGTTGTAGTTAACATCAAAGCATGTGGGCGTGGCTTAGTGTCAAACTTTGACTATTCGCCATGAAACATCAACATCAAATAACTTCCAAATGCAAGGTCACAGCTGCACCACTCTTCCTATGTCTCTCTACAGAACAGCCCTGAAAACATTTCCATGATCACTTGATGACATCACCCTAGCCCCGCCTACTTTTAACAGGGAGTCACCTGTTTTTTTTTCCTGTATGTTTTACTGTCATTCTATCATTTATATGGGTTTAATTCTGTGAAAGCTTCCGTGGTGCTGTGCGAGTGGAGGTGCTGGAAACTGCGTGAGAGCTTCTGTGGTGGCTGGCGGGCGGCGGTGGCCAATAGGCCAGAGCGGCGCTTGGCTGCGAGGGCCGCACGACACCACTAGCGGCTTTAATTCAAATTCTGACGTTTCTTCTGGAAGGTCAACAAAATAAAGCATTTCTTTTTTTAATCATAAACTTTCTTTAAAAGTCACTTACATAACCTTCTTGGAAGTTTTTCTGTGAAATCTTGCCAAGATCTGCACTGATGAAACTCACTGTGCCTTGCAGGGAGAACGAATGCGCCTCTACTCTGTGCTACTTTAGTTAGTGATTAACTGGAGAAAGAAACAGGGAAATAAAGTCTTTTTAGCTAAAACTTTGGAAAGGTTGTGTGTATTATAAACCAAATTTTAATATTATTATGAAGGAAACATGTATAAGTTTTATAAGACAATCCAGACAGAGAGTATGCAGCTGTTGGACTGAGTTTTGTGTTCACTGTCAGTGAAGCATATTAGAGAACAACCTTTTGACATGCATGGTCCTACTTTGATCTTAGAGCTACTGAAAGATGATAAACATAAATGCATCACCACAGATAGCTTCTCACATTATTTCATATTGCAACAATTAAATATCACAGGATTTATGTGAGACCATTTTCAAGTAATATACTTTGATTTTGTAAAGAATACTTAACACTGGAACTGAATGATATTTCAAATATTCAAAACAAACAACAATTAAATTAGAAATAAAAACCACACACAACAGACATAAAGAAAATGGATTATGATTAGTGCCCTACAAAACTTATTTATCATTAGAGTCAAGCTCATATTTATTTATTATGCTTATTGTGACAGGCTTATGGACCGATACAAACATTAAAATCGGCTCGGTTTCTCCCGAGCAGGGCTGACTCTGGCTTATCCAAGAACAAGGTTGGACCCCCAGCAGGTGGCCCTCATTCCCCTGCGTCTGGCCCTGGCAGCAGGCTTCAGACATGCTGCCTGTGTGTGGGGCAGGCTGGGGGTCAGACAGAAGCTCAGGGAGCTGCTGGTTGCAACGAGCTGAGGGGGAACAGTCCCGCGCTGTGTCCAGCCAGCACTCTATCCTCTTACATAATGTCTCAGGTTCAATATAACCACTGGGCTATTTAAAGCAGGCCTGTCTAGGCCTGCTGACAAAAAGGTGATATACTTAGCAGCCGCGGCGCACCATTAAACCCTCTGCTGGGGTTATACTGGTCACATGCAAGCTCTGGACTGCAAGCTACTGGCGAGGCAACAATTATTCTGAGCCACATTTACATGAACAGAGGCAGAGCTCCAGGACAGCTATAAGCAGCGGTTTCACTGCAAAGTTGGATAAAACAGTCCCAGGAATGCTGCTATTTAAAACAAGCGGCCTGCACCTCAGGACAGAACATTTCTATTTACATGGAGTAAACAGGGCTTATGCAACGCTGATTAAAAGTATCTCCAGGCATCATGGTTAATAAATAACCAACACCTCCAAGCGTATTTTAAGCAGAAAGAAGCTTCAGTTCAGATGGCTTCCAGCCTGAAGGACCGACATGCTAACATGCAACTCCTGAGAAGTTTGTTTGCTTAGTGAGAATTCACTTTGCTCACTTTTGCTCGTTTTGTCAGCCAAACAAAGAGGGGAGGACTGTTTACATAATTGCATTCAAATATCTGTGACTAGTATTCAAACCACGAAACAATAAGGAAGTATTCCCCCTCCAGATTCAAGACTTTTCAGTCTCCATCAGTGTTTCCATCAAGATGTTATGACCATTATAAAGTATCGCATTAGAAATGGTTGATGGAAATGGCAACATTCAGAAAAACTTTCAAAATTTCACAAAAAAGTTTTTATGTCCGCTTGCTCTGTGGTTTTGAGATTTTCCGAAGAAGAGATAATTTTGTCAAATAAGATCCCATCATCTGTAGGTGGCATTGTGACAAAAAATTTCAGAGTCTACCCGATGAAATTATGCTTTGAGTAATTTGAGTAATCTACTTCAGATGAAAACATGCCTAATTCAATTTCTTTGCAACATTTTAGAGGTTTGCTCAAACTGTGGAGGGACTTCAAACCAAACCACTCTTTAATGCAGGACTCTTCATTCAGCCACACTGATGGGCATTTTGAGCAAGAACAACATCATACTGCAATACTTCAATATAGCAGAAATGCAGACTTTGACTAGGCCACTCCAATACCTTGGTAAGTTGTTTGTCATTGTTCCATTAATTACAGCAAAGCAGCCCCCATCCATCACACTGCCACCACCATGTTTGACTGGATGAAATTATCTGAAATGATGTTCGGTTTATGCCAGATGTAACAGAATGCAAACCTTCCATAAAGTTCTACTTTAGTTTTGGTAATTCACAGAATATTTTCTCAAAGTCTTGGGGATAATGAAGATGATTTTTGGAAAATGTGAGATTTGTTATTGTTTTCAATGCCATTTGATGTCAATGTCTTTGTTTCATGATCTGTTCTTTAACTCTGAGCTACAGGTCAGAACAATGCTGGTAATAATATTGTTGAAGGTTTAAGAGGAGCCATGTTGAGATGACTTCCTGGAGGTGGAGCGTCAGAAAGAGACAGAGGCCCAATTTCAAGGCGCTAAATCACAAAGTAAAAATTATTTTGATATATGCGACATTTTTATAACAACTGAAGGTAATATTGATTGTGCTACAAAATAACACTATTTGGATGGAAAACAAATAATACCACCATTTAAAAAATTTGTATTTGACATTTACACTGCTCATGTTTGTCTAAAAATCATTGTGGAACAAAAAGGTATAAGCCTGTTAATACATTTTCACAGAGTTTGCTTTGTAACGTCATATATTTACATAAATCTATTAGATTTAATTCTTCTAATTTCTGGACAATGAGTCCTTTCACTAAGTTTTCAGACTGCATTCATGCTTTGTCTCCCACTCCCTGCCTATATTTCTGTCCTGCTCAAGTAAATGAGTAAAATGCAAAATGTGTGGAAAAAAAGCTGCCGTCAGTGGGATCAGAGCGCCACTGGAAATGTTTGCAGCACTATCTTATTCCTCCACCTGGGCTGTTGTTTTCCTGGCAGCTTATCGTGCAAACTGACTCACTGCTCTCAGCTGGTCGGCAGAGTTTCACTGACGGATGAAGTCCATGTACAAACAATAGAGAGCAGAGGAAGTTTCCAAGCGTGGAAATACCGCAGCAAGTCACGGGATCAAAAACAGAAGCGTAAAGCAACAAGGCATAATGAAGCCAGCCACAGTGGCATCGCAGCGTGGGGCGCACAGCTGACGTAAACGCTGCTAAAGTGAACATCAACGGCAGGACTCAAAGCTTCCTGCATGACCAAACCGCTTCACTACACATGTAGAAATGACAAGCACTTTCTGGTGAACTAAAACTCTAACCCTGAAAAACACAGCTTGACTTCAATCTTTTTAAATGAATTCAAACGTGGAAATACAGCTGTTTAATTTTGTAAAGAAAATAGAATATAGATTATATTTCTGTTTTTATTAAACAGAAATAAGGGTAGTCAATTGTAAATTTACTTGATAACTCTGCCACACTTAACACAGTATAGGTCAAATCAATTTTTCATCAATCAAGCTGTAAACAAGTTACTTCCAGCCACTGCTTACTTCCTTGCATCTCCAGTTATGCCACAAATTTAGGCTCTAAAACATTTGCACAAATGTAGACTAACATAAGCATTGTTTTATTGCACATTTGATGCACATCAAACCAAAAGGAGAAAGCCAAAGTGGCTGTTGCTCCAGTTTCTCTCAGTAACATTTGCAAACAGGTTAAAATCTTTAAGCAGTCATTGAGGATGCAGGCCTCCTGGGAGGAGGAGGATTATTCGGAGTAATTTTAAAGGTAATAACCACTCAGCACCTTACTGCCACCACCAACTTCCTGGTAAGAACAGGAAAGCATCTCACTGCCTGAGCTGATTGCTTCAGCTTTGGTGAAGAGTCAAAGATTTTAATGGGGCCAAAAGAGATGAGAAAATCAGCTCTAATTCCAGCAAATGAGAAAAATGACGTTAATCAGTCAGCATAGAGCTTTAGCATAAAAGTGCTATTTTGAGACAAATCCTGACAAAATGTTTCTCTGTTTATAACATTTCAATAAAGGAAACAAGGAAATAACTCCCAAAAAAGTAACTATAACAGTAGTGAAAAACATGAAGTAGGGATAAACAATATATCGGCACCAAAGTTTTGTTTTGGACTATAATAGTCATTTTTTAACAAATCAGTATCAACTGGGCTAATACCAAAATCTATTTTTAACTTGTTTCTGGACATTTCTCCTTTTAATCCCAGACTTGTCAAATAACTAGAGAAATGTACATAACATTAGTAAATATTGGTCATAGCAGCAATAATATCAATTATCTATCAGCTCAAATTTTCCTTTCGGTGCATCGTTAATGTGAAGGTAAACAGATGAGATGTTGAAGAGTAAAATCAGTCAGTGATGGGCTCTGACCAAAGATCTGCACGTCAAACACTGAGGGTTTTCTTTTACTGGACATAAAAACTGGAAACTGATTTTTAATAAACCATTTTTATGTATTTTGTTTGGAGTTCGGGTGAAAATCAGGTAAAAGTTTCAGAATCCTTTCATTTTCTGTTGAATAATACACAACCTTCTGCAGATCTTATCTTTACATTCATTTATTCAACCAAGCCAGCTTATTAAAAATAGTTGATGCATCATAGAAAGAGGCCTGAAGGTCTCACTGTAAAGGAAACCAGACATCAGGGTCGCCTTAATGGTGCAAGTCCTGAAAAACACATAAATATTAAAGCTGATTTACAAATAATCTGTTTACATGTGCAACACCACATGCTGCTGACTTTATTAGAAAATCTTTGTACTGCATAGCATAATTTACAAGAGATTAGTTTGTGATCACTGACTAAAAATTTGTGTAATTTTAATTGTATTTTAATCTCCCTCCTGTGCTGCTGTTGCAAAACTCTGAAATGTTACATTGAAAACATCATAAAACTGAGACCAAATATCCCTCATTGGGTAATTTCATCAATACCTATTCCAAAAATGGTTACCGGTATATTTCTGTGAATTAACAAGCACATATATTTTTATGTGGCATTAATAACTTCTTAATCAAGTTAGACTTACTGAGTAAAATGAGTAAAATGCAAAATGTGTGGAAAATTTGTTCTGTATGGAAAGGTTGCTCTGTATGTATTCATATATCCATGCTCTAAAATGTAGTGGATATTTTAAATTTACAGAATATGTATAGTGACACAATACAAAGTAAAAAGAGGAGATGACACACTCCAGTGTGTGTAAATCTATTCTGAGTAAAAAGAACATGGAGGTAAATTTCATAAAGGCTGAAAAGTGACTGAGACTCGGCGTCTGCTTCCCCTGTGGTATCTCAGCTCAGGAAGTACGAAGAGAGCCACAGAGCAACAGTCGAACATCCATTAGCCATGGAAACTAAAAACATCTTCAACTTGAACTCTGTTTCCTTCAGTCTGTCTGATGTTGGTTTGCTGGAGGTGTTGCGTCCTCAGGAAAGTTGTGCCTCCATTCTCAATGATTCTCAGAAAAATCTACTCACCTCATTTTTCTGATGACAGTTTCAGGCAGAACTTTATTACCTTACAAAGGTCATGAACAAGGCGAGTCACGCATGAGTAAAACACGGCACTATCTGAGAAAAGAAGAAACTATTTTTTCAGCCAGTGGCCCACAGCTCTATTTATGAGAGGCGAAAACTTTTTTATTGAACTTTCTTTAAGAAGCAAAACACAAAATACATAAATGTCCTCATTTCTATGTAGGGAAAGCTAACATTTTTAATAATAATTTTTAAAAAAACTGTTAATTTTATCACAGTATATACACTCCTGATCAAAATCTTAAGACCAGTCAAAAATTTGCAAGAATTTGCATTTAGAACTATTGGATCTTAAGAAGGTTCTAAGTAGAGCTTCACAATGTTAAAAGAAGAAATCATCAATTAATCAATTAATTGAAAACTGCATTTATTCTCAAACATGATTTTTTCCACCTGATCAAAAGTTTAAGACCATATCTCAAAAAAACCCGAAAACCCCCCAAAAGAGAAATCAAAGTATCAAAAAAAAGGACTCAGTAATGAGTAGCTCCACCATTCTTGTTGATGACTTCAAACAATCGTTTAGGCATGCTTGATGCCAGTGTTTCCAGGAGACTAGTGGGAACGTTGCTCCAAGTGTTGAAGATGGCTTCACGAAGGGCATCCACTGTCTGGAACTGATGTCCATTTTCGTAAACTTCCCTTGCCGTCCATCCCCAAATGTTCTCAATTGGGTTTAGATCCGGGGAACATGCAGGATGGTCCAAAAGAGTGATGCTATTCTCTTGGAAGAACTGCTTTGTCAGGCGGGCGTTGTGAACTGCAGCATTGTCCTGTTGAAAAACCCAATCATTACCACAGAGACGAGGGCCCTCAGTCATGAGGGATGCCTGCTGCAACATCTCCACATAGCCAGCTGCTGTTTGACGCCCCTGCACAACCTGAAGCTCCATTGTTCCATTGAAGGAAAACGCACCCCAAATCATGATGGCGCCCCCACCACTGTGCCGTGTAGAAAACATCTCAGGTGGGATCTCTCTGTCATGCCAGTAACGTTGGAAGCCATCAGGACCATCAAGGTTAAACTTTTTCTCATCAGAGAAGACAACTTTCTTCCACCTTTCAACGTCCCATGTTTGGTTGCACCCTTGCAAAGTCCAAACGGCCAATTCTGTGGCGTTGAACAAGACGTGGCCTTTGAAGACGTTTTTGTTTCTGAAGCCCTTCTCTCGCAGATGCCGTCTGATGGTTATCGGGCTGCAGTCGGCACCAGTAATGGCTTTAATTTGGGTAGAGGATCGTCCCTTGTCTTGACGGACAGCCAATCGGATCCTGCGGCTCAGAGCTGGTGAAATTTTTTGGGTCTACCGCTTGACTTTTTTGTTCCATAACCCTCAGGATCATTTAAAAAATGCAAAATGACTGTCTTACTGCGTCCAACCTCAGCAGCAATGGCACGTTGTGAGAGGCCTTGCTTACGCAGCTCAACAATCCTGCCACGTTCAAAGTCAGTGAACTTTTTTGCTTTTGCCATCTGGAGGTCTTGACAGTGTAAAGACTTCACAGAAAATGACATGGAATCCAGATTTTTGCACA
Organism: Poeciliopsis prolifica; assembly: GCF_027474105.1. Lineage (NCBI taxonomy): Eukaryota > Metazoa > Chordata > Actinopteri > Cyprinodontiformes > Poeciliidae > Poeciliopsis > Poeciliopsis prolifica. Next base: position 153,846 of record NW_026562493.1, read on the forward strand.
GCTTTTGGCTTTTAAAGACTATGGTCTTAAACTTTTGATCAGCTGAAAAAAATCATGTTTGAGTGTAAATGCAGTTTTCAGAAAATTCCCCGCTCAAATGTTCTTGTCTCTTGCACTGATTGTTTTCTTTTAACATTGTGAAGCTCTACTTAGAACCTTCTTAAGATTCATTAGTGCAAAATGCTAATTCTTGCAATTTTTTGACTGGTCTTAAGATTTTGATCAGGAGTGTATGTAAAAGTATATAATCCAGGTTCTTTCATTTAAAAGAAAAAGGGAATAATTATTCCTTCTGATGCTGAGATATTCCAACATAATGATTACTTTTAGTTTTATCTGCACTTCTACATCCAACTACTGTGAGGAACATTATTTCTTTTAGATGTTCTGCTCTTTATTGAGCAACATGTTTCCATTACAAATATGCTAAACAGTTTTGTACATGATTGAGTTTTGCAGCAACTTTTCATAAGCTTGAGCAAAAGCAAAAGTTTAATGAGCTTCAATTTGTGGAAAATGTTGTCTAGAGTTTCAAGAATTATTTTTCTGACAACAGAAACAAGAATCCACATTACAATGGTTTTATACCCACCAGTTACAGAAGAACTGCATGTCCAATACATTTTCCACCCATATATCAGTGGACAGTTTGTTTCAACTGTAAACTCTGCGACTGCTAACACTGCAATTTCTAAAATGCAAATCAGCAGCAGGGAACAGGAGACGACTCCAGGATGGAGTTATTACTACCACATTTTCTGGACTACAGAGCGCACCTCACTACAAGCCGCACCTACAAAGTTTTTTTTTTTTTTAATCTGGAAACGTACACACACATACATATATCAGCCATGCACCTATAGGCCTGTCGCGATAAACGATAAATCAATTAATCGCACGATAAATTAAAACTATTGACCTCATTTCAATTATCGGCTATATCGTTTCTTCCTGCCCTTTTCTCTTACTGTTGATGACTCTGAATGAAAAAAGGCTCAACTCCAGTGCTCTCCACTGACCCTCCCTTCCTTATTTCCTTAGAGTAATGCCCAGTGTGCGCTGCACCATCTTAGGTCGCCGATTGTCAGCCCATTATCGAAACCTGAGAGACACATTAGCCGACAGAAGTCCTAGCTATAACGGTTCGATCGAACCGTGTTGTGTCCAACAATGGACACAAAATAATAAGTCCAGTTCACTAATTTTGAAACCAGGCATTAATCAATTCCTTACTACAATCTACCTGCAATGCATGTGGCTACTGTCAGTCTGACTGAATGAAAATCATTATAACCTATTTATGTCACGTTAACAAAGAACAGCTGAAAAGTTACCGGGTTTTCTGGTAGAAATCCTGTAGTTTGAACTATTGCATCAGGCAGTCGGATTCTTCTCTATTTAAATCTAATGATTACTGAAGGCCAATATACTATACAGACTTCATAATCTGCACTCTTTTGGTTGAATGCAGTGTTTATTTCCACTTTGGCTTTATGTTGTTTAGTTTTTATTCAAGTCCATTTATTGTTAATGGAGAGTGAGAATCTATTTTATTTTTGGTTTTGGTTGTTTTATTTATTTTGTGTATCAGTCCCAGTGATAAGTGTTCTTTTGAAAGTAAAGTGTATCTATCTTTGCAGGAAATCGCATGTATTATTACATAATTTCCATTAAATCAATGTAAAAAGGTCTTCAAACAATATTGTCATTTATCGCAATAATTTTTGAGACAATTTATCGCCCAGCAAAATCTGTTATCGTGACAGGCCTACGCACCTACCAAGGTTTTTTTTAAAAACTGGAAATGTACGTACATATATAAATATATATTATATAAAATGATAAAACACTCTTGGTGCAGCCACTTTATGAACTTTATTATTTTTGAAATTCAAATGAAAAACAAAATTCACATCACACCAAACTAATATTATGTAGTTCCGCTGTTTTATAATGTCGGCACAAACCTGCTGCTCAGATCTCTGACCAGCTTTGCTGGTTTTCTCATCTTTATTACTGTTAGTTCTTCAGAGAAACGAGCTGCTAGCAGAGCTGCTAACTTACGTTACAAAACATAACATTGTGTTCCTGTCGCTCCTCATGATTAAAGTCACAATTACAATCTTCTGTACTGAGCAGCTCTCTGATAGCAGACCACGTGTATTGTACTAAATATTGTACAATAACCGAAAAGAGAGATGTAACTTCTATCATAAATAAAGATTTGCAAAAAACCCTACAAATTATAGTGAAATACTGCTACTTCTAGTGGGTGCAGAAAGTAAGACCCATAATCCTTTCCACAATAAGCCTCCCAGGAATAAGGTAGATAGTCCAAAAAAATACAGTACTTCATTTCTAACTTACTGTCGAAGACATCTGCTCAAAGCTAAAAACTGTCAGCCAATCAGCTTGCTTCAAAACAACCTTCCTGTTAGCAGTATGCAAAGTGGAAACTAGCTCACCACCAAGCTGATGTCTATATCTTCACTCTTCAGGAAACAGCCAATCAGTACCAAGGAAAATGCACAGCCCTCCTGGATTGGCTGCGTTGCAAGCACCAGCCAATAGTGTGTCATGTACCGACACGATACACTTATAAAGCACTTCAGCTTTACAACTGCATTTATTTTTGAATTTTTCAGGTAATCTATGAAAAAAAAATCTGTGAATATGCACATTTTTCACTAATAACTTTGAATTACATTCCACAGAAAATGAACCAATAGGTGAATCTGACCTGTGAATAGGAATGGCTCAAATGTATCGTCTTATTTTGTGACATGAACATATAAATATGTTTTTATATTAGAGCTGCAAACTTTCAGGAAATGAATTCATTTGTGTACAACTGCTAAAACTTACATTTCTTACACATTTTATGACATTATTATTTCATTAATCATGACTTAATTCTCCAGAACCCTTGTAATTTCAATTTCTACAGAAATAGACCTGGTGAACATTAAGAGATATCCAAGTTCATTGTGAAGGCTAAATATGGTATGAATATGAAACATTAAACATGCACTGCACACCCCGACACTGTGATGAATGATTCCAGTCTGATGAATGGTTAGTTCTGTTTATATCCCAAATTATTAAAAACGTTACACTGAGAATCATTTTAAATGAGTTCAAAATGTCCTTTGAGTGTCACAGTGAAGTTTGTATTCCTACATTGGTGCAGGAAGTGGAGGCCCCTTGGTGGGGCCGGCAGCTCGGTTATTCCTTGGGCTCGGTCTGATGGTGACAGTCAGATAGGTGCTGCTGGTTTAAACAACGATCTCATGGTTTTAAGGTCGATTTACAGGAAACTGCAGTTTAAAAACAACTGACGTAGTGATGTGTTGATTCCCAGCACAAAAGTGAACCCAAATTTCATTTTTGACTTTGAAAGGGACACCATGCAGACTGAGAGTGTCAGTTATGATGGATCTGGAAAGAAATGCCTCTTAGTCAGACCTTCCTAAACCTTTACCTCTTGGCAGAAAAGACAAATTTGCCCTTTTGGAAATATTTTTTGGTAAACAAAAATCACAGGACAGAAATAACTCAGATGCCAAAGAACAGTGAAAAAAGTTGCCTGTGTTGTATATTTTCCACAAAAAATACACAAAATTCAGATTACATAATTTACACATTAAGCAGTACATAGTAAGCCCAACAGAATAAACCTTCATAGAGGCAAATAAGGTGATGAGCAAAGACATCTGAAATGACGTACACAACTGACGTTTATAAACAAAAATAAACTAAACAGTCAGACAGATTAATTTTATTTTTAGCCACAAATCAACCGTCAAAATCAGCTTAGAATGACAAATGTCATGGCAGAAAAAAACTTTATGAAAGAATCCATTTCATTTCCAGGTTCCATCTGTTACAAGTATTGTTTTTTGTTTCGTTAACAATAAGAATAATTGTTCTTAACCCTCGGAATTTCATAATATGATCCATACTTATTTAAAAAAGAAAATATTTGATGAGTCTCTATTTTCTGATTTAAGTGGCCATTTATTTATTGAGATTAGGTAAAGTGTGCTTCAGTTCTTACACTTTTTAAAATTATAATGAACGTTTTGTGAGCTTTAGAGAAATCTTAATCGTTCTGTGACAGTCCCTAACAATCCAGTGTCCTGACCAGGCAAAGAGGCTGGACATTAGAAATGTGACCGAACAAACTGCGATAAATCCCAACATGCTGCAGCAAAGAGGCGCAGACCGACCGAGGCTTTTGCGACACACGGACGGACCCAGAAAAGCGACTCGGTTTGAGGCGTTTATGTGGACAGCAGGCAGCGAGAAAGAACGCCTGTCTGTCAGCGCAGTAAGTCAGCTGTACGGCTCCTGCCAGCACATCAGAAAAGCGCTGAAACACAGCGGATATTTCACTGTGTGGATGAGAGCAGCCAGAAGAAAAAGTTCAGGTTCCACGGCTCTGCCTGCCTTCACTCGGTTCGCAAAAAAGCAGCCCGGAGGCTGAGGAGATTTAACAGAAATAAAATCAAACGGAATAAATATCCCGTGTTACCTGCGAGATGTCATAGCAGACTCTGAAAGTTGTCCAGTACCCCAGTGATCACGTCCTGCCGCTGCTGAGTCGATGAGCGGATTCGGAGCTCCGCAGAACCCCGGCGTCCAGCTGCAAATGATCACTGACACTGCTTCCGGTTAGCACCTGTCACAATAAAAGCACCAGAAAAGGTTGGCTCCAAGAAGCAAGGCCCAAGGTCAGTAAACTACATTTTTTCATCAGCAGTGTCAAATATATGTGTAAAATGCTTCTAAAACGATACCCCATAATTAAAAGAAAAATATTATATAATACAGTTCATTTGTTTGAGCTAATTCACAACAAATTTAATCTTGAGGCACTTTACAAGGTTATTTAAAGTTAATCACATGTGCATTCCAATTGATTCTTGTTACTAACGAGTGTGTTAAGTTATTCAAAGTAGGTTAAAAAGTTTTCAATGCAAGGAACCCCAGCAGATCGCATCCAGTCAATGTGTTCACTCTGAAAACAAACTCCAGTATCAGCAGCGACAGGGCAAAAAGCTGTGACTCAATGAAAGTACACTCCGTCATATTCAGCTCAAACCACATATTGAAACCAATAAAATAACACACAGTCCTTCATTTTCTTCAATCAAATCAGATTGAACATTTCCTGTTGGCATTCAAGGACAAGCACATTGTCATGGAAACATCTGAAATCAGATTGAAAGCTTCATAACAGCGATTTACTTACGCTTTAAGATTTTTGTTTCTTTTTTGTCTGTCAGGATTTTAATTGTTGATTCTGTGTACTTTGTTAATCCTTGCTGAACTAAAACTATGCGGAATGGAAATTGTTTATTTGTAATGAGCATGTAAGGATGGTCAGAGGAAACATGTAAGGATGGTCAGAGGAAACATGTAAGGATGGTCAGAGGAAACATGTAAGGACGGTCAGAGGAAGCATGTAAGGATGGTCAGAGGAAACATGTAAGGATGGTCAGAGGAAGCATGTAAGGACGGTCAGAGGAAGCATGTAAGGATGGTCAGAGGAAACATGTAAGGATGGTCAGAGGAAACATGTAAGGATGGTCAGAGGAAGCATGTAAGGACGGTCAGAGGAAGCATGTAAGGACGGTCAGATGAAGCATGTAAGGATGGTCAGAGGAAACATGTAAGGATGGTCAGAGGAAACATGTAAGGACGGTCAGAGGAAGCATGTAAGGACGGTCAGAGGAAGCATGTAAGGACGGTCAGATGAAGCATGTAAGGATGGTCAGAGGAAACATGTAAGGATGGTCAGAGGAAACATGTAAGGATGGTCAGAGGAAGCATGTAAGGACGGTCAGAGGAAGCATGTAAGGACGGTCAGAGGAAGCATGTAAGGACGGTCAGATGAAGCATGTAAGGATGGTCAGAGGAAACATGTAAGGATGGTCAGAGGAAACATGTAAGGATGGTCAGAGGAAACATGTAAGGACGGTCAGAGGAAGCATGTAAGGACGGTCAGAGGAAGCATGTAAGGACGGTCAGATGAAGCATGTAAGGATGGTCAGAGGAAACATGTAAGGATGGTCAGAGGAAGCATGTAAGGACGGTCAGAGGAAGCATGTAAGGACGGTCAGATGAAGCATGTAAGGATGGTCAGAGGAAACATGTAAGGACGGTCAGAGGAAACATGTAAGGACGGTCAGATGAAGCATGTAAGGACGGTCAGAGGAAGCATGTAAGGACGGTCAGAGGAAGCATGTAAGGACGGTCAGATGAAGCATGTAAGGATGGTCAGAGGAAACATGTAAGGATGGTCAGAGGAAACATGTAAGGATGGTCAGAGGAAACATGTAAGGACGGTCAGAGGAAGCATGTAAGGACGGTCAGAGGAAGCATGTAAGGACGGTCAGATGAAGCATGTAAGGATGGTCAGAGGAAACATGTAAGGATGGTCAGAGGAAGCATGTAAGGACGGTCAGAGGAAGCATGTAAGGACGGTCAGATGAAGCATGTAAGGATGGTCAGAGGAAACATGTAAGGACGGTCAGAGGAAACATGTAAGGACGGTCAGAGGAAGCATGTAAGGACGGTCAGAGGAAGCATGTAAGGACGGTCAGATGAAGCATGTAAGGACGGTCAGAGGAAGCATGTAAGGACGGTCAGATGAAGCATGTAAGGATGGTCAGAGGAAACATGTAAGGATGGTCAGAGGAAGCATGTAAGGACGGTCAGATGAAGCATGTAAGGACGGTCAGAGGAAGCATGTAAGGACGGTCAGAGGAAGCATGTAAGGACGGTCAGAGGAAGCATGTAAGGACGGTCAGAGGAAGCATGTAAGGACGGTCAGAGGAAGCATGTAAGGACGGTCAGAGGAAGCATGTAAGGACGGTCAGAGGAAGCATGTAAGGACGGTCAGAGGAAGCATGTAAGGACGGTCAGATGAAGCATGTAAGGACGGTCAGAGGAAGCATGTAAGGACGGTCAGAGGAAGCATGTAAGGATGGTCAGATGAAGCATGTAAGGATGGTCAGAGGAAACATGTAAGGACGGTCAGAGGAAGCATGTAAGGACGGTCAGAGGAAGCATGTAAGGACGGTCAGAGGAAGCATGTAAGGACGGTCAGAGGAAACATGTAAGGATGGTCAGAGGAAGCATGTAAGGATGGTCAGAGGAAGCATGTAAGGACGGTCAGAGGAAGCATGTAAGGACGGTCAGAGGAAGCATGTAAGGACGGTCAGAGGAAGTTTGCAGATAACTTTTACATTTTGTTTGGTAGCAGCAGGAGGGACTGGTCCCCTTCACATAGCCGATGGCAAAATGAGGAAGAAAATTGGTGTGGAAATATCGAAGGAAATCTCAGGACATCAACCAGAAGGTAAAGATTAGATCACAACAGCAAGTAAAGTACAAAGTGGCTTAAGAACAATTAGGTTGGTCAAAGTTGAGTGAAAAGGCCTGAACTGAAAACAATACAGTCATTTCCAATGAACTGAAAAGCTGTGCAAGCAGAATGATACAAACCTTACCCAATTCTCCCAGTTCTGTCTGGATGAATAGGCCCAGTTCGCCCAGTTTCACATGTCCAGATATCTGAAGCCTGATGGGATTCATGTTGGATTCTGGGCTTCAGCAAAGCTTCACACTCCATAACACTGCCAACTCCATGCATCATAGCTGGTGGGAGGTTCTGTTCCTGAAACAATTTATCCCACACATGCTGAGGTGCTAAAACAAATTCATTTTAGACTCATCTGTTCAAAGACATTATTCCAGAAGTCCTGCATGGTTTCTGATTATGCTCTCTGTCTAACTTTAGTCTGGCCTTCAAACCTGGACAATCTCAGATAATATGCATTTTCATACGAACACCAACAACAACATGCTGCAGGTCCTGTCATAGTTCTGGGTTTCTTAAGATTTATTTTGACAACCTGTTTGGGGAAACCTGATCGGATGGCCCGAGGGCTGAGTGGTTTTGAATGTCCTTAAAGGTGGGACGAAGTACAAGCAGGTGTTTTGTGCAGCTGAATGAAGATGAAATAATTTTTCAGCTAATGAGGATAAACATGAGTGAAAGAATCAAGGCAACATCCCAGATATGTTTTTGATTATAACATAATGTAAAGCTCAAAACATTGATTTTACATAATTCTACACCTTTAACAATTTTAAATGAGAGTGAATCTCGGGTGTGCTGATTTATCAGAAATACATTTTTTACTTCAGTTAAGAGAAAACTCGAAATATTTTCAGTTTTGTTGTTTATAATTTCTCAGGATTGTTAAATTTGACATTGTCCATCTTTGTGTCTAAATTTGGCAGATTGTAGGTGTGATATTGTTTATTTTCATTCATTACATGGCTGCATGTATTCAGACCAACCTTTTAGCGAGTGAGGATATGCACCTTCAATCATTACCTCAGGCCCAAAAATAGATCTTGTAAATATTGGAAGTTGTTTATCTGATGTCTAGTTATAGGAGGCATTAGGTAAATGTGGGTTATAAATATATTTAAAAAGAGCAGAGGCGGGCCGAGTCATTCCTCTGACATCACATTCCCTGAGTTGCTCCTGGATGATCAATATGAAAGCTGCTCCACTGTGGAACCAATTAGGCTAACTGTGATTTGTTGTGATCAGCTTTCGAGATGAGGGGAGAGTTTGGAGTTGAGCTGCTGCTTCGACGTTTGAAAGGAGTCAGAATGAACAAGAAAAGGAGGGATGGCAAAATGTTAGTCAGAATGAACTAAGAATAACTCTAAAAAAGCTTCATCTTGAAATTATGCCACAACATTTTACTAAAGGGGACCTGCTATGCTTCCTTTTAAATAAATTAGAATAGATTTATTGGCTATATGAAAAATGTTCTTTACATTTTTTCAAATCCTTTAAATTAGATTTCAGCTGCTCTCTGGTATATTTTGAGCTCTTTTCAGAATGAACTGTCACTTTCATGCAAATTAACTGCTGTTGGCCTTTTTGCTGTTTCTACTCATACTTCCTCATTTCTGGCATTTTAAACGTGAAAATAACAGCAAAGAGACGGGCAAATGTCAACAGCTAAACCTTTTTCTTTCCCAGCAGCCATTGTAAAACCAGCAGATTAATAAAGGGTGCAGTTCCGCTTTGGTTGCTGGGGTAACAAGGCAGTGTTCACCGACAGTGATGTTAAAACCAGAATATTTTTGAAACAGCTCATTTTCCAGATACCAAAAAACAGTAAAGCTACAGTATGTAACTGTAAAAAAATGTTTTTTAACATCCAGGTCAAAGTTATCATTATGTTGCGACTATATAAGGTGGAGGGAGGACGGTTTTAACATTGTCAATCGCTCTCATGCTCATCTCTCTCTACCACTACAACATAGCAGGTCACTCAACCCTTGTGTGCGTCAGCCTGAAGTGATCCAGTTGATGCCGACTCAAGGTCTGAGTGGACCCCACCAAAGTGGAAATGAAACAGAAGCTCGCACATCGCAAGCAGCGAAAAAAATCAACTACATGTTTTGAAACTTTTTATGGGTTGATGAAACAGAGGTCAGCCAAATGAGCATGTCTGACCAATGTTCATTTTTTACACAGAAACTTCAAGTTGTTTCTACTCATATAAATATTTTTTGATATACTTTAAACTAATTGAAAAAAAAACATGAGAAAAATACATTATTTATAAAATAGTTGCTCCAGTTTTGTTGAATCCTGTAACACAAAGCAAACACGCTAACTAGCTACCTGGCACTGCTACAGTGAATTAGCTCAACGCAAAACACAAACTCCCTAACCACCAATAGACGCTGCCATGCAGCCGAGTGAACACAGTTGGCTCGCTTCTCTCTAAAACTCAGAGGAAGCCAACCTGATTGTTGTTGTTAGGAATTAACACCGCCACCATAACAGCAAGGCAGTAGACCGTGTTATACCAAGCAGGCTCTGATAAACCCCCAGCATTGCACACAAGGGTTAATGCTAAAGCTAGTTAGCATAGCCATAAATGCAGCGGCTAAATGGTTTTCATGTAACGATAAGTTGTTTCTCCACAGTTAGCACATTTAGTAACGTAGATGAGGATGATTAACAGCACTAAGACCCTCCTCCTGACTGATTGGTCGTTTCTGACTCAGATTTCTTCGTCAGTCTCTGTGTGGCTGTGGAGGAGCTAGATTTTTCTTTTTTCTTTTTTACAGAGTCGATCTTAAATTTTAAGGTAAGTGATTTAATTTGAAACCATTTTACAGTGCATTACATCAGTACCTCCAATTGTAAGTTCTCACTTTCTTTCTTACTCAGCCATTGTTTTCCTATATTATTATCAGTTATGAAAGAGAATAAAACCTGCAGGCAACTGCTAAAGCAGCTGAGCTAACATCCTATGAGTGATAAGGCTGACCTATACGCCTCTTTGTTATCATCATGGGCCAGCTCTCTGCAATCTAAAGAGGCACATGTTGGTGATGCAGAAGAGTAGGCTGAGCGCTGAGGCGGAGCTGTGCTGACGTCAATAGCCTGTAGTCATCACTGTAGGTTAATCTACTCTACCACGGCTGGGCTTATGCAATTGTCTGTGAGCCCACACACTTCGGATCTATGGATTAGCTTTTCAACTGTTATGCTTGGTGCAGCAGCAGCACACAGCAGGGCCGCAGAGAGAGAATTTTTCCCCTCTGTGAGTTTTGAGGCTCTAGTTTAGTTTAGTTTTCTGTTTGTGCCAGGCTCTCTGCCAAGTCGCTCTCTGGATCTGTGGTTCCTGCAAAATATGACCCAAATGATCCATCTTCATCTGGGAGCAACCAGATGGAAATGTGGGTCAGAAATGTTCATATCTAAATATCAAAGTTTTTATTATTATTATTATTGCAATAAACTGTCCAAAATTCTTTGCAATAAGTGATAATATTGTTTTTTCGAGACCATTTTCAAATAAAATAATCTTACTGAGTTATACAATAATGCAAGGTCACGTTCTCAAAGATCCAACAAACATCAAACACTGAAACATTTTCAATATTCAAAATAAATAAACAACAGAAACAACAAATAAAATGAATTATAAAGTCTTTGTAATCTATCAGCATCCAACCACCCACCAGCCCATCCGTCCATCCATCTGTCCTGCTTATCCGGGGTCGGGTCACGGGGGTAGCAGCTTCAGAAGGGAGGCCCAGACTTCCCTCTCCCCAGCCACTTCCTCCAGCTCCTCCGGGGGAATCCCGAGGCGTTCCCAGGCCAGCCGGGAGACATAGTCCCTCCAGCGTGTCCTGGGTCTTCCCCGGGGCCTCCTCCCGGTGGGACGTGCCCGGAACACCTCACCAGGGAGGCGTCCAGAAGGCATCCTGACCAGATGCCCGAGCTTCAACTGGCTCCTCTTAATGTGGAGGAGCAGCGGCTTTACTCTGAGTCCCTGCCATCTGAGCTTCTCACCCTATCTCTAAGGGAGAGCCCAGCCACCCTACAGAGGAAACCCGTTTTGGCCGCTTGTATCCGTGATCTCGTTCTTTCAGTCATGACCCAAAGCTCATGACCACAGATGAGGGAGGGAACGTAGATCGACCCGTAAATCGAGAGCTTTGCTTTTCGCTCAGCTCTCTCTTCACCACAATGGATTGGTACAGCGCCTGCTTCACGGCGGATGCTGCACCAATCCGCCTGTCAATCTCCCGCTCCCTTCTTCCCTCATTCATGAACAAGATCCTGAGATACTTGAACTCTTCCACTAGGGGCAGGACACCCTCCCCGACCCGGAGAAGCACTCTACACGTTTCTTCTTTAAGACCATGGCCTCGGATTTGGAGGCGCTGATCCTCATCCTGGCCGCTTCACATTCGGATGCGAACCACTCTCCAGCGAGCTGCAGATCACGTCCTGACAAAGCTAATAGGACCACATCATCTGCAAAAAGCAGAGATGTGATCCTCAGGCCACCAAATCGGATCCCCTCAACACCTCGGCTGCACCTAGAAATTCTGTCCATGAAAATAATAGAATCTGTGCTTATATCTGTAATTTATTCATACCTGAGAAAAACACTGTTAGTAAGGGAGATGACAAAATATTCCTATCTCTTGTGCATGATATAAATTTTTTCACTGTTAGTGGAGTTGACTTTAACTTTTCTGTTCAACCAGGAATCAGAATTTGTATTGATATGAACTTTTTAGAGTCGTGCCAATGACTAGAAACAGCCTCAAAACTCGATAATTAAAATATTCATTTGGCTGTAATACCTTCAGTGTGTTTAATAACAGGCCTGCAGTGTTAAAACTTCAGGCCTTGACTTTGAGGCCTGAAGTTTTAAAATAATGTTGTCCTGGCAATCAGAAGCAGCTTTACTCTAGTGAATTGATTGATTTGTCAAAATTTATTCATGTGAGCTGTGCTGCTTTTTGTAAGTAAAGCCTGACCAGTAAGTTGAAAACCGCACTAGAGCACCCCCTGGTGGATATTTTGTTATATTGTTTAGTGACGTCGAATCATAAAGAGAATATCCAAGATGGTGGAACGCAGCACCGAGCGGTTCATAGTTACGCTGTTTGCTATTCTCGTACGTTGTGTGTCGGACTATATTTGTTCGTAAGTATCTGTTAATTGCTTTTGTTTTATGTAACTTTGGTGTAAATGTTTAATTTTAGCTCGTAACAAAAAGCTAGTTCGTTTGCTAATACGCAGTTTTGTATGTTTCAGTTTACGATGGCTAAAGTGATGGCAGTGGTCAGAGGCCACTCTTCAATAAACCGCTAAAAAGGAAAGAAGTTTGGTTATTGGAGCATCGTTGTCTAGCTGTCTAGCTGCTGAAGAAATTGAGAACTCAGGGCGAGGACAGCATAGTAAAGAACAACAGCGCAGCGGGCCGCAACCACAAGGAGAGACTCAGCACATCACTCAAGAGCCTTAGGTCTGGTAAAGCAGATGACATGGAGAACAAGGATAACGCAAGCAATACAGACGCATGTTCTAAGTCTACACGCTCATGTACGTCCAAACGTTCGTCCACAAGTTCTGCAGCATTAAAAGCTCGAGCAAAAGCAGAGGCTGCGCGTGCTCAGTTGGCGTTCTCAGAAAAAGAAGCAGCCATGATGAAGCAGAAAACCGAACTCGAGGCTAATTTGCATATTTTGAGTTCTCAGAAGGCTGTTGCAGCTGCAGAAGCAGAAGTTGCAGTTTACGAAGAGGAGGAGGTTCTTTCAAAAATTGAACAGAATTATCCATTAGTGGGACCACCTGCCAGCTCAAAACAGCGTACGGCAGAGTATGTTCAAAAACATTCAGACATTAGTTTTGAAGGCTTTTTGTTGCCAACAGATCCACTTGCCTGCCATAAGGCTGCACGTGAACAGTGTGAAAAAGCTATGAAAGAAGAAATGGACAATAACAGCTCACACAGTGCAGAAACAGCTAAGTCTAAAGTGGCGCACGTAGCACAACACAGAGAGCGACTGAACGCCCCCAAACTACATCCGTTCTACACTCCTCAATCATCAACAGAGGCACAAGGTGTACAGGAGATTACTAAGTATCTCGCAAGGAGAGAAATGTTAAGTTCAGGACTTCTGCAGTTTGATGACCACCCCGAGAATTACTGGTCTTGGAAAACGTCATTTCAAAATGCTATTAAAGATTTGAGCCTTACAGCCCAAGAAGAGCTAGATTTAATGATCAAATGGCTGGGAGCTGAGTCTGGACAACAGGCAAAAAGAATCCGCTCAGCCAACATCTTTAGTCCAACTGTAGCACTGGACCTTGTGTGGCAAAGACTGGAGGAATCTTACGGTTCTCCTGAAGTAGTGGAAAATGCACTGTTAAAAAAGATTGAGCAGTTTCCCAAACTCAACAACAGAGACAACCTAAAGTTAAGAGAGCTGGGTGACATTCTGCAGGAAATTGAATGTGCAAAAGATGGAGGATACTTACTGGGACTCTCATATTTGGACACAGCTCGCGGAGTCAACCCCATTGTGGAGAAGTTACCCTATGGACTACAGGAAAAATGGATCGCAACGGGTGCAAAGTACAAAGAGGAACATAAAGTTGCCTTTCCCCCTTTCAGTGTTTTTTCAAGGTTTGTAAGACAACAAGCCAAAATAAGAAATGACCCAAGCTTTGATATCACACCTTCTGCCAATGTAAGCTTCAAAAAAGAGAAAAGCTTCAAAAGCAACAACAGGCAAGTGATTACTGTACACAAAACAGACATCCCTACAGAGGCTAGTTCATCTCAAACTAGTTACAGTAAGCTTATAGAAAGCCCTGACAAGGTTTGTCCCTTACATAAGAAGCCTCATCCACTTAAAAAGTGTAAAAGTTTCAGAGCAAAACCCATAGATGAGCGCAAGTTGTTTTTAAAAGAAAACAGAATCTGTTTTAAATGTTGTGGCTCTACCCAGCATATTGCAAGAGACTGCAAGGTGCAAATAAAGTGTATGGACTGTGGCAGCGACAGACATTTAGCAGTGCTACATCCAGGTCCACCCCCTGCTCCAGCTGAGAGCTGTGAAGCTGATAAAGATGATGGCGGGGAGACGCAGGATAGAGAAAATGTCTCAGTTGTTTCTAAATGCACAGAAGTCTGTGGTGATGTAGATATCCCACATTCATGTTCAAAAATAAGTCCTGTATTAGTCTATCCAGAGGGAAAAAGAGAACAGGCAAGAAAGATGTATGCAGTGCTTGATGAACAAAGTAACAAGTCTCTAGCTAAGTCTCAGTTTTTTGAGCTCTTTAAGATTAAGACACGCTCAGACACTTACAAGCTCAGGACATGCTCAGGACTGTCAGATAATGTTGGCAGAACAGCATTAAACTTTACGATTGAGTCAATAGATGGTAGAGTAAAGCTCCCACTTCCAAACCTCATTGAGTGTGACATGATTCCAGATGACAGAAGAGAGATTCCGTCTCCACAAGTTGCTATGAAGTTCCCACACTTACAGAAAATAGCTGAAAAAGTGCCTCCTGTAGAAGAACAGGTACCTATTCTTTTGCTCTTGGGAAGAGACATTATTCAAGTTCATAAGGTCAGAGAGAGAATCAATGGGCCACACAGCATGCCCTATGCACAGCGTTTAGATTTAGGCTGGGTGATAGTTGGGGAAGCCTGCATGGGGAAGACGCATAGACCTACTAATGTGAATGTGCTCAAAACACATGTCCTTCAGAACGGCCGTGCATCTTACTTCTGCCCATGCCCTAATATGTTTCAAGTCAAGGAGTTAAGTGGTTGTAATTACCAACTCAGCACCACACCTACCTTCCAAAAGGACATAGAAAACACAGCTACCAGTCAACTGGGAGAAACAGTGTTTGACAGAACAAAAAATGATGACAAACCAGCATTGTCAGTAGAGGATAAAGAGTTTATTGACATTATGGAAAAGGAAGTGTACCAGAATGAAGGTAATAGCTGGGTGGCACCTTTGCCATTCCGCTCTCCTAGACCAAAGCTTCCAAGTAACAGAGAGCAAGCACTCAAACGCCTCCAGTCACTCAGAAGAACACTGGACCGGAAGCCGGAAATGAAAAGACAATACACAGAGTTCATTCAAAACATGCTGGACAACAACCAGGCAGAGGTTGCTTCACCTTTGGACTCAGACAAAGAACATTGGTACTTACCATCCTTTGGTGTGTACCACCCACAAAAACCTGATCAGCTGAGAGTAGTTTTTGACTCAAGTGCAGAGTTTGAAGGACTGTCCCTTAACAAAGTCTTATTAAGGGGACCCGACTTAAACAACACGCTAATAGGTGTTCTTATGCGTTTTAGAAAAGAGCCAGTAGCATTTTCAGCTGATGTGCAACAAATGTTTTACTGTTTTGAAGTAAGAGAGAATCATAGGGATTATTTGAGATTCCTTTGGTATGTGGATAATGATACCAACAAAGACATTTGTGACTACCGAATGAAGGTTCATGTCTTCGGTAATAGTCCATCCCCAGCTGTAGCTATTTATTGTATGAGACGCGCTGCAGTTGAGGGAGAAGAAGAGTTTGGTCATGATGCAAAGCAGTTCATAATGAGACATTTTTATGTTGATGACGGTCTTTCATCCACAGCAACAAGAGAAGAAGCTGTTGACATACTCACAAAGGCACAAAACATGCTGGCTCAGTCAAATTTAAGGTTACATAAAATAGCCTCTAATGACCACAATGTAGTGGAAGCATTTCCTGCTGCAGAAAGAGCCAAAGATTTAAAGGACTTGGAGTTGGATGACATTCCCCTGCAAAGGAGCTTAGGAGTGTTATGGAATCTTAAAAGTGACTGTTTCACTTTTCATGCTGCAACTGAGAAAAGGCCATTCACCAGAAGAGGTGTCTTAGCCACCGTTAACAGCCTATATGACCCATTAGGCTTTGTTTCACCCATAACAATGCAGGGAAAAGCTCTTCTCCGTGATTTCTCCACACAGCAGAAAGACTGGGATGAACCACTTCCCGCAGAAAGAGAAGAGGAATGGGACAAATGGAGAAGTTCGTTGAAAGATCTGGAGCAGCTTCAAATACCAAGGTGCTACTTCCCATTCTCCCAGTCCGTTGCTGCATGGAAAGAACTGTGCATATTTTCAGATGCCTCCACCATGGCCATAGGAGCAGTGGCATACTTGAGAGCTCTCAACAGTGAAGGTCAGTGGCACACAGGTTTCATCATTGGCAAATCCAAAGTCGCACCCCGACCTGCACACACAGTCCCTAGATTGGAATTATGTGAAGCAGTTTTAGCTGTAGAAATGTACGAACTCATTAGAGATGAGATGGACATTGAAGTGGACACTGTCAGATTTTTCACAGATAGTAAAATCGTCCTTGGTTACATACACAACAACACAAAGAGATTCTATACTTATGTGGCCAACCGAGTGATTCGGATCAGGAAGTCCACACTTCCAACCCAGTGGTGTTACATATCCACTTGTGACAATCCAGCAGATACAGCCACTAGACCAGTCCCAGCTTCCACATTAGCTTCCACAAACTGGTTCAGTGGTCCTTCTTTTTTGACACGTCATGACATTGAGACATCACACTGTGATAGTTTTACTCTCATTGACCCTGAGACAGATACAGAGATCAAGCCTGATGTGAAAACCTTTGTTACCAAAACCTTAGTAACGCAGCTGGAACCATCTCGTTTTGAAAGATTCTCTGATTGGATGAAACTGTGTCGTACTATTGCATCACTAAAGCGTGTGGCAGCATCATTCAAGAAAAGAGACACAGAAAGTAAAGGCTGGAAGTGTTTCAGTGACGGTACCACTGCAGGAGAAGTATCCAATGCAGCCAACTTTATCATTCACACAGTGCAAAGTGAAACATTCAAAGAGGAGCTCAAGTGCATAAAAACAAATCAACCACTTCCAAAACAGAGTTGTCTCCAAAAGTTGAACCCTGTCATTGATGAAGAAGGGATTCTCAGAATAGGAGGACGCTTGGCACCGGCTAACCTAACAAAAGAGGAGAAACATCCTGTCATCATTCCAAGGTCTCATCACATATCCATTCTTCTTATCAGATACCATCATGAGAAAGTAGCGCATCAGGGGCGTCACATAACTGAAGGAGCAGTCAGAGCAGCCGGATTTTGGATTATTGGCAGTAAACGGCTTATTTCTTCCATCATTCACAAATGTGTCCTTTGTCGAAAACTTAGAGGACAAATGCAGACTCAGAAGATGGCAGATTTACCCATCGACAGACTGTCAGTCATGCCACCTTTCTCTAGTGTGGGACTGGATGTTTTTGGCCCCTGGACGGTCTCCACACGTCGCACCCGAGGAGGAAGTGCAGATAGCAAACGCTGGGCTGTACTTTTCACCTGCATGTCCACAAGAGCTGTACACATCGAGCTCATTGAATCAATGTCGACATCGAGCTTCATTAATGCGCTAAGAAGATTCTTCTGCATTCGTGGACCTGCACAAATACTCCGTTCTGACAGAGGGACAAATTTTATTGGAGCATGCAATGAACTGCAAATTGATCAAAAAGACACAGAGCTGAACTCCTACCTGCTAGAGAAAGGATGCACATGGCTGTTCAACTCTCCCCACTCTTCACATATGGGTGGATCTTGGGAACGACTCATTGGAGTGGCAAGGCGCATACTGGACGGTATGTTTTTGAAAGCCGGACACATCCAACTTACACATGAAGTGTTGAGTACATTCATGGCAGAAGTAATGGCAATAATGAATGCAAGACCACTTGTACCAATTTCAACCGATCCCGACAAACCAAACCTTCTCACTCCAGCAATGCTCCTCACTCAAAAAGTGAATGCGCTATCTGCACCAGCAGGAAGTTTTGCATCTCCAGACCTCTACTCCAGGCAATGGAAGCAAGTACAGTGTTTGGCAGACTCCTTTTGGAAACAGTGGAAAAGTGAATACTTATCAACTTTGCAGAAACGGAGAAAATGGACTGATGATAAACCGAACATTAAAGTTAATGACATTGTGTTACTGAAAGATGCTCTCGCTCACAGAAACAACTGGTCCATGGGAAAAGTTGTGAGAACATTTGAGAGTAAGGACAATAAAGTTCGAAAAGCAGAGGTGAAAACTGTAAAAGATGGAAACGAAAAAGTGTTTTTGAGACCCATTACTGAAATGGTTTTGCTTTTATCGGATGTAGATTAAAATGTTGTAGTTGTAAACAGTTCAAAATGTTTATTTGAAAAGATTGTTTGTAGTGGCACAATTGTATTGTACCAGACGGGGAGTGTGCTGCTTTTTTGTAAGTAAAGCCTGACCAGTAAGTTGAAAACCGCACTAGAGCACCCCCTGGTGGATATTTTGTTATATTGTTTAGTGACGTCGAATCATAAGGAGAATATCCAAGATGGTGGAACGCAGCACCGAGCGGTTCATAGTTACGCTGTTTGTTATTCTCGTACGTTGTGTGTCGGACAAGATTTGTTCGTAAGTATCTGTTAATTGCTTTTTGTTTTATGTAACTTTGGTGTAAATGTTTTATTTTAGCTCGTAACAAAACGCTAGTTCGTTTGCTAATACGCAGTTTTGTATGTTTCAGTTTACGATGGCTAAAGTGATGGCAGTGGTCAGAGGCCACTCTTCAATAAACCGCTAAAAAGGAAAGAAGTTTGGTTATTGGAGCATCGTTGTCTAGCTGTCTAGCTGCTGAAGAAATTGAGAACTCAGGGCGAGGACAGCATATGAGCAACAAAACCAATATTGTGATGCAGTTTCAGTCTGTATTCACAAAATCTCCAGTTTGGTTTTCAACTTCATGCTATCTTTTAAGTTTATGTTTCACATTCTGTGGAGGCTTTAAGGTCGATAGAGAGCAAAGCAATCTGATGCTAATGCCAAAATGCTGCATGGAGGAACATCAAGCCTGCAGCACAACATTTTCTCATTTATTGATTTGTTTGCTGCACATGATTTTTGAAGGGTTAGGAAATCCAATTTAACTTGATTACACACGTAAATCCATTCTTAAACCCGCTTTCTGAATGTTGTAGTATCATATTCTCTAAAAGACGTTTGGACCTGAACTGAGCAGTAAACCAACAGTCAGCCACTTGGATATTAAAAACCTTTTTGGGTGACTTTGATGAGTTGTAGAGTGAAGTGCAGGAATCAGAAGCTGGAGTGAAGCGTTGGGTTTTATCACCTCACACCCCAACGTCCTGTTGAGTTTGGGAAACACAAAGACTTGATTCCCCACAGGAAAACTGAAAGCAGGATGCTCCCTTCACCCTGCAGAGACTCGCTATGTTTGGCCATGACCTTTGACCTTTGTGTCTCAAGATGTTTTTAAAACTGCCTGTCCATAAAAAAAAAGACAAACATCTGTTTGGTGGCTTTAGGAGAAGATTGATAAATGTGGACAACTTCAGCATTTTCAAAAAGCTTAAACTGTCGCTGTTGTGAACATCGTATTCATTTTGTTTGTTCAGTGATTTATTTAATGAGAGGTATTTTTCCAGGCTGGACTGATTGTACAACAAAATACTTTGAGATATAAAATGAATAATCAGGACCAAAGTCTAATTTTTTGTGAACACACTAACTTTTGGAAGAGTTTTCGTTCACCAGGCAGATTATTTCACAAGACATTTTCCCCCTAAGTGAAAAAAATCTTTCACTTTTTTAATCAAAATCAAGGACTTGACTTAAAACAAACTCCTGTATCTGAAATGTTACTTGTAAGTTAGTTTTTTCTTGAAACAAACACGTGTACTAAGACATTTGATCTAGAAACCAGACCAAAAATACTTGGTGAGATTTTGTGTTTTAGGGTAGGGTTAGGTTTTTAAGTTTATTGAAGTGCAATACACTTAAAAACTGATTCCACACCAAGAGATGAACCAACTGAAATAAACTAAACTGTATTTGTTACAAATATAGCAAATATCCATTCAGAATTATGCCTGAAGATTGTACCTGAGTGAAGTTGGCCCCCCCACCTTCTTCAAATCAGACAAAATTTGTGTCAAACGTTTGTGCTGCGTTTGTGCAGCCAAATTTTTTTGTTTGTGCTGCTGTCATTAGAAAGATGTAACGGAATGTTTTTAGAGGTCATCAAAGGTCAACAAGCCCTCCCACCTTCTTCGAATCAGACAAAATTGGTGTCAATCAACTCGGCTGCGTTTGTGCTGGTTTGTGCAGCAAAAATTTTCGTTTGTGCTGCTATCATTCTGAAGATATTCAGAAAAATGTTCTCCAGGGGTCATCAGAGGTCAACCACTCCCCTGGCCCTACTCACATTTGGAAACATAAATAAATTTGGTGTCAATCAACTGTGCTATGTTTGTGCTGGACATTTTTTTAATTTATACTGGTATTACAAATTATAGCACTATAAACTATTATTAGTAATATAAATAATAAGGTCCTCAAAGGTCAACCAGCTCCCCTAACTTCTTCAAATTAGGTAAAATGGGAAGCTTTATTTTTTTTCTGTACTTTTTAGCACATTCTGAACAGAAAAACTGTCACAGAAAGCACAGTTTCTGTGACAGTTTGACTACCTTGACAAGGTAAGGGAGCTGGTTGACCTTTGATGACCTCTAAAAACATTTTGTTATATCTTCCAAACGATAGTAGCACAAACGAAAATTTTTGCTGCACAAACGCAGCACAAACGTTTGACACCAATTTTGTCTGATTTGAAGAAGGTGGGGGGGCCAACTTCACTCAGGTGAAGATTGTTGGCTAAAAAATATAGAAAACCACAAATTAAGAGACCTCTATCCAAATATACCTGCTAAGCCTTCATACGTCTGTTAGACTCCATATAAATTAGAGGAAATGCTCATAGTAAACGTGACATTCAGGCTGGTTGTGACTGTATATAAACTTATGACCTGCACTGTAGATTAAGCGGACCAAAGTTCATTTTCATGCAGAGTTGTAGAAAACATTAGCAAAGTGAAACCGAGGCGTTTCCAGCCAGCAGCGTCAGATCGCTGGTTTATTTATGCAACGCGACACGTCAGGATTCTTTACATATAAACTAACTTATGGATGCTGCAGCTCAAGGTTTTCCTGAGGTTTCTCCAATAGAAGATGTGGTGAATAAATCATGAACTGTTCTTTGACATTCCAACAAACTGCATTGCTTGACATTCCTTCGAACATTCTAGCTGCCTCTGAGCTTCATGGCTCCTTTGGTTGATCAACATTTGACTCAAAATTTTCCATGTCTATTTCTGTCTTTGAAACCTTGTCATCAAAAATGCTAATTTCAGCTAAACTCCATGAACACCCGTCTTTACTGGAAACTTCATCTCCCTGAATTAAGCTCCAACCGTTCTGATTTTAATTCCTGGATGTGCCTTTAATCAGATTGTTTAACACTGCAGTCAGGGTTTCTAACTGTTTCATCAAGATTTAACTTATACAACACATAAATTGTGTCCTCTGTCATTTTCATGAAAGGAATGACTCATTAAATCGGAATGTTGAGTGGAAATGTTGAAGCGGTGCTCATATCACTTTGGACAGCTCTGCAGGAAGCATGAGAGCTTGCTGTATTTGATTTATATATTAGGAAATAAACACATGAAAATCTTTCAGTCAGGTTATACCTGTGTTGATCACTTCATGAGTCAATTTCTTATTCACTAGGACCTGAAGAGTCGGTTTGCAGTTGTCTTCCAGTTTGCATGTGGATAAATTAGAGGCTAAATGAAAATAATTAAACTCTATTAAGGCTGATTTATACGTAAATTATTGCTACACAAAAAAATGCCAAGATAGTTGGGACTGAAGTTTCTGTAACACAAGTGAATCATGATCAACATTTTTTTTTTACAAACACAAAAACCCATTTAATATTAAAGTGAAAACTAACATAAGTTATTAAAACACCACAATTGGAATATCTGCAAGTGAGAATGAATTACAATGACATCTTTTATGTAAAACGGGGTAAAAAGTTGAAATACCTACCAAACATGCCACTAAGAAGTCCTGAACAGCAAAACAGCCTCAATGATCATTTCTGACATTATGTCTGCGACTGTAAAAATCTGTTTCTTCTACAGGAAATAACAGCTTTTTCCTCATGATGGTTTTCACTACTATAACTTGCAGAAGTATTTTATGTGATAGAACTTAGTTTACGCGTTGAAGAGAAAATTGAAGAGAAAAACCACCACCATTTCCGTGGTGGTTTGTTGGACCGGAAGCTTTCTCGGTCGAAACCATTCCTTTGCAGCACCGGCTGGAAGTTCAGGCTTGTTTTCCTGCTGGAAGGTGAACACCGGCCACAGTCTCCTATTCTTTTCAGCATCTAACTGGTTTTCTTTTAGAATTGTCCTATTAGGTCCATCTATATTCAAATCAAGTCTGACCAACTTCCCTCAGTGACTACGGACCACTAGGCTGCTTTTTGATTACTTCTCTCTATTTGCCAAATACGTAGACATTACTTAAGACATGTTGGAGTTCATTCATGTTTGTCTCTGTGTTCCACCAGGTCCGTTTACCAGGTTTAGGACCCGACCAGAACCCCTAAGTCTAAATTACCTTGAGAAAAATAAGAGTTTTGGTTATATATAAAAACAGGCTTGAATTCAGAATGATCAAATATGACAAACCATACATGTCATAAAATGGATCAGATACAGAGTTGCATTCCCTGTCTAGTGCCAGGACACATTTAGCACAACTTATGGATGTGAGGTGAGGATGGTAGTGCAAATTTAGCTTTTTATTTTCTGCAATCCAGACCCTCCCTAAAGGGTAGTCTAGTCTGTGTCAGTCTGTTTATGTATGACTGCCAGCAGGCACACACACATAAACGTGGTTATGTAAGCAGCAGCATGTGTACGTAAGCGGTTAAGTGGCTAAAAGAAAAAGATAGAACCTCCAACAGACAGTTGTCTGTCTATATCTAATCTAAATGTATTACATATGTTTCTTCTTCGATTAATTCCGTTGATTTTAAGGCACTCAACATTGATTAATTAATTGACGCAAATAATCACTTTTTTTACGTACAAAATGTCAGCGATTCTAGTACACCCATAAATCAAACGGATCAATGGCTTCCATAAACCGATGGACGCCAAAGTCGCATCGCTAGATCAGCGGGAACTCATTTTTCCTTCCAAAAAACAATCGGATGGAAAACTCGAAAAGACTCTTTCCAAATTGTGGGGTTAAAAGTTAGCCTGTGAGCTATTCAGGCCCTAATGTCAGCATAGCAAATGTCATCTTAGCTAATGTCAGCTTAGCTAATGTCAGCATAGCTAATGTCAACTTAGCTAATGTCAGCATTGCTAATGTCCGCTTAGCTAATGTCAGCATAGCTAATGTCAGCATAGCAAATGTCAGCATAGCTAATGTCAACTTAGCTAATGTCAGCATAGCTAATGTCAACTTAGCTAATGTCAGCATAGCTAATGTCAGCATAGCAAATGTCAGCATAGCAAATGTCAGCATAGCTAATGTCAACTTAGCTAATGTCAGCATAGCTAATGTCAGCATAGCAAATGTCAGCATAGCAAATGTCAGCATAGCTAATGTCAGCTTAGCTAATGTCAGCATAGCTAATGTCAGCATAGCTAATGTCAGCATAGCTAATGTCAGCTTAGCTAATGTCAGCATAGCAAATGTCAGCTTAGCTAATGTCAGCATAGCTAATGTCAGCTTAACTAATGTCAGCATAGCTAATGTCAGCATAGCTAATTTCAGCTTAGCTAATGTCAGCATAGCTAATGTCAGCATAGCTAATGTCAGCATAGCTAATGTCAGCATGGCAAATGTCAGCAAAGCAAATGTCAGCATAGCTAATGTCAGCGTAGCTAATGTCAGCATAGGTAATGTTAATATAGCTAATGTCAGCATAGCTAATGTCAGCATAGCTAATGTCAGCATAGCTAATGTCAACATAGCTAATGTCAGCATAGCTAATGTCAGCATAGCTAATGTCAACATAGCTAATGTCAGCATAGCTAATGTCAGCATAGCTAATGTCAACATAGCTAATGTCAGCGCCCACCAACCACATTTCTAAACTAGTATTTTTCGAAAGGGTTTCATTCAGATGTTCGTGAATCACATGAAATTTAAATAATAGTATTGTAAAATGCTAAAGTTGGATTAAACTGAAAATGTTGCATATTGTGTCAATAGTTTTCAATAAAAGTCTGATTATTTGTGATTAATTACAGATCCTGGAATTAACTTGATTGAAGATTTTAATCAAGACCCACCGCTAATATCTTAAAGTGAGAAATTGGAAAACTCAAATTAAAGACGAGGAAGGAGAAAAAGGTGGATCTGGTTGATGTTTTTATTTAATGGTGGTAGGAACACAAGACAAAGGTCATAAAGTTAGTAATGTTCAGGTCATGCCACTGTTACTCGGTGCGATGCCCGTTGACGAGGTCTGCACAGTCAGACTTAGTTTACAGAGGTCAGACATGGAGGATAATCCACATGGAGACATAAATAAGAAACAGAAAACAGAGAAAAAACAGTAAATAGATTAAAAAAAACATTTTTGCAGAAACCCTCTGGGATCTTTTTTATGTTTGGGATTATTACTAATATTATCATCATGTATTACTCCATTTACATTATTGGAATGAGGCTAATACACTGGCTAAAAGTAAGGAAACGGTAAGATGAGGTGATGTCTTCATGGCCTGCTCACAGCAAAGGTGGCAGGTTGTTTTTAAGGCAATTCAGTTTCCACCAAAGCCACACAGGAGCAACCCATTTGGGTTCGATTCCAAGATATAGCTTGTTAAAAATAAAACCCAGTCTTGGGAGACCAGAAAGGGGTTCCCAGAGCATGGACACACACAACACAACGCTAAAATTCAGGGTGATGATATCGCTCCCACGTCGAAGTATATCAATCCATGAGTGTATCGACAAGTCAGACATGGCTCCAGTGTATATCACTAAAACAGAAACCTCCACATATCACACTTTTGCTTAATTTACACTTTTAAAACCGCGGGGCTGTACAAAACACAACAAAGAAAAACACAAGTGGCCTGATTATTTCAAAGAGAAACAGAAGTGAGAAAGTAAAAACAGTAGAAGACCATTGATACTCAGTCACAAACAGGCATGATTTTAGTCTCAGAATATTGCCAAGGTTCTCATATCAAAACAAGTGTCTTTAAGTCAGTCAGCTCAGTTTATTGCGATCGGCTCCGTGTTGCAACAGTCCGTTGCCTTGCTATGCTAACAAGCAGAGTTCTGTGGGATTGTGGATGTTCTTGTCCATTTTTGTGGCTGTTATGGCTTCAGAACGTACCAGCTTCTCCTTCAACCCGTCACCCGTCTTACTCTCACTCAACAGCCGAAGCTAAAATCTGTTCCTCCAGGAATGTTCTCGGAATTAAAAAAAGGAAATGAATGGAGTCCCAAGAGTTATGGGAGTTTGTTTTCTTTTTAAATTTCTCTCTGTGTCTTTTAGTGACAACAGCTGAGTATTTTACAGGATATTCCCAGGAGTTGTATCTCTCCCCTTCTTTCACCTCTCTGTCTTTCTTCTTCAGCCTTTGCTTTTAGCACCTCCTTAAGGTCAGATCCGGTAACAGCTCATCGTGTTCCTGCAAAAACTAACAGTTCCCAATAAACAAAACAGAACACTAAAGACCAAAAACAAACTAAAAAACCCACAACCTTAAAGCATAATCCCAATCCTGTACTTTCTGCAACTATAAGAAATAAAATACACTTTTGTAAAAGTAGTTATTATATTAGAAACAGAGTGTCAATAAAACAAAACAAAACAAAAAATCCAGATTCTAACCAACACTGCAGACGTGCATGCATT
The DNA here is from genome assembly GCF_027474105.1 of Poeciliopsis prolifica. Classification (NCBI taxonomy): domain Eukaryota; kingdom Metazoa; phylum Chordata; class Actinopteri; order Cyprinodontiformes; family Poeciliidae; genus Poeciliopsis; species Poeciliopsis prolifica. The sequence continues at coordinate 180,100 of NW_026562493.1, forward strand.
TATAGTGGTCAACATTAGTTCATCTGGTGATTGTAGAACAGAATGCACAACAGTACATGAAAAGCACAAGTCTCAGAAGAGAACCCATCTTACATATTCACAGTCTTAGGTATTATTTATATATAGAAGTCTATATTTATAACATTTATGGGTATCTATGATTCATGGTTAATGAAATGAGAGTCATTGTGGGACACAGGGCTCTCTCCATCACGCTGGCGCGGTTGTTAGTCATATTTCAAAAACTAAAGGCTCTGATGAGAGTCGACTAGCGAGCGGGTTTATCGTTTCTTTCTTTCTTTGTAGCTGTGAGATGGGAGTCGATGGAATGGCTGGACAGTGCACTTAGTCACTGTAGCAGCTATGTTGATATTTTATTAGGAAAATATAGCGGGCTGAATAATACCAGGATAGAGTCTATGCATACGGTGCTGCGGCTCCGAATACACAAAGATGTGAGGGCTATGCTTGGCACCAAGACAAGGCAGCAGCCAGAGATCAGAGCTGTGTTCAAGTAATGAGAAATTAAAAACAAAACGTGTCGTTTTTCAGGTGACAACTAAATCAATACAATGAAAAAAGTTTTTTTCCACAAATATTTGGATATGGAAGAAAAAATAAAGTGTAGTAGAAATGCAGAAGAAAATGGCAAAAAAATTCCAACACAAATTAAAAACATATTTCATCATTTCCCCATATAAAAAGTGATGAAAAGTAGACAAAAATAGAAAATAGTTACAGCAGGAGACATGGGCATTATGGAGGGAGGCTTTCTTGATTTGTTGTTTTCTCTGGTCTCGCAGTGCTCGCTCTCTTCCTGGTTATTTGGCTGCAGAGCAGTGTAGTATTTTGGGGCTGTTCAAGGCGTCCTCCACCAGGTGGACGTCCACCCCGTCCACCACCACATCCTTGATGCAGCCTACGAAGCCAGTGCTGTAGGCCTTGGGCAGCCGCCGCGCCACGCCCAGCACCTCCAGGCCGCCTGACGAGGAACGGAGGGACATGAACACACAGACACACACAGCAACACACTCCGATCAGGACACGCTGAGGATCCTCAGAGTAAACATCAGAACCTAACGATGCGTTGGACGACGTCTTTTCTGAAGATAGAATCAGGAGAAAAATCTGTTTTTGTCAATGAACCAAAAGTTTTGGTTTCAGTTTTGATTGGACTCATCATTTATACCAACCTTTATCTTTAGGTTACAACTCAGGTCAGAATATTGAAACTGGGACAGAACCGACAGGAAAATAATTCTGAAGTGGATAAGGGGCAACACTGAGCTCCTGGAATGACTCGAACATCAACCGAAATACAGATTAATGAGAGAAAACGAACCATGATTTCTGATTGAGTGCTTCAACCATAATCCAGCGAGAAATATAGAAGTTTGCTGAAAATGTGTGTGCTGAGCCTGGCTAAGGAGCATTTCTCCCAACAGTAAACATAACTTTAAATTAAAGTGACTAGTTCATGTTTTCTGGCATCACCTTGTTATAGAGGTCATAGATAAGAGAAAGTGGAATCGCTGAGGTCATTTTTGTCTCTATTCAGAGCTTCAGACGTCCTCAGCGTTTCATCACCGTGTCTTTAGTAAACTGATCTAACTCATATATAACCAAACTCATGCAGTCATCCTGGCAGGATGTGGGATTGGATCTGTGAACAAATTAAAGCTGAAAATTTCCTGAAACGTTGCGCCGCTCCAAACAACCAGAGTGAACGGTGGGCTTGTCAGGTTGTGTCCCAGCGTTTGATGTTTCACAAGAAGACGCCGCTGACAGACATCAATCAATCAATCAATCAATCAATCAATCAAATTTTATTTGTATAGCACATTTCAGCTACAAGGCATTTCAAAGTGCTTTACATCATAAACACAAAACACAAAGGCATGCAACATAGAATAAAATACCATGTTTTTTTTTTTTCCCCTCTTTCTTTCCCCTTCCCTTTGACACGGAATTTAAGCGCCTGTTACCGCCGGACTCCGCCGTCCGTTTAACCACGGGTATTCGCCGGGCCCCGTTGCCCACAACAGGAAAAGGTCTCAACCTTTTGACATGGAATTTAATGACATGACAGGCTGACAGTTTATTTCTCAAATCAAAGCAAAAAAAATTGAATAGCAGCTACAGAAAACGAAGCTATGACCAGGGCTGAAAATAGTTTTAATTGTTGGCGGTACTATTACAAAAGTTTACACACACACACACACACACACACACACACACACACACACACACACACACACACACACACACACACACACACACACACACACACACACACAGGCTTTCCCCAAGAGTATTATAAGCCTGGCCCCCCGCCAGGCAGAGCGTTGCTTGTTTATGTTTTTAGGAAAATAATAACTAAAAGTAATGTTTCATTTTTTAGCTGGATTGCGAGCATCTCTGTTGCTCTGAGCATTTCACTAGCAGAGGAGATTTATTCCTAAAGGATAGGTTTACAAATGATAAAATATAAGTTCAGAGTTTATGCATTGGAAGCCTCTACGCTTTACCTTGTGCTGCCTTTACCTGCTTTACCTGACTTTGCCTCAGTGGTTCCACGCGTGCCTCCTTTCACTCAAACTGGACACAGGCTGATCTGTATGGATATTCCATCAACTTCCTGTGAGAAATTCTTTTTTCTTTGGAGAACTCTAGGTAAGAGTTAAACCTCACTGCGTGTTAGCTCTGGTTGTGCAGCTCTATGAACCGCAGAAATAACTGGTAGTTGTGAATTCAGAGGTGTGCGTTGAGATTTCTCTTTGTGAACAAAGAATTATATGCAGCGTTTCCAGCTCAACACGCTGCCCAGCGCCCGGCTCTGTCTTCCCTGTAAACTTCATGTATTTGTTCCTGGTTGGCCCGAAAGTTAGTGGTTAACAAACCAGCGCTAACCTCATCATGCAGGTTCAGCCTGGTGAGGAGCTTATAGCTTATAGCTTGTAGCTTGCATCACGCTGCTTTTATATTATTTTAATACTACTTGTAGTATTATCTTTCCGGTTACACGATGCATCAAACCATATCGAAAGCGTTGTCCACTAAGTCAGCCAGAATTTATAAGCCCGGCCGCGCAGAGATCTGAGAAACTCGTCCCATGAACTCCAGCATCCAGAACAGTTTCTGTGAATCTTGTTAAAAACTCAACAGACACAAAGTGGGAGAGCCACTAGAGCCACATTAGCATCATTAAACCAAATCTCCCATTTGTTGCACACCTCTGCACAGTGCAGAGGATTTAACTCATCATGCAGGGCTGGTGGGTGGTTCTCATCCTCTGAACTCGGGTCCTCTACCAGAGGCCTGGGAGCTTGAGGGTCCTGCAGTATCTTGGCTGTGCCAAGGACTGCTGCACATTTCTGGACTGAGATGTCTGATGTTGCTCCTGGGATCTGTTGTAGCCACTGCTCCAGTTTGGGGGTTACTGCCCCGAGGGCCCCGATGACCACAGGCACCACTGTGGTCTTCACCTTCCAGGCCCTCTCCAGTTCTTCCCTGGTATTTCTCCAGTCTCTCCTTTTTCCTGATGTTGCAATCGCTTGGTATTGCTACATCTACCACAACGGCTTTCCTCTGTTGTTTATCCACTACGACAATGTCTGGTTGGTTCGCCATTACCATTCTGTCTGTCTGGATCTGGAAGTCCCACAGGATCTTAGCTCTGGCATTCTCCACCACCTTTGGGGGTGTTTCCCACTTTGATCTCGGGGTTTCCAGTCCATATTCTGCACAGATGTTTCTGTACACTATGCCTGCCACTTGGTTATGTCGCTCCATGTACGCTTTCCCTGCCAGTATCTTGCACCCTGCTGTTATGTGCTGGACTGTCTCAGGGGCCTCCTTGCACAACCTACACCTTGGGTCTTGTCTGGTGTGGTAGATCTGGGCCTCTATTGCTCTGGTGTTTAGGGCCTGTTCCTGGGCGGCCAGGATGAGGGCCTCTGTGCTGTCCTTGAGTCCAGCTTTTTCCAGCCATTGGTAGGATTTACTGATATCAGCCACTTGGGTTATTTGCTGGTGGTACATCCCATGTAGGGGCTTGTCCTCCCATGATGGTATCTCTGGCACCTCAACCTCCGTTCCCTGTTGTCTGAGACATTCACTGAGCACATTGTCTCTTGAGGCTTTCTCCCTGATGTATCTATGGATCTTAGTTGTTTCGTCCTGGACAATGGTTCTCACACTCACTAGTCCTCTGCCTCCGTCCTTGCGGCTCGTGTACAGTCTCAGGGTGCTGGATTTGGGATGGAACCCTCCATGCATGGTTAGTAGCTTTCTAGTCTTAATATCTGTGGCTTTTATCTCCTCCTTTGGCCAGCTAATTATTCCAGCAGGGTATCTGATTACTGGCAGGGCATAGCTGTTTATCGCACGGATTTTGTTCTTGCCATTGAGCTGGCTTCTCAGGACTTGCCTTATTCGTTGGAGGTATTTAGCTGTGGCTCCTTTCCTTGTGGTCTCATCGAGGTTGCCATTTGCTTGTGGTATACCTAGGTACTTGTAACTGTCCTCTATGTCTGCTATTGTTCCTTGTGGGAGTGAGACTCCTTCTTTGTGGATCACCTTCCCCCTCTTTGTGATCAGCCGACCACACTTCTCTAGTCCGAATGACATCCCAATGTCAGTGCTGTAGATCCTGGTGGTGTGGATCAGTGAGTCGATGTCTCGCTCATTCTTGGCGTACAGCTTGATGTCATCCACACGGATGGCGTTCTAGTCTTAATATCTGTGGCCCCGTTTTTGAGTCGGTATCCGTAGCCAGTCTTGTTGATGATTTGGCTGAGGGGGTTCAGGCCTATGCAGAACAGTAGCGGGGACAGAGCATCTCCTTGGTATATGCCACATTTGATGGACACTTGTGCAAGTGGTTTGCAGTTGGCTTCCAGGGTGGTTTTCCACAGCCTCATCGAGTTTGCAATGAAGGCTCTCAGAATCATGTTGATGTTATACATCTCTAGGCATTCAATGATCCAAGTATGTGGCATTGAGTCATAGGCTTTCTTGTAATCAATCCAAGCCATGCACAGGTTGGTGTGTCGGGTTTTGCAGTCTCGGGCAACTGCGGTCTACGAGGAGTTGGTGTTTGGCTCCTCTGCTATTTACACCGATACCCTTCTGTGCCGTGCTCATGTGTTTATCCATGTGTTTGCTTATCTTGGCCGCTATGATGCCTGACATGAGCTTCCAGGTTGTGGAGAGGCAGGTTATTGGTCGGTAGTTGGGTGGGATTGGACCCTTTGATGGGTCCTTGTGGATTAGGATTGCATCAGTGATCCTTGAGATGCTTGGATATGATGCCTGACATGAGGCTCTTTTGTGTGTTTTGAAATTTCTGTGCTGATGAATGTTTTTGCGAAGTGATAAAAGCTGGGTACCTCTTGAATTGCTCCATAATGGATCTGTATTTCGCTCAGCCCACTGGCTGCAATGTTGACATTGTGAGATGCTATTAGACCTTCATGCATCACAGTTTTCCATGTCTGGCATATAACCATTCATTTTAGCTTCTAAACTGGTTATATTGGTGCTGTGTCCAGACAGAGGGATAAACAGTAGGCCTGTTTGTTCTGAAAATCCAGCAGCTTCCACTTCGTCTTCCTGACATGGCGCCTCCTCATCCTGACTCTCAGACTGATAGGAGGAACCAAAGAGAAATGTTAAGTTAAAAGCACATCTTGTGAAGTTGGGATATTTTTCCTCCAACAGGTTCTCATGGAATCACCTCAAACCAGATGTTGGACTGGATTTTATTTCAATGTCATTTGTGAATGTTACCTTCTCATTTTCAACAGTGGAGCTGTGCAGGTTGAAAAAGGTTATGTACTCAATGAAACATATTAACCGTATTTGATGTTTGTTGTGAATTATGTATACTTGCAAACGAATGAGGTCCAAGTTTGTCGTTTATTGAACGTTCAGAAATTACAGCAGCTGTGATGAACCACAGAAAAGGTCAAATAACCCGAACAGGTGATCAATTCAAAACCACTAGTACCTCTTTACTCTCCGTCTCTCTCTGTTGTTTAAGCACACGCGAGTCCATGGCAACCAGTTGAGCAGAGATTATGTAAAAATCACTCAGTCCGTTTTGATATTCAGTTTTCAGGCTTGATATTTATTTTGTGATTATTAATAAGCACTCCCTGAACACTACAATGGTTGAATAATTCATTTCAAACTCCTCTGCTAGTGATTTTGGTAATGGAACCGAAACGCACAGAATTGCGCAACACTTTGTTGAACCAATAATTACTGAGATTATTATTTGTGTTGATTTTTTGTTGTATGTTTTGATAAGTGAGCCAGATAATGACGTGCCGGTCTCAGCGTCCTGGTGGTTGAGTTTGTCACCTAATGCTGAGATCAGTTCCAAACCTTCCGCGTATTGCACCCCCGCTCTAGCAAAACACCAAGAGTTCAGAAACAATAATGGGAAATGGGAAAAAAGCTGTTTATTAACCGATAAAGTCGTGTTTAGATTATTCTTGAAACACTGCTCAGTCACGGCTGCACAGTGCAACCATTGATTTTGTCCAGCAGACAGCCACTCCCCTCTCTTGCATGTATGTACTGGGTACCTGCACCAAATCTTTTAGAGGTACGGAGGACCTGACTGTACCCTCTTACTTTCACAGTGGCTGTGACAAAGGAGAAACAGGAGCGATGAAAGGTGTTGACCACACAAAACAATAAAGAACTAATTTGCTCATTATTTTAAACTGACTACTAATTTAAAATTAAGCTAATTATCTAATCCTGAAGTATTCTTTGAAAGAAAAGACAATATTATGGCACATTCTAGGAGATATACGTTTGTTTTTTGGAAGAAACACATGGGATTTCTGGACTGCCTTTGATTGAAACTACAAGACCCACAGAGAGCGGTTAAACCTGGACAGAGATATTCCAAACAATTTGTAAAACTTCCACTCTAGTTATGCTGACAAAAAGATATGACACTTTTTGTCACGTCTTAGGAAGCATAATCACACATTCAGTAAATTGTTGCCTAGTGTTAGCTGCTAACTGGTAACAATGTTGGTGTTAGCTTCCTCTCTAACTGCAGGCTTTTCTTATTACTTTATTACTTTTGTCCCTTTTCTTCTCCTCCAGCTAACCTCAAACCTGCTGAAACAAAAACTAAAGAATTACTAAGCCCTGATGTGTTTAAAGACTTTATTTCCTAATTGCTGTGTGAGCCACTTTTCAAAGTCAGCAGATTCAAAGTTGCCATTAGAGCCTTTCCAGCTAAATCAGCATGAAACATCTTTATTCAGCATTTCTGCAGCGCTCAGCCTGCCTGTTAATGTTTTACCTGGATGCCATTGCAACTCGGTTTGTTTTTTCCCTTCTCAGGTTCTTTACATCGCTGTCCTTTCCCCCATTAATCGGATTGGGAACCTCAGAATCAGAAGTCAACTAATTTCATGCAATTTACAGATGAATTAATGATGAACGGCAAAAAGGGATTTAGGATGAAGAAGCGCTGGTGATAGGAGGCTGCGTGAGGATTAGCTATTGGTGCTGCAGGGCTCCATCAGCGCCTGTTCCACTGTGCTGCCTCCCGTAGTCTGACAGACCGCCGGAGCCGTCTGGCAGACCGCCGGAGCCGTCTGGCAGACCGCCGGAGCCGTCTGACAGACCGCCGGAGCCGTCTGACAGACTGACTGCCTCCACTTCTATACTGGTATTTTCTCAGAGTGATCTCTTTAAAAACTTTCCTTAAAGCCAAAGTCAGCCCAAATTGAACTCCAGGTTGCCAGGTAACCGGCTGCTTGGTCACTTTGAATTCAGAAGAGGAAGAGCTTTGGAGTTAGTCAGAAACACTTTTTCATTTCTCACCTCAGTAATGAAAAGAACTTTTTTGCAAACACTACAGTCATTTTTTTCTGCTATTCCTCCACAATAAGTTTATTACTCCTATTTGGCAGTGCTGCACGAGTAGTTAGAGGGAACCAACACACACACACACACACACACAGTCAGAACTATTTGGAGTTCTAAATGTTGAGACCTACCTAACCAGAGCGCTCCGTCTGTGTCCAGCTGCGTGGCTCGGAGAGGAGACGAGCCCGTCACTGGCGCCTCGTTGCCCACCTGCAGAGAGCCGTCTCGAAGCGCCCTGCAGACCAAAAGAAAGATGGAGGCAGCTTCAGGTCTCATGCATGCATCACCCAGTGAGTGTCTCAACTCTAATTATTAGCGTCCAACTTCCTAAAGATCAATCTGAAATTCATATACAAAAGATCACTATGAGGAAAGAAGAACACAAACACAGAAAGGAAGGAAGGAAGGAAGGACTGGAGTCTTATTTCAGACTGGGATCAAAGTGAAGTTGAAGCCCAGGCGTTTTCTAGGCCGGTACGATGTTTCCTGTTAACGAGAAGCAGCAAATCTATCTCCATCAAATTACTTCCAGTAAAGTGAACATTCACATAGGCTAATGCAGAGTTCTAAATTAGCCTAGCAGCTGATGCTGGAGGAGCTTCACTCATTGAGGCGCCTCCTTTCTGCACACACTCCCCAAATCTGAAGACTGCAAAAATTAAAATTCACTAAAGAAAGTCTCCAGCCGAGAGTAATTAAAAGTGAGGCACAAACAGAAATCTGTGCAGCTATGTGAGCTGCATGCTGCAGAATTTTGCTTCCCAACATTATCTCTAAATGATGCCATCTTTCAGCATCCGCTGTAAATAGGAGGAAAGCCTGGGATGAGATCCGTTTGAAAATGGATGTGAGCGGCCTTTTGAGGATCGATTGTTCTCGCCTTAAATGACAAAAACCAATCTAATTATCCACCCAGAGGTCCGTTTGAGGCGAAGCTGGAAACAAATGTTCTTCTGCGATAAAGCAGAGAACATGCAGAAGGTGCTAAATAGCTCTTTTTCAACCCTCACACTGTTAATTTGTTTCTAATGAACAAATCAATTCAAGTGACATCACTGTGCAAAAAAAGGTGCCGCTCGCTTTTTGAGTTTTTCCACTTGGAGGAAGATTATCCATAATTTGTGTGGGTCAGACTGGGCCTCCATGACAGTGTTGGCTGCCTGGATTAAACATGTCTGTATTAGATGAACTACAGAATGAAATAACAGAAAAAAATAAACTCCACAAGTGCTGCTAAATTATGGTTTTAATAGGACAAAATCTACAAGAGAGTCAGCTGATATGGAAAGAAGAATTATTTTCATTTAATGATAATCTAGAATATTAAACAGAAATAAATGTTTTTATTATATTTCAGTGAATTGTCCTGTTTTAATTCAGAAGTCTGTAACTAATGTCCACATTTAACTTATCTAACAGCCAATATCGACATTATGCAGCGCAGCAAACAATGCCTTCAAAATGGTTTATTCACTTCTCCACATTCAGCTACAAACCTCTAAATATTTATTGGCGTTTAATGTAACCACATAAAGTAGTGCTGTGTAAAATTGCAGGAAAATTATTAGATTTCACTTTACAAATCTGACTTCCATTAAAAAGTGGTTAAAAAAAGAGGAATGTTTAAGAAACCCATAAAGGTTTATTTTAATTTCTGCAATAAAAGAAACAGTGAATATAATAAAAAGTGGCTTTGGTCAGATGAGACCAAAATGAAACTTAACTGAAAATAGAGGAAAGCTGGCCCTGCACTTTAGACTTAATGCAGCAGTGAAACATCACGGTGGCCCTGTCATGATGCGGGAAGGTTTTCCTCAGAAACACCGATTAGAATTAAAGAGATGGTTGGAGCTACAGAGAGGTGGAGCTGATTCAGCAAAGTTACATCCACCTGTTTTATCACGAAAAATATACATAAATAGATTCTACAGTTAACAGAGTGTTTATAAAAATATATTCACAGTTATGCACTTCTTGGTCAATCACTTTACATCCTAATAAAATGCGTTACAAGTGACCCCATACGCTCTGTGAGCAGGTTGGGATGGTTCTATGGGACAAAATGTAGAAAAGACATTGTGGTTCCAACACTTTCTGTGTATGCATACTACAGTTCTGTCTCATGAATCTTGTTCTGCAGAGTGTGCAGACATGTTGGGCTGCAGCAGCGCTTCTCCGTCTGAACCCTGATCACCATGTCTAAGCTGCCACTTCCACACTGCGCCTGTCTGTTGTGTGAAGCTTCAAACGTTGGCGTGACCGGGCATGAAAGCAGCCTTAATCTGAAACTAATCAGTCATCAACTCGGAAATAAGCGGAGGATTCAGGCGAGATATCACACAGTGAGCTGAAACACAAAGACATACGGATTGAGTGTAATCCTCCTTTAACTGAACGAGGAAGAAAGTAAGGGAGAAAGAAAGCTTCTGTTGCTGATTCCATTTTTTCTTACCTGCTGGCTTTGATGCGTATCCAGCGGTTGGTGTCGACACGCACCGATGAGCTCAGCACCACAGCCTTGGAGCCCAGGTCATAGGTCATCTGGACCCGGCCATCCACAATGGCCAGCGCAATGTAGTCGGCGCGCTCCACGCCCTTCCCGCTCCACAGCAGCAGACCCTGCGTGGCCTCGGTCCGCACGCTCAGCTCAAACTTGTTGACCAGCAGAGCCTTTTCACTGGGAGGACACGGACAGCGCATCAGAACCAGACCCAACCCAGACCCACACCAGACCCACACCAGACCCAGCATGTCTTCAGGTAAATGCCAGAAGTTTATCTGGACTCAGTTACTAGCAGCCGCATGAAGATGATTAAAATACCTGAGAATAAATTCATCTTTATTTGCAGCAGCACAACCTTTCAATTATTTGATTGGTTATTTTTGTTTAAACGTGACGGTGCATATTAATGAATGTACAACTTTATAGTTGCAAACTATAGCGGATTTAGCAAAATGCTCATTTTCATCCATCGTCTCATAAAACAAAATCATTCATAAAATTTCATAAAAAAAAAGAAATTCTACAAAAATAAAAACCACAAATAAGAGTCAGAAGAACCCAGATGACATCACTTTGCCACAGCAGGAGTCGTTATGAAGTTGTTTTTCACACGTTCATTCATGATCTGACGTGACCAAAGTCATGAGTTCCCAATAACAAGAAGACTTAAGAAAACCTGTTAATGTTTGTCATGGTAGGACACAACTCATTGATATGCAGCTAATCTCTGCTGGTTGCTATGGAAAGCACAGAGTTCTGAAGGGCTGCTAACATGAATATATTGATGTTCTATACTTGTCTCCTGTGGGAACAGATCGTAATGGTTTACTAATTATGATTATATAAGCACTAATGATCTTTGATTTTAACATCAATTACTTCTCATCTTACTGAATAGATGCTTTTAAATTAAAGGCTGGATTTTAAACTAAATCACTGCTGTAGTGAAATATGTACTTGGAGGTAAGTACACATCACAACCAAGACTGGACACAAATCAGCATTTTTTCTACATGATTTTAATGTATTTGCTGTTAAAATCCCTGAAATTTGGGCTGTGAGTCAAATTCTAACAGCATCTAAAGAAACTAAGACGAAGCTCTGAAGTAGTGTGTTCTGTTTCCCTGTTAGCCTGAGCAACATTACTGAGGCTAAGCTGGGCAGCCATTACATCTCCCGCCTCTTCACCCGCTGCAGCATTGGGAGGGGATGAGCTGATTCCTCTATCCTTAAGAGGCTTCCACCGCCTCAGCAGCGCAGAGGAAGACGAAGCGCCTGGAAGCAGCCGCCGCTGCATACAGAAACACTTAGAGGGAAAATGCAGCCAACGCAATCCTAATGTAAACAGGCGGATTCTCTGCAACTGTTCACTCGTCTGGAACGGATTCTGCTACTTTCAAACGAAGTCTACACAGAAAGACAAGACAGGGTGAGGAGGACGCATACAGCTACCGAGTATGGGAAAAAAAAGCAGAATATTATACAAGACACATGAGGAGAAAAAGCAGCTGGCACACAGAACAGCAAACAAATGAAAGGAGAGGGGAGGGGCGCGCTCCTGAATCAGGGTTCTTCACTATGAAAGCAGTAAAATCTAAAACTATTACAGGCCAGTTCACCTCAGCAGATATTTGCAAAAAGCAAAAAACAAAATCAAGAAATCCATTTTTTCCCTTTACTTGGCAACCGATACACCCCTTATATCCATCTAAAGCTGCTGAGGTAAACAGATTTAAGAGCATCACATTTTCTTTTTTTTTTTTCCTCAAAGGGAGAAAAATAAACGTGAACAAACAAAAATGAAGCCTGGGTGAACCTGACTCCTGGCAAGCCCTCAAAGAGTTTACAAGGCCCAGTAAATCTCTCCGCAGCAGCTTGTCAGTGATAAGGTCAAGGTTATTAAAGGTGCAGAACGTACAATGAATAAAACAAGGCTGGCACTTAGCGCTCTGAATCCCACTGCACTGATTCCTGCTGCGATGCCGCTGCTTTCTGGGCATCATCTGCTGCTCACAGGTCCTCAGAAGGCACCCACACTCTACCACTAGGTGGCAGGAGTGGTCAGAGGAAAAGGAGTGGGCAGAAGCGGCTGAGAAGCTGAACTGGCAAGTTTTGTGCCACACTGTTAGTCCGGAGTTACACTTACAACAGGTGGAGTTTGTCTCATTTTTATTTTATTGCACTGAGCCCGGCAGAACTGGAGGTGAAGGAGCGGACAGGCAGCTGATCAGCATCAGGCCTCTGTTACTGATCACATCATTCACACATGATATGATCAATAACAGCTAACTACAGGGAGAACACTTTATAAATCACTGAACGGTTTAGCACCACAATACATCAAAGATCTGCTGTTGTTGTATCAATCTTCCAGACTCTCAGGTTCTGGTTCTGGTTCTGCTCTGCATCCCCAGAACCAGAACCAAGAGAGGAGAAGCAGCTTTCAGCATCTATGCACCAAAAATTTGGAACAAACTTCCAGAAAACTGTAAAACAGCAGAAACCCTGACTTCCTTTAAATCTCAACTAAACCCACACCTGTTTAGAGTTTTATTTGAAATGTAATATGGAACAATGTATTGTTTATTTCATGATGCATGACTTTGTGTTTTTGTGTTTATGATGTAAAGCACTTTGAAATGCCTTGCTGCTGAAATGTGCTCTACAAATAAAATTTGATTGATACAGAAAATGATGACTTGAATTTTTTTCACTATTTCTGGCGCCCTTGCTAGCATGGCATCCCTATGTGTTGCATGTAATGCATACTCACTTTTCTGCACCACTGGTTACCATAGCATTATATGCTAATTCAGGAAGCACCATATATCGGCGCTAACATCTTTATTGGCCAATTTCAGAAAATGATTTAAAATATTGGTCTAAAATAAATCTGGGGCAATTTAAATGTGGGTTTCTCTGCCTCCTGCTGGTCGTAGTCTGTCCTACATTCTTAAAATTCAAATTTGTGCAGCCAATTATTATTTTTAAAATGTATTGATGTTCCATTTAGTATCATCAGTGCTCTGGTTCAAATGTTTTTGATTAAAGTCCAAAGTTAATCAGACATTCCTGCCTGTGAGGCAGTAGATATATGGGCATGCATATCAGAAGAGGCTGTTTGACATGTTAGCCATATAAAAATGATCATTTGGTGACTTTTTAAATCGAACAGGAGACTTTAGGCCTGTCAAAGGTCAAGGAGGGATTGTCTGGAGAGGAGCTGAGGGATGAAACAAAGGTGGCATACAAGTGAACAGGGCAAAGTTGAAAAGCTTTAAGAGACTCACCTCTGGTCGGATGGGTTCTCCAGAGATTCAGGACTTAAGGGAGCAGGGAGAAAGTCATGCAGAGGAAGCGCAAACAGGGACAAGGAAACAAGGAGGAGGAGGGAGGAAGGAAGGGAGAACACTGTGAGCACAGCGGCTCACAGAGGTCTCCCTTAGAGACCCAGAGCTGCAAAAGCCTAATCTGCTGCACTCCTCCATCGAACGCATGGAGAGTCCAGAACAGCTGCTGTGAGATTACAGGAAGAATCAGCCCCGATAACCCAGACGCTCCTCAATAAATTGGAACAGTCAGAATGGAAGCAATAAGAAATATCCTAGCTTTTCAAGCTTTTTTTTTTAAAGATAAAGTACATTTACATCAGTCAGCGACTGGCTTGAAAGTCAGCGTCCAACTATTGAGCAGTCCCTTTCTATATATATCTATATCTATGTATAGATATAGATATATATGTCTATATCTGTTTAGAGATATATCTATATAAATATATATATGGCGCCGCACACCACAGCGCCACTGCAATTACCTTCTGCTGAGAGATGAAAGCGCTGGGTGAAAAAAATTGTCCGATTGTCAAAGAATGGGGTCAAACAGTATCAGATGAGTCATGTGTGATTCGTCAACCTTGAAATGAGTCCAGCGAATCGACCGTTCAAAGACACAGAAACGGCACCCGAAGGTGATAGTTTGACATTTTGGCCTTTTTACTCTCTACTTAACAGCTGCTGGAAAAAAAAAAGGAATTCATTATCTTTGTAAAATGAAATCCTGCTAAATTGATTGGTTTGCCTTGATCCAGGCCCATTGTGGTTGCTCTTAGCAACTGTAACATCTATTAAACTTTGAGAGCCTGGCTCCTAGGACTACTGTCCCTCTAGCGAAGTGAGATTGAGGCCCAGGCCGCCCACTGTGGAGTGCTCTCCACTGGAGCTCTGCTGTACACAGGCACATAAATCTGTGCTTAACATGTCACAGCCATGCACACTGCCGCTCTGTAATTATTCAAAATTACAATCAGAGATCTGGAAAAAAGAAAGTGATGCAACACAAACTGTGGTGAGGATTGAGTTTTCAGTCGGCCTGATTGGAGCCGATTTCTGCTGCAGCACCTGGTTTACCTGCTGCAGCACCTGGTTTACTTGCTGCAGCACCTGGTTTACTTGCTGCAGCACCTGGTTTACTTGCTGCAGCGCCTGGTTTACCTGCTGCAGTGCCTGGTTTACCTGCTGCAGCGCCTGGTTTACTTGCTGCAGCGCCTGGTTTACCTGCTGCAGCGCCTGGTTTACCTGCTGCAGCGCCTGGTTTACCTGCTGCAGCGCCTGGTTTACTTGCTGCAGCGCCTGGTTTACCTGCTGCAGCACCTGGTTTACTTGCTGCAGCGCCTGGTTTACCTGCTGCAGCGCCTGGTTTACTTGCTGCAGCGCCTGGCTTACCTGCTGCAGCGCCTGGTTTACCTGCTGCAGCGCCTGGTTTACCTGCTGCAGCGCCTGGCTTACCTGCTGCAGCGCCTGGTTTACCTGCTGCAGCGCCTGGTTTACCTGCTGCAGCGCCTGGTTTACCTGCTGCAGCGCCTGGCTTACCTGCTGCAGCGCCTGGTTTACCTGCTGCCCCACCCAGCAGGCAGGTTAAGAAGAGCTTATTTCATTCATTACAATGCTAAGCTAACCATGTAGCTTCTCTCTCTTTAGTGGCTCAGAGGTAAATTAATCATTTCAATGTGCTTTGTAAGGATTATTTGTGCAAAGCTAATTGTGACATGGAAGGCAATAAATATTCAATAAATTAGAGTAAACGTCTGATGGATCTCGTTTGTCAGATTAAAATGAATTTTTAAAATAAGCTTTTAATTAAGTCCACATTTCAGTTTCTAGAAATAGTTTTTCCATTTTTTTTGTAGGCATGTGCATTTAGTATATATTATGTATTGTAAATAATTTCATAGGAATTTTGTTGTGCTGTCTCAATAAATTTCAATTGATGACAAAACTAACAATATTACCATACATTTTATTTTTCCTGTTTTGTCCACTGAATCAATAAATATCAGCAAATAAGAAAACACGATTAAATGCTGTTACAGCAACATAAAGTAATATAAATCATCCTTTTTAAGGGAAGTGGTGTCCTGACCATGCCCATTTAAAAACTGACGAATGTTTTTCAAGGACAATGTTTGTGGTTGTAAAGTCATAACGTTAGCTAAATAAGAGGTAATAAATAGCTTTTTAATCAAAATTTGATCATTAACGTAACAGAACTGCAAATTATAATGATAAAATTCTTAGTTCATTTTGCCTCCAGACATCATTTTGTGTTCAATTATTCTGAAAAATGTGTTTCACTTGGTGATAAGTTCATTTACTGATTCCTCCAGTTAAACTTCTGTCTCACGTGGCAGACCCTCCACACAGCTCCTCCAGACTAGTGGCAGCAGCAACTAGCAAACAGCTGTGTGTGTCTGCTCCTCAATGAAACACTGGTAGAAACGGCTGTAAGCTGCATAATGAGAAACATTGCTATGATGACAGACCAAAGGCAGACTGATGGCAACAGCAGGAGCTTCTGAAAGACACAAAAGCTCCTGCTTCTTAACGTTAAGTCATCATCATTACGATCATTACAATGATGACTTAACGATTTCAAGGCGTTAAGTCAAGTTTCATTGAAGTCATATTTAAACAAAACATATTTATAACAACTGAAGATAACATAGTTACTTCATTGTACTATGAAATGGCTCTATGTGGCTGTAAAGCACACAACACTGTCCCTTCATATCAAAGAATGTTCATAAGTCAGAATGGTCCAGTCAAAGCCTGGACTGAAATACTGTGGAAAGGCTTGAACATTGATGACCACAGAACCTCTCCATCCATTCTGAGTAAACTACAGGTTGTGTTTTGTATCTTTAATCTTTCAGACTCTGCATGTGTACGGAGTCAGTGAAACCTTTTGGACTGGACTGTTTAACAGAATCCGTCTGTAATCCACTAAGTTTTAGGTTCTAACGCCATGAAATCCAGAAGAGTTCAGTCGTTACGAACACTCTGGTCTTTCAAGCGGCCCTCAGTCATCCCCACCTAAAGTACACTGCAATTCATTGCATTTATGAACGAGTTTTAACCATGAATAAATTATTGCACAATCATAATACGGCAATTCATTTCCTCTGGTTGAACACAAAGTTTATCATGCAGACATTCATGCTTCCCTTTGCATTGGAAAAAACAAAAAACTGACTGCAAATGTATTCCAAAATAATTAAATGTGTCAAATTAAAAGATGGAAATGGAGTCTTCATATGAAGATCTGTGAAAGCTGAATGTACTTTCATCTTTTTGTTTGGGTTAACTGAGTAAAATAAAATGAGTTGTTCTGTTAGTTGGGCTTGATCTGAACACCAGACTGAGTCTACTTACTCTGGGATCTCATTGGTCAGTTGGCTTGAAAGGAGAAGACAGTGAGGGACACTCATATGAGACACAGACAGGAAGTGGACATCAGATAGAGGGACAGAGACAGATGCACATCAAGACACAGAGTGACTGACAGACTCCTGGTTTTCACACAGCGCAGTGTTTGTGTAAAGAGCAGCGACCGTACGCCTGCTGTCTCTGTTGCCTCATCACTTCTACACTTTATGCAAACCCAGAGGCGACCAAAACACAGAAACTACATCATCATTTGTGTCTTCAGGTTGTTGTTTGCTTTTGTCTCACAAATCCGTCTCTTTCCTTGAGCTGACAAATCTTCAGACTCCAGTTGGATAACAGAAATTGATCCAATCAGGATAATAAGTGGTGCGTTCCTGTTGTCCGGCGGCAGCGACTGCAGCGCGGGGCGGCGAGCCGGCAGCTCAGGGCGAGGCTGTGATTGCTAAGTGTCTGGCTAATTAGAGAAATCCTGTCAAAGCGAGGCAGGGTCGCCCACAGACACAGAGAGAGCGATTAGCGAGGCTCTTAGTTTCCCTGAAGCCCTACCGCTGATGATCCCATCACACTCACCAGGGGAGGAGACGGATAGACAAGACGGTTATTTGGCTAATAGCTGCTACTGAGGAGATGAAGCTGAAAAAGACGTTCTTCCTCCTCACCTCCTGGTCACGGCGTTGTGGTACTCGATGAAGGTCCGTCCGTCGAAGGCGATGGCCTCCGTCTCTCCGGCCGACTTCTCGTGGATAGCTGGCAACAGACAGAGAAAACACTCAAAAGGCTGAGACCACACCAAATTGACAAAGAGCAAAGAGGTTGGCTGGATTTAATCACCGTGAGAGGGGACAGCGACTGCACGCACAAGGTTAACGCAGATGATGAAAGGGACAGGCAACCCCACTTCCTGTCATGAATATTCAGCTGACACGTTTAATCATTTTCACAGCTGATCTATTACTTTGCCAGCAATGCAGCAATGCAGCGGCCACATAAAAGCGACATCATGTATAATACTGATATTATTTGATAGAAAGATCAGAGGTCTGACTGTTGGAGATGTACCAGGATCCAACTGGCCTAATCCAAGCCCTGCTTATTTAAATGATACTTCAGGGATTTGGAAATGTCTGTCAGTTTGTTCCTACTTTAGACCAACAAACTGCTTTTAACTTCAGGACAAAGACAATCTGGATGAATGTCCAAAAGTTAGTTTCAAATGATGACTTTCTATCTGTGATAAACTTGTTGCCCCCCTTATAACTGACTGGATTAACGCTGGTGCTTCACTGCAGCAGTAGCAGTTTCTCTGTCTGTGTGAAGGAGTTCAGACCAAAATATGAAACATGGTTTATTGCAGCCATTTGGATGTTTTGGAGTGTGAACCCTGACTTTGGGTTGATTTGCTCCAAAACAACAGGGGGTAACATGCCCTATTTATATTTCACATACTTGCAACATTTTAAAAGTTTGCTTATAATTTGCATAACAAGTGGAAGGAAAAATGTGATTTTGAGGTTTACACTATTCTCTGATATAATTCGATTAAATTGTCGTAAATTTTAATCAAACTTTTGAAATGTGCCCCGCCCAAAAAAAGAAGGAAAAAAAACTTCAGTTTGGAGACATTTGACAAAACAAAGCGGAATGTAACTTCATCAGACATTGGCACATGGTCTGTAAAAAGAAGATGCAGCAGAAGCTGCAAACAAGCATCTAAGAAAAATGACTTGCTTTAAGAGTTTTGCTGCGTACTTCATGCTGTCAGTCTGGAACAACTGAAATCATGTGTTGATTCTGCAGGAATGGCAGAAACCTGGTCAAGGTGAATAAAACTAAATCATAAGCATGTGGTTAATAATCATAAATCATAAACATGTGGTTAATAAGAATTGTTCTATCATTTAACATGGATAGAACTTTCTCATAAGGCAGAAACAGCAGTAAATGGATCAGCATGTGTGCTGTTACAAAGACCGCAGCATGATCTCCATCCCGTCATCTGGATTCTGATCTCAGCTGGTCAGCCGGCGAAGATCAGGTGAGACAGAAATGCAGCACAGGAAGCAGCGACTCACCGTTCTGACACGTGTCCCCTGAGAAGCCGCTGGGACAGGAGCAGTCGTAGCCGTCCAGCTCAGGGTGGCAGCGGCCGCCGTTCTGGCAGGGCTCCTGGAAACACGGATGACCGTGGAACATGGCCACGTTACTGGAGTTCAGGGCGTTCTCCTCCCGCAGGATGGGTGTGCTCATCAGCATGATCTGGAGGCAGAAGAACAGCTGGAGGTCAAACTGAAACGGTTCAGGTCTGTCTCACTGCAAGACATGTTTTAATGTCTCACCTCTGAAACACACAACCACTAAAAAGGTTGTGGCAATAATATGTTATGATTGTTCTTACAATCCAAGAGGCAAAGTAAGAAACAAAAGTGAGCAGTAAAGAAGTTTATACCACAGGTTTCAAGTTTCTATCTGCATGACACTATGAACCATTTAACACAAACAGACATCAAGTGTAAGTCAGGTCCCAAGTCCCAGACTTAAGTCTGAGTCTAGTCCTAAATGTCTTGTCCAAGTCAAGTCTCTGTCCTATGCAGCATCAGACTCAAGTCCTTATGACTGGCAGAATTTTTGAATGTAATGTAATGAGCATCAAAACATTCAACAATAAATATGCCGCCTAGTGTTAAATGGACCTAAACTCTGGTTGGAGAACAGAACATGTTAGGCGACCACAACAAACAAACTTGGTTCAGACCTGAACACGGAGAACATTTACTTAAATGTAAAAGTTAACACCAACTCTGATCATTCTATCATAATCTATCACAACTTTCAAAACATGTTCCACTGCAGACTAGCCCAATTTGCATTTAGTTTCATTTAGTTTTGGAGAACAAGGCAGGCTTTTCAGTGGACGAGGCACTGGAAACTTTTTCAATGTTTTGATGCCCTGGGTGATTTCTAGGACAAATATAGGCAGCCTCTCTGCAGGGGGCGCAGGGTTAGCAGGAGGCTAAGCAGCAGATACAGAAAACATGTTTACGGCTGACAGAGGCACACTGAGCAAAACTTGCAGGCAGCTACATACATGGAGAACTAATACAGCACACAATGCAAGGTTTGGCACATACATTGCTTCTTCGAAGAAAAGTATATCTGAGCTTAGAACAACATCTGTTAAAATTTAAATACAAATATGTATTAAATTCTGATCATTCTTTTCATTTCAGCTGGTTCAGTTTCTTGTCTTTATTGCAGCTCATCTGAACTTAACTCACATTAAAAATGATCATCTATTTTTCTTCTATTACTTTAAAAAATGATTTTGTGTTTCTTTTGAATTGAGAGCGTTTATTTAAAGGCCATTGAGTTTATCGGTTGAAGGATCATTAAATTTAATGATTGAACACATCCTAGGTTACAGTGAAGCTGCAGATACCATGTGTTTCAGACAATGCTTTCAAAGCAACCAATAAAACAGCACATCAAAACTCAAATACATGACGTCTTCCACATAATTAACAATTCCCTTGAGGCAAAGCACCACAAATGTTGCATTTTGTTTCTGATTGTCTCAAAACTGTGGTGGAGGGAAAGTTTGGCAACAAGAACTCCTGACAAGTTCCTGCAAACATTTCCATCCAGCCCTTTGTTTTTTGATAGAGTTATTCTGGGAGCTCAGAGATGAGCTGTTTGCTAGAAAAAACTGGAAATTTGTCAGGGAAAGATCTGAGAGCAACAAAATGGAAGGACTTCAAAATATTCTAAAATTAACACTAGCTAATCGGAATAAGCAGAGCCACTTCTCATCACAGTGAGAACTTCTGATAGTAAAACAGCTAAAATCAGAGAGCTGTGGTCTGACAGCGGAAACCTTCTGGTCTGACTCCACTGCGGTTCACTGCCAACCTCAGGAGTCACTGCGGTTAACTGTGGTTCACTCCAGTTCACTGCAGTTCACTGCGGTTCACTGGAGTTCACTGCAGTTCACTGAGTTCACTGCAGTTCACTGCAGTTCACTGCGGTTAACTGCGGTTCACTCCAGTTCACTGGGGTTCACTGAGTTCACTGCGGTTCACTGCGGTTCACTGCAGTTCACTGCGGTTCACTGCAGTTCACTGCGGTTCACTGGAGTCACATTGAGCAGCAGATTGTAAAACCTTTCTTATTTTACCTTCTGGATGGTTCCCTTGAATCCCTGCGTGAGTGCAGCAACTCTTGCTAGTTTGCTGTAATCGGGAGCGCCACCGACGAACAGCGACTCTTTCAGGTTGAGGTCTGTGTGCTTGTTCTGTTGAAAACAGATGGGACACAACGAAGGATTCAGAAAGTGAGACAGAGTTGACAGAGAAGATTCATTTCCATTTGAATCACTTCCATACCCAGTCAGGAGTGACTGTTGGTATTTCCAGAAAAAGACTTGAATGCTGTGATATGTGGTGGAAACCCAGGGAAAACGGTGAAAAGTTTTCGCACAACCTGAATTTCTTTCAGAAATATTGTCAGATTATAAACACTTCAGAGTAATTTACTGGAATTTCATCAGTAACACAGGGTTGCATGTAGTTGAGTAGTGAAGGTAAAATGATACATGATTTGGTAAAAACTGGAAAATAATCAACCATTTGAAGAACTGCTGAAGAGTTCCCACACCACCACGTTTAGGAGTGAGACAACTCAAAATGTTCTGTATGTAAAATGAAAATGTTCAGAGCATCTTCTTGACTGATAGCTGGCTCTCCTACCTGCAGCGCATGTCTCTGCAGCTGCTCCAGAGTCACTATGCTCTGACTGTTCCTCTGTTTCTCTTAGGTTATACTCATACAGCAGGTCTTTATGCTCAATTCCAATTATTTTTGGAGGTTTTGCGACCGCAGTTCGATCTGATCCATTGGCTAAGTGGCTCAGAGCAACCTGCATGTCCAGAGGAGCGCTGACGTCACACTGCAGCGCTCTGCGTATGGCCTCTCAATCTATGGAGCCATTTTTAAGTTTATTCTAAAGTTTTTCAACATCACAAGCCGAAGGAAGCTGGTGAAGGACAGCTAACAGTGAAGGCCTTTTGTGGAGCATCAGTTTGGATGATGCTCTGTAGTGACAAAGACATCCTTCATAAGTTCATGATCATAATGTTCAGCCATTGTTTATGTCTGAATTTAACACATTTGGCTTCAGAATTATGCATGTCTTTCATCAATGATGCAAAACCGGATACATTGTTCAGACTTTGAAAACAGTTGCATATCTATCTGATATCTATATCTGAATCTATCTGATTCAGTAAAACCTGCAGAAGTGGAACATATCGGATCTTTTTGGGGTGATAAGATCAGAAGAAGCCACATATACAGTAGGTCACAACTGTATCATAATTATGAATTATTTTGTGTGGGTTTATCACATAAAATCTCAATAAAATGCACAAAAGTTGATGGCTGCAATGTAAGAGAATTATTGTCAGGAGGGTATGTATGCTTGTCTAAGGCCTCCGTGGCTCCATAGCCAAGGAGGTAAAGATACTAAATCAGCAGGGACTCTGACGCCACTTTCATGCCTTCCACTGATCCTGCAACACTTCACACCAAATAAGTGACTTTTAAGTGATCAATTATCCTCTATGAGCCAGAAAATGGACAACAAAAGAAAATTAAGAGCAGGCTGCTCTTGTGATAGGGATAGGTCTTTGCAGACCTCGCTAATGAATAGCTGATGAGAAGCGCCGACCTTTCCAACAGTGAAGTCAAATTAATTGCCATTCATCTGGGTGTCATGGCCAAGAAATCTGATTCTTTCATTCAGAGATTTGGGGCCGGCGATTCAGATTGGACAGAAGGTGATGTTGATGGGTCAGTAATGTTTTTTGTCTATTTTGTATAGTGGTAACTGCCAGAAAGGGTAAGACAGAGATAATGACTTGGAGGTAGGGGAACAGAGGACGATGGAAAAGGACAAAAACCAAGGAAGCTGGTTTTATTCAGGCAGCAATTCAGAGTGCAGGAGACAGCGAGTCCTGGCCGCGTCCAAACACCTGGAGCTGGCTGCAGCAGAGCGGGGTGGAAACTCTGAACCCTGGCAGGAGCAGATGGATTCTCGTCCATTTGTTCAGATTTTGCCAAAAGTTCCCACGACATGTTGGCCATACTTGGTCAGCTCAGGCAGAGTGTCTGATTGTGCCGACTCTCCCCCACTCCATCCACACATACCAGTGTCTTTACTGGAATCTACTGTCATGGAGCAACACAGGGTGGGGTTAGGACAATAATCGTTCAAAATGAAATAAGTAGTTTTTGATTTATTTGATTTCAGCCCTCTTCTCTCTCTCTCGCAGCTTTTTACACCTGAAATTTAAACCCATTGTGTTTTGAGCTGTTTTCGTCTTTAGAGTCCTGCTGGAAGTTGAACCTCCACGCAAAGTTTTTTTGTCTTTTCAGCCACGCGCAGCTTTTTTTCCAGAATTACCTTGCATTCAGTTCCATCTTCTCATCAACTATGGTAAACTGTGAGGTACACATGTGACTGTTACCATGTTAACTGAGTCTTCCAGCTGAGTGGCGGCTCTCTGCTGCTCCTCCAGAACCACCAAGGACGTGGTTTGCAGTTCTGTTTCCAGATGATAGATTGAACATGCGAAGGTGATCCAAGCCTTGGATGTTTTATAATCTAATTCTACTTCAACCAGGCGATCTGCAGGTCTCAGAAAGTCACATTTAAGACTTCTTAAAACCTTTTTAATGCAAAAGGTCAAATAATACTACTGACATAGGTTCTGGTTCTTGGATTCTGCTGTTTTACAGTTAAGAATAGAAAGTAAAACATCTTTGAGTCTTGTTTGTGGCTCTTGGCATTCAAGACATTTTATTTAAATGATTTAAGGTTTTGTTCTTCTCACACTGCAAACAGCCTTAACATACATGGAGATCAGAAGGTTTTTTTGCACATCGGCCACCACCAACAGAAGTGAGGCAGCGGCAAAAACAAATGCAGATAAATTTACACTTACCCCTGGCAGACACAAAACAGCTAGATAGCTAGCTATGCAGCAGGGGTCTTTCAGCAGCTAGTAACCAGTTGCCTGACCTGCATCAACTCACTGCAGATGTCTGGGCATGACTCAAAACTTTGGCCATTCAGAGAAGTCTCTTGAGAAAACAAAGTTCACATACAAGAATATGTATGTGAACAAAATTTAAGACTTGTGATAAACATAATTTTTATTTTAACACAGGAAAATCTATTAAGGGGGTCTGAATATAAATGTGAACCCTTAAAGTCAAACTGGGTCTAATTTTCCTTAAGTTTCACACTTAAATAGTGCTTAATATTAGTCCATCAAATCCTTCTAAATTACATTGTCTTTTGTGATTGTTACATAACAATGATCAAGGTCAAGGGTCATTAATGGCTTGCAATTACTCTACCTGCTGCTGTGATTTTCAATAACCTTTCTAAAACTCTAAAGTTTGTATGATTTACAGCCATACTTTGGGGAAAAGGGCAGCTTGTGTTCAGAGAAAAAACCAAGGAAGCTGGTTTTCTAAAAATGGGGACAATTTACACGTGCTGAACAGGGATACGTTTGGCATGGCTCTTTGGATGATGCAGCGTGAGTTTGGGTGCGTGTTGTTGGTGTGTATTGTTGGTGTGTATTGTTGGTGTGTATTGTTGGTGTGTATTGTTGGTGTGTATTGTTGGTGTGTATTGTTGGTGTGTATTGTTTGTGTGTATTGTTTGGTGTGTATTGTTTGGTGTGTGTTGTTTGGTGTGTGTTGTTGGGGTGTGTATTGTTGGTGTGTGTATTGTTTGGTGTGTATTGTTTGGTGTGTGTTGTTTGGTGTGTGTATTGTTTGGTGTGTATTGTTTGGTGTGTATTGTTTGGTGTGTATTGTTTGGTGTGTGTATTGTTTGGTGTGTATTGTTGGTGTGTATTGTTTGGTGTGTATTGTTTGGTGTGTATTGTTGGTGTGTATTGTTGGTGTGTATTGTTTGTGTGTATTGTTTGGTGTGTATTGTTTGGTGTGTATTGTTTGGTGTGTGTTGTTGGGGTGTGTATTGTTGGTGTGTGTATTGTTTGGTGTGTGTTGTTTGGTGTGTGTATTGTTTGGTGTGTATTGTTTGGTGTGTATTGTTTGGTGTGTATTGTTTGGTGTGTATTGTTTGGTGTGTATTGTTTGGTGTGTATTGTTGTTGTGTGTATTGTTTGGTGTGTGTATTGTTTGGTGTGTATTGTTTGGTGTGTATTGTTTGGTGTGTATTGTTGTTGTGTGTATTGTTTGATGTGTATTGTTTGGTGTGTGTATTGTTGGTGTGTGTATTGTTTGGTGTGTGTATTGTTGGTGTGTGTATTGTTGGTGTGTGTATTGTTGGCGTGTGTGTTGTTGGTGTGTGTGTTGTTGGTGTGTGTATTGTTGGCGTGTGTATTGTTGGTGTGTGTGTTGTTGGTGTGTGTGTTGTTGGTGTGTGTATTGTTTGGTGTGTGTGTATTGTTTGGTGTGTGTATTGTTGGTGTGTGTATTGTTTGGTGTGTGTATTGTTTGGTGTGTGTATTGTTGGTGTGTGTGTTGTTGGTGTGTGTGTTGTTGGTGTGTGTATTGTTTGGTGTGTATTGTTTGGTGTGTATTGTTTGGTGTGTATTGTTGTTGTGTGTATTGTTTGATGTGTATTGTTTGGTGTGTGTATTGTTGGTGTGTGTATTGTTTGGTGTGTGTATTGTTGGTGTGTGTATTGTTGGTGTGTGTATTGTTGGTGTGTGTGTTGTTGGTGTGTGTGTTGTTGGTGTGTGTATTGTTGGTGTGTGTATTGTTGGTGTGTGTGTTGTTGGTGTGTGTGTTGTTGGTGTGTGTATTGTTTGGTGTGTGTATTGTTTGGTGTGTGTATTGTTGGTGTGTGTATTGTTTGGTGTGTGTATTGTTTGGTGTGTATTGTTTGGTGTGTATTGTTTGGTGTGTATTGTTGGTGTGTGTATTGTTTGGTGTGTATTGTTTGGTGTGTGTTGTTTTGGTGTGTGTATTGTTTGTGTATTGTTTGGTGTGTGTATTGTTTGGTGTGTATTGTTTGGTGTGTATTGTTGTTGTGTGTATTGTTGTTGTGTGTATTGTTTGGTGTGTGTATTGTTTGGTGTGTATTGTTTGGTGTGTGTATTGTTTGGTGTGTATTGTTGTTGTGTGTATTGTTTGATGTGTATTGTTTGGTGTGTGTATTGTTGGTGTGTGTATTGTTTGGTGTGTGTATTGTTGGTGTGTGTATTGTTTGGTGTGTGTATTGTTGGTGTGTATTGTTTGGTGTGTGTATTGTTTGGTGTGTATTGTTGGTGTGTGTATTGTTGGTGTGTGTATTGTTTGGTGTGTGTATTGTTGGTGTGTGTATTGTTTGGTGTGTATTGTTTGGTGTGTATTGTTTGGTGTGTATTGTTTGGTGTGTATTGTTTGGTGTGTATTGTTGGTGTGTGTATTGTTTGGTGTGTGTGTTGTTGGTGTGTGTATTGTTGGTGTGTGTATTGTTGGTGTGTGTGTTGTTGGTGTGTGTGTTGTTGGTGTGTGTATTGTTTGGTGTGTGTATTGTTTGGTGTGTGTATTGTTGGTGTGTGTATTGTTTGGTGTGTGTATTGTTTGGTGTGTATTGTTTGGTGTGTATTGTTGGTGTGTGTATTGTTTGGTGTGTATTGTTTGGTGTGTGTATTGTTGGTGTGTGTATTGTTGGTGTGTGTATTGTTTGGTGTGTATTGTTTGGTGTGTGTATTGTTTGGTGTGTATTGTTGGTGTGTGTATTGTTTGGTGTGTATTGTTTGGTATGTGTATTGTTTGGTGTGTATTGTTGGTGTGTGTATTGTTTGGTGTGTATTGTTTGGTATGTGTATTGTTTGGTGTGTATTGTTGGTGTGTGTATTGTTTGGTGTGTATTGTTTGGTGTGTATTGTTGGTGTGTGTATTGTTGGTGTGTGTATTGTTTGGTGTGTATTGTTGGTGTGTATTGTTTGGTGTGTATTGTTTGATATGTGTATTGTTTGGTGTGTGTTGTTTGGGTGTGTATTGTTTGGTGTGTATTGTTTGGTGTGTATTGTTTGGTGTGTGTATTGTTTGGTGTGTATTGTTGGTGTGTGTATTGTTTGGTGTGTATTGTTTGGTGTGTATTGTTTGGTGTGTATTGTTGGTGTGTGTATTGTTTGGTGTGTATTGTTTGATATGTGTATTGTTTGGTGTGTGTTGTTTGGGTGTGTATTGTTGGTGTGTATTGTTTGGTGTGTGTTGTTTGGGTGTGTATTGTTTGATATGTGTATTGTTTGGTGTGTGTTGTTTGGGTGTGTATTGTTTGGTGTTTATTGTTGGCGTGTGTTTTTGGGGTGCGTGTTGCAGTGTGTGTTGGTTTGTGCGGGTCAAAGCTGACTCAATGTTCTGTCACTACAGAGGATTGTTCCTGCGTCCAACAGAAGGAAGAACAGATGACAACCCAATGGGCGGGTTTGCCTTAGCACTTCACCGTCCGTATACATCCTCCTTGTTCTCGCCGTTTCCACAGCCACGCAGTGTGCTATGATCCCCCCTGCCCACGCCGTGCTAATGAAGATGTCTCTTTGTTGCTTTTAAACAATAGCCATCGTGAGGATGACTGCCTCTCTTTCTCGCTCTCTGCCACCCGCCTTCCCGCCCCCGCAGCAGATGGACCGAGGTGAACGCCAAACCGTGCTTTTCAAGAGCATCTCCTCTCTGCTGCCATGTGTCATGTACGACTTCTGAAACAGTAAAGTTTTCACTCAGAAGTGGTAGTTTCAAAGTTTGCAGACATTTTTGTATTGGATTTTTTTATTGTAGGGAATGGAGGGTGAGAGGACGAGTGAGCGGCTGAAATGAACAGGGGGATAAGGTGTGACTGGGATTTGTCTCATTACCTTGCGTGATTTCTGACATCCAGAGAGCATATCATAGAGAAAGAAGAAAATAAGGAAGAAGAGCGTTATTGGAAGGAAAGACTACTATGTGTTTGTGCTCACAGAGGCATGCAGAGTAGAGAAACATTCACTATCACCTCACAAGCATCTACCCGGGCATCCAAATATAGCACAGCAAACCAACATAAAGACAACAAAACATGAGGAAGTCAGACTGCAACAGGGGTGTCCAATGTGCTTCTCAGGGGCCATTTGTGGCCATTCAAATGATTTTGACAAAATCACAATAAACCAAATTTTTCATTTTTAATTTAATGAATTTTGTTGCTGCTTTGAACACCACTGTTTTAACAGATATACAATAAAGCAGTAGTGTAAATAAGAAGCTGTCTCGAGTGGCCATGCATAAGGAAAAGATGAAAAGAATAAATGAAAAAAACTTCATGGATGAATGACTACAAATAGTGTCTCTTAAGCCCGCCTCATTCACTGACTGCTGCCATTAAGTAAGAGGAGTAGATTTAGATTTCTCCTCTCCGTACCTTTTGAAAGTTTGGGTTTCATTACTGCGGCAGCCTGGGCGCTCTTTGATATGATTATTACTCCCAGAAAAGAAGAAATACATCATGTGTGTTTTCTCTGCAGCTCTCAGCCCATGTAGCAGAGAATCCATCCATAGGTTCTCAGCTCATCCCAGGTGTCTCCTGTTTCCCCTTCAAGCACACATCTTTGCTTCCCTTACTCTTTTCTTTTAATAAGCTTTTCTGCCCATGTAGCTGGAGTAAAACACGATTACCACGCTGATTTTTGGAGGAGAAACAGAGGAGGGAAAAAAAGAATCTTATAAAGTGTAGAAGACTACAGAGCTGACATAGAGCGTGTTCCTAATCACAATCTGCACTCTTTGATGTAACTGGAAGACTTAGAGACTTATCCAGCGATTAGATCACCTTTATTTAGAGGCTGCTTTCTGTTTATTGGTTGAGGCAATGAGCTCAGAAATTTCATTATGCCCCTGTTGCTGCTGATATCTCTCCTTTATCTGCCTCCTCTTCCCCAAATGCCACTGCAAAGGCACAATTTGATCAAATTGACTGTAAACCAGCAGTAAATGTAGCTCTGGGTTTTATCTGTTGGAGACGAGCGAGCTAAGCAGGCAGAGAGGTAAAGCTCTCAGATCTGAGTCAGCCGAACACTTAGGCCTTTCCTTCGCTCAGACAAACGGAGATAGTTTCAGCTGATCAGAAACTCAAACTTGTTCAGATGGTAGTGCTCAACGCGTTGCACTAACAACAGTATTCTGTTTGTGTGAATGAAACGATCAATCATGATGAATCGATTATTGAAATGATTGCCAACTAACTTGGTGATCAATTAATTGTTAACTTTAGCATAGAGACTCAGATAAAACACTCAAAGAGGTAGTTAAACCAAAACTATAACAAAAATCGATACATTTCACATTTAAGATGGAAAAACCAACATGTTTTACCCAGAATCCCTCAGGTGGCTTAATTCAAGTTGTATTAAAATATTTCCTAATAAGCAGCTCTTGTGATCCAATTATGAATCATTTAATCCAGAGAATAATCAGCACATTAGCCATTATCTATGTTGATATTGAATCTAGCCGAAAGTGGAGTACTTTTCACATGTTAGAAAGATTTTTTAATCAGAAATGCATCGTTTGCAACAAATGATCAATTATACACTAAAGGAAAACTGTTACTGCAATATAGGCAAAAATGTTTATTAGTTACAAAAGGAATTGGATTGTTTGTTTACTGGTATCCTTTATTGTTTTTCTAAAATTGTATAAAATCAGCTTAAGGGGTTAAAGAATCAGATTTTTTTTGCCTGATTAATCATCAGAATAATCTTTAAAATAATTGATTACTAGAATCATGTGTAATTCTATAGTGGATGATGAAAGCTAAAAGTTTGATGTTTTCAATTCAAATGACATCATAAATGTAACAAACTATTTAAACTTCCTCAAACGCTGAGACATGTCTGCTTTTCATTTCTGCTGCAGTCACTACGGTACGCTCTGGTCTGGCATTGCAGTCCATTTGTTGAGATATGTGACATATCTGGGCATATTAATGTTGCTCTGATGTCACTATGGATTAAGAAAAATCAAAAGTCGAACTGCCTTGCTGAGAGTGAATGCAGAGAATGAAACATCCAACACCTTTTAAATTCTGAGTCCAAGCAGTCCTTTGTAACTAGAATATTGTACATATTGATATGTTAGCTGCTAGGAAATGGCATTGTGCCTAAGAGCAGCACTGCAAATTAAAAACAGAAGCAGCAAAAAGCCAAGAATGCGGCACTGATGGATTGAAGCACACAGATGAGTATGCATGGCAGAAGCATGGCTAACCACATGTCCAATGGTCCTGCATGCTGATTGGCTGCTCAGTTAGCTTGCAGTTTCTTACCGGTGACTCTCCTGAAGTTGCTTTCTCGTTCAACCGGATCTCGCCTTTGCGGAGGGAGCGCTCCAGCTTGATGGTGTTCCACACCTTCAGCTGCATCTGGTCCCTACTCCTGAACGACACAAAGACACACACTGGACGTCAGAAAGCAGCCTTCTTATAACCTAAACATTGACGTGCTGCAGATGTTTTTCTGTTGACGTGACAGGACCTGATAATAGCCGGTCCCTTTCCCAGATCGTAGCGAAACTCTAAGTAGCCATTGCTCAGGGACAGAGAGACGAAGTCTCCCTTTCCATCAGACTTCTGTCCGTTGTAGAAGATCAGACCGTTGGAGTCATTGGCCATGAGAACCAGCATCATGCTGAACTTTTGACTACATGTAAGGAACAGACACATCCATGTTATCACACCCTGTAGAGCTACCAAGAAGCTGCAGCCTAAGCAAGGTTAGTCGTGTAATCTTCATTATGAATTCAGCTCAGTCTTAAAGAAGCATGAGCTCCTTCTCTGCCCCAGGCACAGAGCTGTTGGAACTATAAAAACTACACCATGTTCGGTGTTATCCGTAATATTCATCTAACGCCGTGCAGATTTCACACTGAGACATGGGACTTACCGGAGATCATGCCCGTAGAGATGAAGCCCCTTGAGCTCCAGGTATGAGTCTCCGCTGAACAGAGGCATGTAAACGCCGCTACGCTCAGCCACTGCAAAACAAATACACGCACAATCAAACCTACGACCTGCTCTCCTTCTGTTGGCGGCAGAATTAAAATTCGGGGACAGTCGGCACATCTTTGAGGGAAACCTGTCAGAGATGGATGTGTGTGTGCGACGAGCCCCTGGGATTAAGACTTTCTCTCTACAGAGATAAAAAAAAGACAAGAAAACAAAAATCCAGAAATACTCATGTGAGAGCGATTACACAGCATGCCACTGGATGACAAAGAGCTCCGCAGACATGGAGAGTTTAACACACATCTGGGACCTTGGGAAATAATGGAGCTATTGTGTTCTGGCAGGGCTTTTTGCAAATTCATGTCTTTGCGACGTGCCTCCGCCTGGCTGTCTGGACTCATTAAGACAGGCATCGAGCCATCTTCTGACAAGTGGCCTGACATTAAAAATCATTCACGTGTCACCCGAAGGCAGAGGGAAGTGTTTAAAAAAACACCGTCTTTCAGCGCCACAGCATTTCCTAAACACTCACAGAAACACGCAGACACCTTTGCAGCTGGTAAGGCAGCTTTTATTTGTAATTGGCTGGGATTAGCAGAGTTGAGTCAGACTGGAGGAGGAAAACTGAGATGAGAAAGCTAATTAGCTATTGTGCAGAAGACTGCTAATTACAATGGCACCAACCATGGAAATGAGGGGCAAAAATAGGAACAAACTAAATTCTTTGCTAAACTAAACTCCACTGGAGCAAGAAAAGAGACTCACAATTTACTTTCTCAAGCAGTGTGTGTGCGTTTTTTTTTCTCCTCTTCACCCATTTACTCAGTCCGATACAAGGATCAATAAGACACAAGAGCTCAGTCAGTATTAGGAAAACACACATCGGCTCAGAGCAGAAGAAAAAGAAGAAGAAAAAAGTTGGATAAGCAGAAGTTTTTCTATGCAACCTTTTTCTAAAATGTCAGATTAATGAGCAAAACGAACCTGTTTCACTGAGGTCAATGTTTATGCTCGACTTCAGTAAAGGGTTATATCCTTAGTAATTGCAGCAAAGCCATCAAAACCCAATAAACCAAGAGAGGCCATAACAAAGAACCAAAGCTCAAATTCTTACCTCTTGAAGTCCAATGGGGTATTTTTATCCACTTACTAAATGTTCACTGACAATAAAAACACATCTGGGCAATGAAGCATAGATTCCCACTGGTGGATTTCTCTGACATTAGGAACCAACATGGCAGACAGAGCTGATCCAAGATGGATGGTGAAGCTGCAGCTTCTGCTGACTTTCATCAGCTTGAGACACTTTAAGAGGAACAAAGCATTTCTCTCTCTCTTTCTCAAGTGTCTTACAGCCTATCAAACTATCAACTTCTCAAAGTCCTACATGATGTCTGAAGCAGCATCTGAAGCAGCATCTGATGCAGCATCTGAAGCAGCATCTGATGCAGCATCTGAAGCAGCATCTGAAGCAGCATGTGATGCAGAATCTGAAGCAGCATGTGAAGCAGCATGTGATGCAGCATCTGAAGCAGCATCTGATGCAGCATCTGAAGCAGCATCTGATGCAGCATTTGATGCAGCATCTGATGCAGCATCTGAAGCAGCATGTGATGCAGCATCTGAAGCAGCATTTGATGCAGCATCTGAAGCAGCATGTGATGCAGCATCTGAAGCAGCATCTGAAGCAACATCTGATGCAGCATCTGAAGCAGCATCTGATGCAGCATCTGAAGCAGCATGTGATGCAGCATCTGAAGCAGGATCTGATGCAGCATCTGAAGCAGCATCTGAAGCAGCATCTGATGCAGCATCTGAAGCAGCATGTGATGCAGCATCTGATGCAGCATCTGAAGCAGCATGTGATGCAGCATGTGATGCAGCATCTGAAGCAGCATCTGAAGCAGCATCTGATGCAGCATCTGAAGCAGCATCTGAAGCAGCATCTGATGCAGCATCTGAAGCAGCATGTGATGCAGCATCTGATGCAGCATCTGAAGCAGCATCTGTTGCAGCATCTGAAGCAGCATGTGATGCAGCATCTGAAGCAGCAACTGATGCAGCATCTGAAGCAGCATCTGAAGCAGCATCTGAAGCAGCATGTGATGCAGCATCTGAAGCAGCATCTGATGCAGCATCTGAAGCAGCATCTGAAGCAGCATCTGAAGCAGCATGTGATGCAGCATCTGATGCAGCATCTGAAGCAGCATGTGATGCAGCATGTGATGCAGCATCTGAAGCAGCATCTGATGCAGCATCTGAAGCAGCATCTGAAGCAGCATGTGATGCAGCATGTGATGCAGCATCTGAAGCAGCATCTGAAGCAGCATCTGATGCAGCATCTGAAGCAGCATGTGATGCAGCATCTGAAGCAGCATGTGATGCAGCATCTGAAGCAGCATCTGATGCAGCATCTGAAGCAGCATCTGAAGCAGCATGTGATGCAGCATCTGAAGCAGCATGTGATGCAGCATCTGAAGCAGCATCTGATGCAGCATCTGAAGCAGCATGTGATGCAGCATCTGATGCAGCATCTGAAGCAGCATCTGTTGCAGCATCTGAAGCAGCATGTGATGCAGCATCTGAAGCAGCATGTGATGCAGCATCTGAAGCAGCATCTGATGCAGCATCTGAAGCAGCATCTGAAGCAGCATGTGATGCAGCATCTGAAGCAGCATTTGATGCAGCATCTGAAGCAGCATGTGATGCAGCATCTGAAGCAACATCTGATGCAGCATCTGAAGCAGCATCTGATGCAGCATCTGAAGCAGCATGTGATGCAGCATCTGAAGCAGGATCTGATGCAGCATGTGATGCAGCATCTGAAGCAGCATGTGATGCAGCATCTGATGCAGCATCTGAAGCAGGATCTGATGCAGCATGTGATGCAGCATCTGAAGCAGCATCTGATGCAGCATCTGAAGCAGCATCTGATGCAGCATCTGAAGCAGCATGTGATGCAGCATCTGAAGCAGCATGTGATGCAGCATCTGATGCAGCATCTGAAGCAGCATCTGAAGCAGCATGTGATGCAGCATCTGAAGCAGCATCTGATGCAGCATCTGAAGCAGCATCTGAAGCAGCATGTGATGCAGCATCTGAAGCAGCATGTGATGCAGCATCTGAAGCAGCATGTGATGCAGCATCTGAAGCAGCATGTGATGCAGCATGTGATGCAGCATCTGAAGCAGCATCTGATGCAGCATCTGAAGCAGCATCTGAAGCAGCATGTGATGCAGCATCTGATGCAGCATCTGAAGCAGCATCTGATGCAGCATCTGAAGCAGCATCTGAAGCAGCATCTGATGCAGCATCTGAAGCAGCATGTGATGCAGCATCTGATGCAGCATCTGAAGCAGCATCTGTTGCAGCATCTGAAGCAGCATGTGATGCAGCATCTGAAGCAGCATCTGATGCAGCATCTGAAGCAGCATCTGAAGCAGCATCTGAAGCAGCATCTGAAGCAGCATCTGAAGCAGCATCTGAAGCAGCATGTGAAGCAGCATGTGATGCAGCATCTGAAGCAGCATCTGATGCAGCATCTGAAGCAGCATCTGAAGCAGCATGTGATGCAGCGCGGTGCGGCGCGGCCAGACAGTATGCCGGCTGCAGAGACTGTTAGTCTGTCTGTCTGTTCAGGTGGAGCAAAGGTGCAACCCAGAGGTTTGAAACACTTTTCATATTTGGTTATTGGATTAAAAACATGCAGATAACGACCCCACCCCATAATGATGTCATCAAAGGCAGAACACATGAAGCGGACGTTTTATCTTTATTCTGGTTTAATGACACAACAGCAAAGAGAAAACCCACCATGACATGACAAACTATGTAAGGTTTTGTAAGGTGTTTGTGTCTGTAGGCCAGTTACATGCTGAGATCCACACAGAAACAGAGACATTTCATTTGTGCAGCAAATATAGCACCTGGAACCCAGTAGGAGCCAAAACTCCCCTGGAGGAGGGGTGCACTGTTTTATGGCTAATCTATTAAAAACACTGATCTGCTGATTCCAATCTTGGGCGATAATTTTTTTGTCTAAAATGTTGCTAAACGTAGTAAGAACGTTAATGAGTTGTCAACAGTGAGATGACTACCGTTAACTCCAAACACACAGATCTTACCTGGTGGGCCGGTCTGTTAGTCAAACCTCTCTCACAGCAGAGCAGAAGAAGAAAACAGTTGATTAAAATGTCTTTGCTGAGGCTGATAAATTAGATGGTTAAGATGTAAATATCAGCCGATCACCACTTTCCCAAAATTAAGGAAATGGGCACAGATAAATCAGCTGGTCGATAAATTGGTCCATCTCTACTCGAAAGGTCTGCTTTAAATTCACATCTTTCTAAAAACATTAACACAGGGTGAAAGCACAAAGGAAAGGAGGTGATTCAGTTCAAAAGCCTCCACTGTGAATGAATCAAGCAGCGAACTGCACTGACGAACCTGGTCCCATTACAATAGAGATTCTAGCTTAGCGTGCGCACACACACACACACTCCCCCCCCCCCCCACACACACACACACACACACCCCCCACACACACACACACACCACACACACACACACACACACACACACACACACACACACACACACACACACACGTGTCCCATCGTGAGTAAGTTCACCTTCAGGTGAGGAGCAGACTCTGTAGCTGAGAGCAGGCAGCCTCATAGGGACCTGACTGGGTTCTTATGGGCCCTGGTGCTGCCTGCCACTCTGGCTGACTGACGCTGCCATTAATCACCGTGAGCAGGAGGATTGATGCGATTAGTCATCTCATTGATTCCTTTGTAAAAATAGCCTTTTGGAATGAGAGTAGCTCATGCTCACGCAGCATCGATTTTTGTTCACCTCGATTTATTTTAATCATCCGCTAACTGAGGCTCAGAAGATGGAGGATACTCCTATCTGGTCTCCTTTTACTCCCAGAGGCTGGTGGCTGGATTCTCCTTTGTTTGGAGAGAGCATGACACCATATTCTCCTTAATTTGCAGCATTCATGACAACATCTACAGGGAGGGAAGAACATAAGTAAACTTCATAACGCGACATTGCCCAAACTTCTAATGATGAACTTCAAAGG
This sequence comes from Poeciliopsis prolifica, assembly GCF_027474105.1. Taxonomy (NCBI): domain Eukaryota; kingdom Metazoa; phylum Chordata; class Actinopteri; order Cyprinodontiformes; family Poeciliidae; genus Poeciliopsis; species Poeciliopsis prolifica. The sequence continues at coordinate 216,317 of NW_026562493.1, forward strand.
CAGCGGCAGCGCTGTGCAGTCCCAGCAGCGGGAGCTACACTCCAACAACGAGCTGGAGAACAACACCTGTGGGCGGCAGGCAGGGAGGAACGGAGCGTCTCTGCTTCCTCACTAACAAGCGTACCGGAGTGGATGTGGTGATCGGCCCAACGGGGCCAATCATCCTCTGCAGAGCAGCGCAGCAGAACCTCACATTGCCCCAATGCCAGCAGGTTTGCACCTTTCATGCTTCCCGTTCAGTAAAAGACGAGAGGAAACGTCGGTGAACACGCACAGAGAAGAAGAAAGATGCTTGCTGCAGTACACTACCTCTCTCACAGTGCTTCCCCTCTCGTCCCATGGGACACTCGCATTTATAGCCCCCTTCAGGTAGCGCCTTGCATTGCGATGTCCGGTGGCACTTGCTGTGTTCGCAGGGGTCATGGAGGTCAGCGCATGTTGGACCTAAACAAACACACATTTACCATCATGAGGAAGGACAGTTTCAGAGACACAACACTTTTAATCACTCCTCTTCTAGTTTGAGCTGAGAATATTTTGTTTTACGAAGCAGGTTTGAAAGTACAGCGACTGGCAAAAGTTTAGAATTCCATGAAATTTCCAAAACACGTTACAACCGTTACTGTACTGAGGCCACATGCAGCAGCACTGCAGGAAGCATTTTAGGTGTGGCAAATAACTGAACCTCAGTGGGACCTGATGGACAGCATGCCCAAAGCATGATGCTACCACCACCTTGTGTCATAATAGGAGTGCATTGACAGTGAGATGCGATGCCCGTCTGGAAACTGACTGACAACTCACTTCCTTATATTGTCCTGCTTTGTGTCGCTATGTCTGTCGTTGTGCGACCCCCCCCCACTCTCCCCCCTCTTCCTTCACTCTATACTCTCTCAGTCTCTGCTTCCTGTGCTACCAGCTCTCTGTCTAACGGGTGAATTGAGCTTCCTAAATCTGCTGGGATTTACCCAGCTGGCATCGAGAAAGGATTCGCCTGGTTTCAAATCAAAAACAACACACACAACCAGGTTGGTTTTATTGAAGTCGAAGTCTACTGTTGGGTCTCGATGTCCCTTGTGTGATTATTTTCAAAGGTAATTTTATTTATTGTTACTGTTAAACTAAAATCTCCAGCATGGGGAAGTGGGATGATCTCAGGTTTTCTTGACAGTCTCTTAATATCCCAGTAAAATAAGCTGCAGGTTGTTTGTTCCCAGCCTCTTCTCCATCAGTGTTTCTTTTGGCAAACTCATCACACACATCTGGTGCACATGATGGGTTTGCCCTCGGCTGCAGCCCGTCTGAATTCACCCGTCATTAGTTTGGCAGTCAGAGTCTGTGGTGGGGGGCGTTAATGAACCCTGTCCCGCTGAGCGGACAGGGCTGCACTGTTTTTCCTCGCTGACGCTTTTTCATCCTCTGCTCCCATTTCTCTACCACCGCAGCTCTTTTTCCTCCCTAAATCTTCCACTCTCTGCACTCTTTAGCTCTGATCTTTGCTCACCTCCCTCATTTATCTGGCCGTCCCGTCATGTCCCCCCGTCTCATTACTGCTCTCCCCAATCATGTATTCCCTCTTGTCTCCGACTCAGAACTGTCCCCCTCCATGAAGGAAACCATGAACACTTCAAACTGACTTTAGGAGAAAAACATTCAGCTGAATGTTAGTCTGCAGGCAAAGGTCCCAGTCTCATTACTACTTTTCATTTTTCACTCATCATGGCAGAATCTGGAGCTGCTTCTCTTTCGTCTGAAGTCTCAGCAGCCAAACATGAAACAGTTCTTACATTAAACATAGTGTGACTCATTTTGGATTCACATTAAAAATGACTTTGTTTTTCCCTTTGACAGAAAACAACTTGTGATGTTTAACAGAAATTTACGCCTTTTGTCACATTACAGCTAAATTGGATTTTATTAGGATTCTGAACAATGAATAAAATCTTTACCAGCTCTTATTATACTTTGACTTGAAGGCTAAAAATAGATCATATAACTTTCCATCCTCCTCCTTCACCATTGGGATGGCTCAGTCTCGCTCAGTGATCATTTTTACTGGGTCACACGGTTTCCAGATAAACTATATTTTGGGGTGCATTTGCCACTAGTATTAATTTGTACTGCATAGTCGTTATGTTGCTTGTTACTATGGATTATTGAGGATTTTTTCTCTTTCTGCAGGTATAAAAGCCGTCTCCAGGGTGTTGACTCTCCTCTTATCTCTTTTCTGTCCATTACAGTCATTTCAAATTAAATCTGATTCTCAGCTGGTTTTAAAGCTGCATTTGTTCAAATCAACATGAAATTTGAGGGTTAGGGTCAGCAACTCTACCTGTTGCTGCCATGACTAGAAACACTGTCGTTGTGACTTTTTTCCACTAATCTGACTAAATTCTTAAAAGGTTTAGTAACTCAGCGTATGTCAATATGGATGGCATTAATTACCACAACAAAAGTTTTATAACAGACAGAAATATAAATGTTTTTGCTTAAAGTGTAGCACTACCTCCTTTTGTAGCCTCAGAGGAAGCAGGTGGATAAAGGTTTTGATGGATTTATCGTTTGGTTTGTTCATGTGAGATTCAAATCCAGCTGAGAATTTGCTTCAAAGCAGTTTTGTTAACAGAAGCCTTTTCTCCAATATGACACAAAATAAGATGAAATACTTATTTGCAAAGGAGTGAAATGTGATAAAGTTGAAGTGAGTAGAAGCTTTAATAAAATCTGCAGTTTTAAAGCAGTGGAGTCACTTACCCCAGAATGCATTGCTGCACTTGCAGTGGAACATCTCGGCCTCCTTGACCTGGCACTCAGCTCCGTTCTTGCAGGGGTTCGGCTCGCAGGGGTTGTTCCCACATTCGCCCACACCCACGCCGAACAAGCTGTCTCCGTTGGCCTCCTGGATGTTGAGCATGCGGTTGTTGACGTCCAGCATGCGGATACAGCCTACCAGCCCTGCGGTGACCCCAGTCCGCTCCCTGACGCTGAGCAGCAGAAAACACAGCAAATCAGGATGGATGTGCTGCTCGCTGCGTCAAGATGCTCAGCAGCAGCAGCAGCGGTAGCAGCGGCAGCAGCAGCAGCAGCGGCAGCAGCAGCGGTAGCAGCAGCAGCAGCAGCGGCAGCGGCAGCAGCAGCAGCGGCAGCGGCAGCGGTAGCAGCGGCAGCAGCAGCAGCGGTAGCAGCAGCGGTAGCAGCAGCAGCGGCAGCAGCAGCAGCAGCAGTGGCAGCAGCAGCGGCAGCAGCAGCTGTAGCAGCAGCAGCAGCAGCGGCAGCAGCGGCAGCAGCAGTGGCAGCAGCAGCGGCAGCAGCAGCGGTAGCAGCAGCAGCAGCAGCAGCAGCAGCAGCAGCGGCAGCAGCAGCGGTAGCAGCGGCAGCAGCGGCAGCAGCAGCAGCAGCAGCAGCGGTAGCAGCGGCAGCAGCAGCAGCGGTAGCAGCAGCGGCAGCAGCAGCGGCAGCAGCAGCGGTAGCAGCAGCGGCAGCAGCAGCAGCAGCAGCAGCAGCAGCGGCAGCAGCAGCGGTAGCAGCAGCAGCAGCGGCAGCGGCAGCAGCAGCGGTAGCAGCGGCAGCAGCAGCAGCAGCGGTAGCGGCGGCAGCAGCAGCAGCGGTAGCAGCAGCGGCAGCAGCAGCAGCAGCGGTAGCAGCAGCGGCAGCAGCAGCAGCAGCAGCAGCAGCAGCAGCAGCAGCAGCAGCAGCGGCAGCAGCAGCAGCAGCGGTAGCAGCAGCAGCAGCGGCAGCGGCAGCAGCAGCGGCAGCGGCAGCGGTAGCAGCAGCAGCAGCGGCAGCAGCAGCGGTAGCAGCAGCGGCAGCAGCAGCTGCAGCAGCAGCAGCGGCAGCGGCAGCAGCAGCAGCAGCAGCAGCAGCAGCGGCAGAAGCTTACTCTTGCTTGAGGTCATCCGTCACCCCTCCGATGAACAGCGAGGTGTCCAGGTTGAGACCGTCTGTCCCATGGGGACTTTCGCCTTGGACGTGCGGCTCGTTGTCCACGCTGAGCACGCCGATCCGTCGGCTGCGCGTCACCACCAGCTGGTGCCAGCGACCCTGGCTGATCTGGACTTCGCTGATCACGGTGCCTGTTCCTGAGCCAGTGTTGAACCTGACGGATGAGATGATAATTAGTTATCTAGAGATCAGGCTGACCTCTGACCCGAACATTCAGAGCCACATAAAGACGGTTCCAAAGTGTGCCTCCGATCAGCTGAAGAACATTTCCAGGATCAGAGGCCTGATGTCTCAGCATCAGAAAAACACATCCACGATTATCTTTAGTGGCATCGATTACTGAACAGAACCTCAAGCAGAAGGTGGAACATTGATCAACTTACGTGATGTGTATTGATGATATTGATCATCATATTTAATGTGCATTGATGACTGATGATGACATTTAACAAAAGTCATTTTTATAGTTTTTATAGTTTGTTTCTTAACTGATGTTTTATGATTTAAAGCACTTTCAATTGGCTTGTTGCTGAAATGTTTTTTTAGAAATAAATATGACTTAAACAGACGTGGATGAGACAAAAACTTCCAGCTAAATTTAGCAAACTGAAATAAAGCCCAGCCTTTAATCTATCAATGTTTTGCTGGGGAGAAGGCCTTGACATCACAGAGATTAGATATTGTGCGTCTGCATCCACACATGCGGCAGTATTAGCTTAACCTGAGAGCAATTATCTGCCACGAATAATTAGTTCTTCTCCCCACGTCTCGGATTTGTGAAACTGTGGGTGGGAATCTCACAGTTGTATTTCTGGAACCGAGGCTTTCTTTGAGAGCAGTGGTGACTTATGATCTCCTTTTTGCTCTGCGATTGATTTCATCTCAACATACAGATCCAGCCTGGTCAGTCTGGAGGAGAGGAGCGCACTCAGAGTGTTCAAATCTAAAATACATGAAAGGTTGATGGAGCTGAAATAAAGGCCAATCTTTAATTAGTCTCATCGCTTGTCTTCAGAAGAAATGGTCTTTATTAACACAATTCTGCAGGGGGAAGACGTGAACACACATCATTATGGGATTATTACAGCACTCGGTGTTTCTGCTGGTTTCTCAGAGGAAAATTGGCCAATTTGATAGAACTGGTTGTCGTCAGTCAAAGGGTGAAAACAGAAAATGCTGAAAGAACTCCTCTTATCCTCCTCTCATCTTGTTTTGGCTGCTTTCAAACTACTTTATATCTCACTGATCTGTGCATTTCTCTCCTTATCTTCACTTCTCTTCTGGTTGTTCTGCGTTAGGAGATGCATTACATTTGTCAACATGTCACCAGGAAATATGCAAGTTAAAGCTGCAAAACGCACATTTGAAACCAGATGTTTTAATCTACTGTATAAAAGTGCATGCACCAACATTTTGGGTCAAATGTTTTGGCTATCATTGCGTGAAAGACTTTTCTTGGAAGAACAATATTACAACGAATTTGTAAAACCTTTACTACAGAAAATAGTTCCATAAGAAGCCAACATTATTATACATTATAAAGAGATCAAATTGAACTGGTCCAGACTGACACATTTTCAGTTTTCTACTTATTTTCATACTGGATGCAGACCTATGAATATTCAGGAGCAAAAGACACATCTAGAGACAAATGAACAATAAATCCATTGAAATGGGTTATGAGACATATTTTTACCAGCAGTTGGTCATAAACAGCTTTTAGTTGAATTTTTGAAATAAGTTTCACAGGAAATAAGATTTTTTGACCAACATTGTGATTTCCAATGAGCTGGGCTCAGTTACAGTTTGTCCAGCTATAAACCAACAGATTCACATTCATAGAAAGTATTTATAAAGAGAGGAATTTAGGTCAACAATGGGTTTTCAACAAGAACAGAAGCAATTAAACTAGTAAGCGATATATGTGTGTGATCCCTTGGAGGCACATTATCCCCACAGACAAACAAGGAGGTGGACCCATCATGCTGTGGGCTGCATCACTCCCCACACTTTAATGAAGTGAAAAATGTCACATTCTATTAAATGTCCAGTAGGAAGCAGCTTCCCTGGTCAGTAAATGCTTCTGAAAACTCATCAGTGACAGAACAGACCCAAAGCCACAGAGAAGCTGCTTAACAGAAGCAAATCATCAGATTTATAGAGGAAACCTGAGATGAGTCTGAAGCTTTGCGAAGCAGGATGAGACAAAGCTGCTGATGAGTCTTCTTGTTCACCAGCAAAAGGTTTCTCTTCCAGTTCTTTTCTTTTTTGCTTGTGGATTAAACACACAAAGTTTTTATATGAGGTGATGTTTCTGGCTTTCTGGTTGGTTCCACCTATTAAAATGTAATTATCATAAAAAGTTAGTTCCTTTGCAGTTGAGTCAAGTTGCACGACTGAAGTAGTTATTTCAAACTTAACACTCAATCAATTCTGACTGCACTGTTTGGAGGATATATATGGAATTGCTGCAGCTGTATGTAAACACAATAACGTTATATGTGCTCCAGATCCATTTCAGGAATCGAAGTAACCGCATGTGTTCAGACTGCTCAGAAAGTCAGACATTCAGAAGAATGTCTGACTTTTTTGATTTAGGGTTAGGGTTAGGGTAACCCTAACCCTAACCCTAAATTTCATTTAGGTCTTTTTAAAGACTGGTACTAAGAAGGAGCCAAAAGTACATAATTAACATGAGTGGCCATAATGAATCACCTTCTTTTTATCAGTTTATTTAAAATGTTCAACATTTTTAAATCAGAAAGTCAGACATTCAGAAGAATGTCTGACTTTAACCTACAAATTGCCCAGAAGTTATTTCCTGGCTCTGCTGTTTTCTACATGTTCACTCGCTGTAATTATTTGCCTCATTATCCTCAGCCCTCTGTTTTGCTCTTATTTACGGCGCCTCCCAGCTGCTGCTGCAATGACCTCGTTCCCTCACGGGGATCATTAATGTTTCATCACAACTTTTTGCAATAAGAATGGACGGAGGACGAAACCTCGTATTAAATTCAATCCAGCAGTATCAGTAAATGTCCTGCACTCACTTGAGCTCCACCCTGCTGTTGACCAGAGCCAGAGAGATGAAGTCTTTCTTCTTCATTTGGCCGTTGTAGAGCAGCAGGCCGTTCATCTCGGACGCTCTGAACTCCATCTGGATGCGGACCGTGTGGTACGCGCTCATTGTTGGGAAGGCCAGGAAAGACTGGCCACCAAATGATGGGATGAAGTACCTGATGGCTGCAGATAAAATCACAAGTCACTGCTGTCAATACTTTGTTACTGCATACTGCATCTAACACAGGGCTTCTGCAGATTTCACCAACTCAAATTTAAGATCTGCACAAAATCACAAATAAACAAATCCTATTGGTTGACAACAGACGTGACCCAATGAAGAAGATGAAGAGCGTCCAGCCAACTGGCAACTTATACATGACGGACATAAAAAGTTAGCTTTACCCTTTAGATAACAATCTTACCTAGTAAAGTTTAGCAAGCTTTTCTATTAGCAATATGAAAAACTATTACTGGTATGTTAGCGGCTAGCTACCACTCAGACCACAGTGAAGATGTCGGCATGGGACTCAAAGGTTTGCATAGCAGTAAAATTCCAAGATTAAAAAGAGAAAACTCTGTAGCATATATGATATTACGTATTCCTGCCACAACACAGTTTGACATTTGATTAACCATAATCCAGCTGATATATTTTTATACAAGAGAAATCTAAAATTTCTGGCTATCTTAAGGTAATGCCTACTTTTCTTTAAAAGTGACAGAACACACAATGTGTTATTTTAATACATCACCTATAAAATGATGTTTTGTGAATGTATTTTTAATGTAAACTGACACCAGGAAGAAAAGCTAATGTAGCATCTTGCTGATGCTAAAGGGGGTCTCAATAAAATAAACATTTTTTTCTCAATAAATTGAATACATTTTTTAATGAGACATTTTAAATTTCATTTAGGTCTTTTTAAAGACTGGTACTAAGAAGGAGCCAAAAGTACATAATTAACATGAGTGGCCATAATGAATCACCTTCTTTTTATCAGTTTATTTAAAATGTTCAACATTTTTAAATCAGAAAGAAGAATAGTTTTTTTTTTTTTTTATAGAAGCAGGTTAAGTTTCCGTCACCCTTTCCCTCCGTCCATCTCGTCTTTTCTGTCTGTCTCTCCGGTCTCCTCCTGTCCTAATGACTTGATCAAGCCGGTGGGCAGCCAGTGCATGCTGCTTATGGGTGTTTGTGATTTCAGTTAGCCACTTTAACTCAAAGGCACAAAGTAATTCTCATCATCTAAAACCCATCAAAGCAATTAGTGTCAATTATATGAAGATGCAGCTGTGTGAGGTCGCTGCGTTGCAAGCCTGAAATCCCAGAGCGGGGAAGAAATAAAAGCTCTGCAGAGCTTTCTGGATTTGGTCTTACTGTTGGTGAGCAGCAGCTCAGTGGCTGCACATATCTGGGATGATGAAACTGTGTGAATCACTGGAGCTGAAGGTCAGGCAGCAGAAGAAACAGCTTGTGTCTGACTAAACATGCCTTTTTTGTTTTTTAACTTGATTTAAACTCTATATGTACATGTACAAACCTGATGTTTGGTTCTGTGGTGTTAATTTGTAAAGCTGTAAATGGCCCGATAAATCCACATCTGTGACCACTTAACATTTCACCTCCATAATCCCGCAGTAAATGGAGCCATCATTCCCTCTGCCACCTTCACACACAGCACTCAGCTAGAACCGGCAGAACAGCCACAGTACTGAACTATTCACACCTGGAACTCTTCCACATTCACTTCTCAACCTTACACAGAAACACACACAGAGGTGCATATTCAGTGTCTACTAAGGGCACTCTGCCTTGTTGCTCCACTGTTGACATTCTGACCTGGACAGACTGACAGTCAGGACAGACGGCTGCGTCCTAAAGGAGCAATCAAGCAGATCCTTCTGCCATCTCTGCTCCAAACTGACTCAATAACCGTCGACATCTCCATTTTCTGTTATTGTAATCAACCTGTTGTTTTTAATGCACATTTACATATGTGCACATATTTTAATTATAAATAAAATCATCTTCATTTATATATTATTATACTTTTATAATTTTGTGAATTTCCCCACACTCGAGGAGATTTCTATTTTTATTGGATGTGTTATCTGTTGTTTTATCAAACCAAAAATCCCATTAAAAATCCAATCAATAAGCCTCTGCTGCTCTGTGGTGATGATGATGATGATGATGACACACATGATTCACAAATTCTAAATGATAAAACAAAGAATAGGAAACTCCAACAGCTTGAAGAACATGAATGCTTAAGAAGGTTTTTCTTGAAGCTCAGCTTTTTATCTAACCTTAAATATTTGACATTGCATTAAAATGTTTTTGCTGCTTTATTTAGACACTGAAGTATGAAAGGATAAAGTTTCCAAAGATGATCTTTTATAATGGATCAATAAAGAGTGATTTATTCAATGGAAGGACTTTAAATGTCTCTGAGATGTTTGCTCTGATCTGGCTGTTTCATAAATTTAAGGTGGCAGCAAACCCTGAAACTTCTGCTTTCAGTCTAATAATAAACAAGGAAAGTAAACCGGAACAGAAGATGGAAAATACGGCTCACATTTCTCACACACTGCCCCTCCTCGTCCAGCCAGGCACTTGCAGCTGAAATCGTCACCGTCGTTTTCACAGGTTCCCCCGTTGAGGCACGGGTTGGAGTCGCAGGGCTTCTGGGTTCTGGACCACCCGGTCGTAGCGAGCGGCGCTGAGGTGCTACGCAGGGTTTTGGTGGGCGGAGCCCGCGTGGTGGTGGTGCGTCTGGAGCTGGTGGGCCTGCGGGTGGTTCCTGGTGGGCGGCGTGTGAAGTGAGGGGAATGAGGCCTAGATGTGGGGACGGGGGAGGCTGTGGTGACGGCGGCGGCGGCGGTGGTAAACAGTGGGATGGTGGACAGACCTGTTGGAAAAATGACAGTTTAAACATGTAAAGCTTGAGATTTTCAGTTTAAGAAAACCTTCTGAATAAGTTACAGTAATTCCCTCTTTCTTTTTCTAAATTTTTCCACTTTGCTGTTAAGCTATATCACATTACCATCATTAGTGAAGCGAATATTCTCTGCCGTTGGCTTCTTTACAGAGATGCTGGTGTCTTTGGAAGCCTTGAGCTGTTTCAGCAGCGCTCCCTCGATATCCTCCACGCTGTATCTCGTATCTACGACAAAGAAAAGGTTCAGGGATTCAGGACAAGGCCTCTGAGGAACGCTGCAAACACAGGACTTCAGCTCTTTTAATGCTAGCATGAATATATCAAACAGCCCTGTGTGTGACAGGTGGAGGGTCTCAGCGGACTTCTTGTCCTCCAGTTGCTGCTGGTTCCACTTTCTTTATTTTCCAGATGAATCGCTCTCCTAATGCTCGCCGCAGATGTTTGTTTTACAAGCCGTGGAGGGGAGACGTGTGAAGGGTATGAAGGACGCTAAATGTTGGCCATAAAAAATACAGGAAGGAGAAGGGAGGAGGAGGAAGACGTGGTTTTGTTTGCTGCAGACGGTCGATGAAACACCCATTTATGATGTATTTGATCTGAGATCAAATTATATTTGTAGGAGAAAAAAAGCCAAACATTTGTTTTTTAATGTTTTCTGAATCAACAGAAAGAGGAACTAAGATTTGATCATAAATCATCCCAAAAAGAAAAGAAAGTCTAAATCACCGGATGACTTTACATTTACTGAAGAGATAAAAATACAGGTTTACTTTTATATGAGATCAATAGTAAATAAGTAAACAATGATTAGGCCTGTCACAATAAACAAAAAATAAATTAATCACATGATAAATTAAAACAAGCTCAGTAATTCCCATTTGCATGATTTATCGTATTTCTCTTTTCTTACTCTCTGCCAATAACCATTATATTAATAAAGTCTTCAGTCTGCTGCTCTGCTCTCAGATAGCCTCTTTTTCTGACGGGCGGTTTTGTTTACAAAGACTTCATGACTCATTTGTTTGTTGTTTTGTTTTATTTATTTCAGGTATTTCAAATGTCTTTCACTTTCACCACAATATTCATGTCTATTGCAATAATTTATGGAACAATTTATCGGTTGTGACTGATATGCTCCCTGAATACCTAATCAATAAAAAAGAAAACTGTTAGTGGAGCCTAACAACAATAAGATGGCATATTTATAGCTAAATAAAATGTATAATTTACATATTGTCTCAAGAAATAAACCAACTAAAACAAATTTGTTTGCTGTTTACAGTATCATGTGAAAAGAGCCTGGCAGGCCACCGAAGTCCAGATTCAATCAGCCATCAGATTAAAATGATAGTAAAAATCAATGAGTTATGTCATAATTAGGGATGCTGCGATCAGGTTTTTTGCTGCGGATTCCAATATTGATCATTGTCCATCACCTGGATTGGTTGTTAATATTTTGTGTTATGTAAAAATGCTACTATGTGATCTGGCAAAAATGATCTGGTAATAAATTCACCCAATTTAGATATAAAACATTGAAAACATGGGTTATAAAACATGCAAGTATGTTGTGTCTGCAAAGTACTTACAAAGACAAAATAAGAAAAAAGGCAATTTATTCTATAATAGTGTTAATAAAATGCTACTAAAAAGTAAATATGAAGCTAAAAAATGTATTAAAGACATGAAGAGTGGAGGGAGTACCATCATTAGGACACTCAGTCAAGATGACAATTGAAAAACCTGCAGCCAGTAAAACAATATTCAACAGTAAGATTCTCTGTACCCTGAATTATACATGAGTCAAAGAAATCTCACTTCACTGTCTATATCAAATAATGCCAAGTGAAAAAGAAACATTCATTCACAAACATTCATTAGTTACTAAATCCAAACTTCCTGTGAGCACGGCTGGCTGAGTAATGCTGGTTCTGATTGGACCGAGCTGAGTAATCCTGCCTCCTGCATGGAGGAGGCAGAAGAGACAGATTTTTTTCAGAGATTATCCATCTTAGTTTGAACACATATGTAAAATGTTGCTAGTTGGAGTTACATGCTGCAGCTTTAAGCAGCGTTCAGTGTGAGAGTTCACTGTCTGGTGGAGGCTGAGCGGGTTCAGTCACTCAAATGTTACTAGCAGCAGCGAGGCGCGGCGGTCCAACAGCAAGAACAGCAGAACCAGCAGAACCACTAGTTCGTTGATTTAAATCATTTTTTGGGTTATTCGTTTAGCTTTCTGACCATCATGCTAATCCGGGTGAGTGTTGGTAGTTGTGCACTGCTTTGCCTACGGACTGTTTGCCACGAATGTCGTTTTTTCCTGCAGTGAGCCTTGAAACAGCCAAACTCCATCAAGTGCTCATTTTTTAAATGTCATGTTATATTTGCTGTGTTCATATATTTTGATGTGCTTCTCCTTCGAGGTAATTTTCCGCTGCAACATGCAAACTTTCCCATTCACTCTGAGTGTTATTAAAGTTCCACACGACAGGATTAGTTGCTCCACTCTTGCGCAGTGTGAAGAAAGAGGAAATAAGCTGCATAGGCAAGCTGTGAAGTGATAGAAAGGTGATTGGTTTGTGTGATCGGCAACAAGAGTCTGTGATCGATGATCGCTGATCATACACTTTTTCACGGAAATCAGCCAATTATAATCGGTGGCCGATCAATCGGCACACCTCTGGAATATTCAGAGTTTGAGGACATGCTGGGCTAAGTGTGTTCTCATCATGGAGGAGCAGGAGTCACTATTGAGGATGTCGTGTTCAGAGTCAGAAAAATATTTGAGCTTCTGTCATATTCTAAATATTAACTTGATGACTTAAGAAGACAGAGCAAAGAACAGAATTTAGAGTATAAAAAACCTTTTATGAAGCTTTCCAACTCATCCTCCCGCTGAATGACGGGCTCAGCTGGAGCAGGTAAACCTTCATTTTGGATTCTTCTGGTTTGGAGCTGAGTGCAGGCACAATATTTTATTTTCAGATTTAAAACTTTGATCTAAGGTAGCAGATGACCACAACTTGGTGGCCATCTGCTACCTTACTCTGCAGCTGTTGGTTGTATGTATGGAGGAGTTTTTATAAAACAGGATAAACTTCTCTGTTTCAACTGTAATGAATCATTCAGCTGCTTTACTGATCACTACATCGTTGTCTATCCCCCATTTCTATTGACCTCAATAAGCTTTCATAACTCACCAGGTTTCTGAAAAGCTGCCCCAAACAGACCAAATCAACAACTCATTATTCAGAAATAGTTTGGATTTTTTCTAAAGCTCTTTTTTGCCTGATCTTCATGGAGTCAGCTGATTTTATTTAGGCCAGTGCACATTTATTACTTTACATTTGTGTGAGGATTATTGGTAAACTGGGAAAACTAATGACTAAGACAAAAGGATGGAAGAGAAAATGCAAACATTTTTGGTGGCTGCAATTTGCTATGTAGTAAAGAACAATCTAAATTTAGGTGCCAGAACAGCTGAATCATGAAAAGCTAATTGTTTTTTAGAAAGATTATGCTTTCTCTTTCTATTTTGAGTCTGTTGTGTTTTGCATGTGTACGTTTCTCACCAGGTCTGAAATGGGCCTCCACTAGTGCCATAATGGAGCCGCTTGGAGCCAGCTGACGAACTCGAACTCCCATGAAGTCCTTGTGCACCTGGGACTTCCTGAACATCTCATTGAGCTGTTACGCAGAAAACGAAAGCAGCTTAAATACAGATGGAGACAACAGATGATAAATGAAGACAGTAATGAGCTCCACATTTTCATTCCACAAAACTGTTGACTATCTGGAGAGAAGAAAGACTGCCTCTCAAATTGGTTTGCAGAGAAGAAGGCCACTGGGTGTGGGAGCACAAATTGACATTTAGCTGGCTGAGGTGACATTAATTTTAGGAGCAGGTTTCCTAAAGATAAATGCCAAGCTACCTTGACATTCTGATTGGTTTTTCCTACAATGACTCGGTGTGCACAATGTAACCGGCTGAGCAACTGAAAGAGACGAGCTACTGTTTTTAAAGCTAACTTTCATAATGAGCTCTCCTTTAGCCCCAAATCTTCAAAACAAACTGAAAACTTTGCAAATTTTATTCTAAAAGATGAAAAATATTTTTAGAATAAATATGATAATATTTATACTTATTGTCCTGGTAACACAAAATAAAAACCCTGAAAAAGGTCTATGTTATCATAATCTCATGAATTTTTAATCTACAGTCCATTGAATGTCAAGGTGCTAGCAAAAGATAGCAAGTCCATCTGTTTACAATGAAGGTTTCTCCACCTTCCCACACATTGCTGTGATTTAAAAACAAATTCCTCTCATACAGAAAGATAAATTAATTTGTGAATGTTGAGAAGAAATCAGCTGAAGTCAGTTAGTCAGAAGTGCTCTTTGCTTGGTAATGAATGATGCTCTACTTTCAGGTAAACAGGTATTGTTATTTTCATTGAATTTTGTAAATAACTCAAAATGCCCAAGGAGACCTCTTCAGTGCTTTGTTGTGGCCAGTCACGTTGACCAAACAGCACCACTCTTCTCATTGAGATGAACAAAGAAAAATAAATGAGCAAAGAGTTTCATTTCAGGTTGCATCATATATTAAGATGTGTTATTGCAGGGGCAATTTGAAATTAAGTGGTCTTTGACAGCTTGTGTAATGGGTTAGCTGGTCTTCACCCTGAATAAGTTTGAGAAACACTGAATTAGAGACGGATGCAAACTTCCAGGGATTAGGATTCGCAGTGCAAACTTGCTCAATGCTCCCGCCAACAGCCAGTGTAGAAAGAAGGATTTATCGTCTCAAGCTTTGTGGTGGTGCAAGGGCACCGCCTAGTGGAGAGAAAACAACTTGGGACTACTTGTATGATCAGAGGAAGCCAAGTTATAGCGACTGGATTCCTTTGAACGGTTAGTTGTAGGAATCGTTTCCGTTAGTCAGAACTGCTCTTTGCTCTGTAATGAAAGATGCTCTGCTTTCAGCTATTGTCAATTTCATTCAATTTCGTAAATAACTCAAAGAGGAAGAAAAATAGTAGGAAAACAGGTGACTTCCAGTTGGAAGGGGTGGGTCTAAAAAGATGTCACCAATTGACCATGTGAATGTGATGAGCTCTGGTCTGTTAGATGCAGCTCGGAGCTTATATGGGGAAATTATTCCATCTAAATATTTTATGGCGAAATTCCAGATTTGAGGCTTGACCACGCCCACATGCTGTGACATTGTTAAATTTCTTTGATAACTTTTGGCTCAAGACTGTGCTGACTGAGTTTGAAGCCTGGAAAGCTGTTTGCTCAGATACGTCAATAAAACGTCAATAAAAAAAGATTCAAAATGGCTGACTTCCTGTTTGGTTTGGACTATGGTTCCAAGAAACTTTTTTATAGGTCCTGACATGATACACGTGTACCAGGTTTCATAAACATGGTTTAGGGCTGATTTTTAAATATTTTCTAGGGGATACTGTAGAGGAATTAGGCCACACCCACCAAATATTGCACTGAATTCCTTTCAAGTGGGGGACAAGGTTTGATCTCAGAGTTTGGTCCAGGTCGGTTGCAACATGAGTAATCTAGAACCAAATGTATGACAGCGGCATGACCTGTCACTTTGCCGCCATGGCCATGCCCTCCACTGAAAACTCTTGGCGCTTTAAACTAAGTGACACCAACTTGTTATCTGTCATTTGACACAAGATCATCTTAATTAGGTCAAGAGAGCCAGAGGCGGAGCTTTCCACATAAAACAAAAAAATCACTTTCTGTTCTGAGGGGGCAGGGCTTAGATGATGTGAGACTATGATGATCCTGGTTGGATCGTCAGGGATCCAATCAGGATCACTCATGGCAAGTTTGGTCCCAATTGACCGTTTTATGTGAAAGTTAAAGTGTTTTGTTTACTTTGGCGAGTATGCCAAGTTCGCCGCTCTGTCACGACTCCTGAACAAATACACAAGTAAATTTTTTGAACAACTTTTAAAGCACGATGCCTCACCAGCATTCTGACCAAGAATGAACCCAATAGGTTGAAATCTCCAGGAGGAGTTTGTTAAAGTTTGACATGAGTAAAAGTGAAAAATGGCCAAAATTTGACCTTTGTCCCAAAATGGCTGCCTCTCTGTGCATTTTAGGGGGTACCGCCAAGAGACTTTTTTTCTTGATTTGGGGGGATTTACCTATGTAACAAGTTTCAGAGCTCTACGACCTATGGTTTCCCCTATCTCACATTAGGGGGTGCTGTAGAGCAGTTTGGTCACGCCCAGGTGCAACTCTACTAGAATCTGAAAATTTTCCTCGGGGGACCATTTTGGGCCAAGTTTGGTGAGTTTTTGAATATGACAAAGCCTCCAAAAGGCCATGTAAAATGGTGGGGAAAAAATGTATGATAATCGTGAAATCTTGCGATTTCAATAGGCCCTGGGCCAGTGCATCGCTGCTTGGGCCTAATTAACTAACAAGCTAAAATGAGGTGTTTGTACCTTTATTACTCTCTAAAGAGCGGAAGAGGGAACGGCCAGAGAGTCATTCTTCATGTAATTACTAACAGAAAACCACGGCTAGTCATATTGAGTTGTTTATTCAGTATATTTGCATAAGTTAGTTTATTATCAAAATCAAAACAACTTCTCAAATCTGTACCACTTAATGACATTTACAGAACTCAGAAAAAATATTGCATTTCTGTTACAAACACAGTTGTTTTAATCTCTTGATAATGAGATCAAGAGATTAAAACTCCCTGTGCATTTTAGGGGGTACCGCCTAAAATGCACATTACTAGTCGAAATGGGCTATTTTTACCACAACTTGATCCACATAAACCTAAGACAAGCCCATGACTGAATACAGCAATATAATTTAATATATGAAGCACATTTTGCTGCAGCTGATGAGCTGGTGAGCTTTAGTGAAGAATAAATACCTCACTAAAGTTTAATAATCTTATTTCTATCCTGTCAGTAATGACACTTAAACTGGCAGTCCACTCACACTGCCGATTAGGAACACTTTGCTGATCTTGTTGAGCACGCTCAAGAATATTTTCTGCAAACACTATACTCCTCAGATTTGTGAAGGTGTGACAGCAAATTAGGCAGTAAAACCCTCAAAGCTGGATTAGCGATTGAGTCAGTGTACACAAACTCAGTCGCACTTCACTCCTGTCCTCTTTGGAAATGTTTTAATTTATCTCTGAAAAAGCACATTCCATGTTTTTTAAAGAGCTGTGCTACAGCTTAACTCTTTTCAAGTAAAGAGCCACTTTGTGACTTTGCATGCCTTCTGCTTGCGCTAAGTCCATTTGTGTAAGTATAGTGTGTGCTCAGTGGTCGTCCTGCAAGATGTAGAAGAGGGCGCTGGATGCTGTCGAGTAGCACACAGGGCTTCAAGAGACCCACAGGCTAAGACCGTTAATGAGCACAGACACACGCACACACACACACCTACACACACACGCACGCACACACACCTACACTCAGGCTCCCGTTTCATGTGAGAAGTGAGGCCCCAGATCGCCACAGAGGAAACGGACAGTGGAGAAAGTCAGTGGCCAAACTGTGATTATGGTGGCTGTCTGGCTCAGCTTGCTAACAGCATGACTATCCAACCGTGGCAAGCAACTGCACAATGCTACAGAGAGGTGGTGGTTTTTTCTTCCAGTTGTGGTCTTATTAAGCTTGAAGAGCGTCTCTTCATACAAACATTGCCAAAGATTTTCCTACTTAATCATCTATATGCAGTGAAGTAATATTCAGAAGAAGAAAAATATGACAAGAATAGCAGAAATAAACTGAGATGCTGTTTCTTTTTCCTCCCACTAACTTTGGTCTTAGAAAATGGGGTTCAATTGCTGTAGATAATCTTCAGCACAGATCAACTGATGTAACAGATTGCCACTGTGCTCCTTTTTATTAAAAACTAAATATCATATGATGTATGTCCTCTGACCAAATGCATTTTCTTTCTTTTTCCCTGTCCTTTTTTCATTATTGTTATTTTTATATCAGATGTATTGGAGCAGAAAAATTGCTTCAGCTGGGCGTGGCAGAATATTACTCAGCATCTTCAGAGGTGTCAAGTCTGTAATATGCGCTGTGATACTTGCCTGAAAGAACGGAAAGAATTGGATTAGAAAGGCGCTCTGCGAGGAGCTTTATTGTGTCGAGGTGCTTTGAATCTTGTTTCAGAGGCTTTTGGCCTTTTCACAAGAACATTCTTGGAAAACAAAACATTTGCAACAAAGTCTTTGTTTTTTCCTTTCTCCTGTGGCCTCAGTGACACTTTGGACACTTGAGCAGCAGAACCAGCTCAGAATAAGGACAGGGATTTTTCTTCTAAGACCCATCATCGTGCATGTTACCTGCTGAATTTAACTCATGTTTGCTTTTCCTGTCGACGCCGACAATCTAAAAATTGGTCACTTGGAAAGTGAAACACAGTGGTCGCACAGACACACAAACGCTCACACGCACGCATCCAGCAGGGCCTATTCTATAAAGAATACTTTTTAAAAATGAGATTTGATTTTGTTTATTAACCAAACAAAAACTGCTTTTTCCTCCTGTTATGACTGGCGTCGTAAATTTAATCATGCAAACGTGAAACAATCAGGTGTCCATCCCTGATTGTCTTCCAGAAGACGATGGAGAAGTCCAATTGGTGGCCTCTTGGAGGTGATGGATATAAAACCTGCTGATGTAGACTTCCTGCCATCCATCCTCACTTCATCTCCACCAGCCACACTCTTTGTCTGTTAATCACCTGGTAAACGTTCTTGGAGTTTGTAGGACTGAGCGGCTGTTTATGTTGCCGCTTAGTTTTCTCATGTTTTTCTTAATTAGAGAAGTACATTTTTGTCATTTGGTTGATTTATTTTCAAATAGGTAAGTTCCGATTAATATTCAGATAGTTTCCTTTTGTTTATTGTTTTCGGCACCATAGCTCACTCTGAAGCCACGCACTCCACTTGTTGTAACATCACAGTCAAAAATACATTTTTGAAAATAAAGAATATTATAAAATGTTCATCTTTGTGTGTGTCGGCTGCTTGAGATGTGAAGAGGATGAATCCTTCATGTGATGATCTGGCCACCTCTAGATGAGTCATAACACACCGATGGTGCCAAGTTGAAGCAACGTAAAATATTAAAAGTCCAAGTTTGATCTGCTTAAGTATCATCACAATTTAGTGAATCTGAAGTAAGAAAACTGAAAATCTTTATTTCTTTTTGACATACAGGTCTAATGTTTCACAAACAGTGGTCAGCATATGATCACTCCAGTCCAGCTCTTTATCACACAGTTAAATGTTTTTCTAATTCTAAGTGGTCCAAATAGCCTTAAGGAGCGATGAAAATGTTGCTTTTCTGTGCTTCCATAGTTAGAATACACAATTAGAAACATAATTGGCGTTTTACGGAGTCTGATTAATTTTGGATTATCTGGTTCAAATATTTCAGATTTTTAAACATTTTTCTAACGTGTCCAAACCATGATGCCCTGTGGGTGGAGAGCCCATACACCCAAATAAAAACTCTGAAAAAACCGCTGAAATATTTGATTGAAGTGAGATTTTTATGTATGTTAGATGTTTTATCTTCACATAGTCTCTTTGCTTTTTGAGTGAACCACATTACAAGAGGTTAAGCAGTGAAGTTAAAGCAGATACAGTTCAGGGAAACTGCTTCCACTAGCAGAAGAGTTTATCTAAAAACGGACCCAAAAACGGTGCAAATCCACTCCAAATCAGCTAGAAATGCTGCCTGGCCCGAACAAACAGCGCTGTTGGACTTACGGCGCTCTCTATGCTGCGGGCTGTCTCTCCAAACAGCTCAGACTTGGGGTCCTCCATCTCAGGGGTGTAGAAAATCTCCTGGTCATCTACCTGGTCGAGGTGCAGGAAGCCCAGGAATTTCATTGTGGCTGCAGGCAGAAAGAGAAGAGGTGAGACATTTAAAGCGCATGCAGCTTTTCCCATCATAGCCTCTGCCTTCACATGGTGCTGCTGGTTTCTGGGGCAGTGCCAGGGAAGGGTGAGTGATGGATCGTGAGTTTGGGGTGGGTGGTGTTAGTGAGGGAGCTGCTGACCGACCCCAGAGGGGTGCTTCTGCAGTTTGACTGATAAACGTTAAAAAAAGGAAGTGAAGGAGGACGAGGCGAAGAGTGGAAATATGACAGAAGAGAAGGCAAACGGGGAAAATGGTCCAGTTTTACCAGATCCAGACTCATCCCAAAAGCTGGCTGTGGCATAGAAGGCTGGGTAGAGAAACAGCAGGTTAGATACAGAACAAACCTGAGACACACAGACATATACACACACACAGACATACACACACACAGACATATACACACACACAGACATACACACACACAGACATACACACACACAGACATATACACACACACAGACATATACACACACACAGACATACACACACACAGACATATATACACACACAGACATATACACACACAGACATATATACACACACAGACATATACACACAGACATATACACACACAGACATATACACACACAGACATATACACACACAGACATATACACACACAAACATATACACACACAGACATATACACACACACAGACATATACACACACACAGACATATACACACACAGACATATACACACACAAACATATACACACACAGACATATACACACACAGACATATACACACACAGACATACACACACACACAGACATATACACACACACAGACATATACACACACACAGACATATACACACACAGACATACACACACACACACACACAGACATATACACACACACAAACATATACACACACAGACATATACACACACACAGACATATACACACACAGACATATACACACACAGACATACACACACACACAGACATATACACACACAGACATATACACACACACAGACATATACACACACAGACATATACACACACAGACATATACACACACACAGACATATACACACACAGACATATACACACACACAAACATATACACACACAGACATATACACACACACAGACATATACACACACAGACATATACACACACAGACATATACACACACAGACATATACACACACAGACATACACACACACAGACATATACACACAACAGACATATACCCTAACCCTAACCCTAACCCTAATCCAGTCTGGGTCCTTAGGCAAGACCCTTCAAGCTACTGCCTACCTCATACCATGAGAGATACTAAGTTGCGTAACATGCCAGCTCAGACGTCGCCCGGCAAACAAGGTCTGCGTCAGGTGTTGGGGAACCAGAGCACCTTGATGACAAATGGGCTACTGGAACAAGACGGAAATGGGCGAGAGATGAAAATGTGGATCTGTTGGAATGCTACTACTCAAGTAACCCTAGTGAGAGAGGTTACATGCAAAGACTGGGGAAGGAATGGTTACTTCGACATCCCCAGTCAACACTAAGCGCTAAACAACTAGTAGCTCAGTGTTCCAACATCCGCAAACGGCAACTGCTATCACAACTTGAGATTGACGAGATACAACACAAATGCTACGGCAAAAGGGAGGAACCCGGATGTCAGGACTGTGGGGACTTAACTACAAGTCCCCACCCAGTGAGGGGATACACGGCCCCAATGAGCGAAACAGAGCTGAACGAGACAGCTGCTGACCTGAGAGAGAGAATCATGACCCGAATGACAACCAGGCCCTCGGCGCCAATTACAACGGCTGAGTGAAGTACCATCAGAAAGTCTCATTGAGAATGTGAATGCAGCATTGAGAACGATCCCTACCAACACCATAACAGAAACCAATGAGCTGATCTACAACTCAGCATCAGTGATCCTTGAGATACTTGGCTATAAGAGCAACCATGAGACCCAATACCCAACATGGAAAAGACGGTTAGAGGCTAAAATCAAGGAAACAAGGAGGGAAGTGAGCCAACTGTCAGAGCTCCACAAGGGTACAATGAAAAGACCAGTACCCAGAAAGTACAGGCAGATGCCCATACCTGAAGCACTTGAAACTGCCAAACAGAGGCTCCAAGCCTTGTCCAGCCGCCTAAAGAGATACACAAGGGAGAATGAATCCAGAAGGATTAACCGGCTCTTCTCCACTCAACCAGCTAAGGTGTACTCTCAATGGCAGGGTAATAACAACAGAGCAGACCCACCAAGGCTGGAGACTGAACAATACTGGAAAGGCATATGGGAAAGGGAGGCGTCCCACAACAGCAATGCACAGTGGTTGATCTCTCTACAAGAGGACCACAGCAACCTCCCTGAGCAAGCCCCGGTAACCATCACTGTGACAGATGTTCAAGAAAGAGTCTCAGGTATGAAAAACTGGACAGCACCAGCGCCTGACATGATCCATGCCTACTGGCTAAAGAAACTCACTGCTCTCCATGAGCGACTGGCAGCCCAAATGAACCAGCTGCTACAAAGTGGGACTCACCCTGAATGGTTAACTGAAGGGCGGACAATCCTAATCCAGAAGGATCCATCAAAGGGTCCAGTCCCACCCAACTACTGACCAATAACCTGCCTTGTCAGGCATCATAGCGGCCAAGATAAGCAAACACATGGATAAACACATGAGCACGGCACAGAAGGGTATCGGTGTAAATACCAGAGGAGCCAAACACCAACTCCTCGTAGACCGCACAGTTGCCCGAGACTGCAAAACCCGACACACCAACCTGTGCATGGCTTGGATTGATTACAAGAAAGCCTATGACTCAATGCCACATACTTGGATCATTGAATGCCTAGAGATGTATAACATCAACAGGATTCTGAGAGCCTTCATTGCAAACTCGATGAGGCTGTGGAAAACCACCCTGGAAGCCAACTGCAAACCACTTGCACAAGTGTCCATCAAATGTGGCATATACCAAGGAGATGCTCTGTCCCCGCTACTGTTCTGCATAGGCCTGAACCCCCTCAGCCAAATTATCAACAAGACTGGCTACGGATACCGACTCAAAAATGGGGCCAACATCAGTCACCTCCTCTACATGGATGACATCAAGCTGTATGCCAAGAGTGAGCGAGACATCGACTCACTGATCCACACCACCAGGATCTACAGCACTGACATTGGGATGTCATTCGGACTAGAGAAGTGTGGTCGGCTGATCACAAAGAGGGGGAAGGTGATCCGCACAGAAGGGGTCTCACTCCCACAAGGAACAATAGCAGACATAGAGGACAGTTACAAGTACCTAGGTATACCACAAGCAAATGGCAACCTCGATGAGACCACAAGGAAAGGAGCCACAGCTAAATACCTCCAACGAATAAGGCAAGCTCAATGGCAAGAACAAAATCCGTGCGATAAACAGCTATGCCCTGCCAGTAATCAGATACCCTGCTGGAATAATCAGCTGGCCAAAGGAGGAGATAAAAGCCACAGATATTAAGACTAGAAAGCTACTAACCATGCATGGAGGGTTCCATCCCAAATCCAGCACCCTGAGACTGTGCCGCAAGGACGGAGGCAGAGGACTAGTGAGTGTGAGAACCACTGTCCAGGACGAAACAACTAAGATCCACAAATACATCAGGGACAAAGCCTCAACAGACAATGTGCTCAGTGAATGTCTCAGACAACAGGGAGCGGAGGTTGAGGTGCCAGAGATACCATCATGGGAGGACAAGCCCCTACATGGGGATGTACCACCAGCAAATAACCCAAGTGGCTGATATCAGTAAATCCTACCAATGGCTGGAAAAAGCTGGACTCAAGGACAGCACAGAGGCCCTCATCCTGGCAGCCCAGGAACAGGCCCTAAACACCAGAGCAATAGAGGCCCAGATCTACCACACCAGACAAGACCCAAGGTGTAGGTTGTGCAAGGAGGCCCCTGAGACAGTCCAGCACATAACAGCAGGGTGCAAGATACTGGCAGGGAAAGCGTACATGGAACGACATAACCAAGTGGCAGGCATAGTGTACAGAAACATCTGTGCAGAATATGGACTGGAAACCCCGAGATCAAAGTGGGAAACACCCCCAAAGGTGGTGGAGAACGCCAGAGCTAAGATCCTGTGGGACTTCCAGATCCAGACAGACAAAACGGTAATGGCGAACCAACCAGACATTGTCGTAGTGGATAAACATCAGAGGAAAGCCGTTGTGGTAGATGTAGCAATACATCTACCACAATAGCAATACCACAATATATATATATATATATATATATATATATATATATATATATATATATATATATATATATATATATATTAAGCACTGAGTAATACAAACTAAATGCTTTTACACATGGAAAAACTATTGCAGTATTACATTTATAGGTCTTACACAAGTAAAATACTAATCATTTCCTGTTGAGGAAATATATCAATCTATTTAACTTGTTTATTTTAAATCCATTGTTTATCAGCTGATGTTACTTTTACATAATTAAAATAATACGGCTCATTTAAATATCACTCTGCAGTTCGAAATTCCATTTTCTTAGTTTGCAACTCCTGTAAGGTTAAAATCAGCAGCCATAATAACACAGGTACCATGTAAGCTAATTACAGATTATGCTAATGCTAATGATAGCAGGTATGTTGCACACAGAGAGTAGCTTAGGAATGAGAAGAATCTGGTTGCTATGGGGTCCAAATGAAATTCTGCATAGGCCCCAAAAAGGCTTGTGCTGACCCTGTAAATACACACAACAGGTACAGACATAGTGAGAAGAAAATAGCCTTAAGGTGCTTTGAATAGGCCCTTCTCCCATAAAGACAGCCTCAACCTTGGAGTGCTGTGTTGTCCAACATATATCAACTTTTTATATGCCTTCTTCATGCTAGTGCGGTGAGAAGGCGGCTTGAAATAAAGCGAGAGGTTGTGTGTGTGTGTGTGTGTGTGTGTGTGTGTGTGTGTGTTGGGTGAAGGTGGCAGTGCTGTAGTTCCATGCCGCTTGTAATCAGCAGAACAAATTGCCCAAATCAATCATCGCTGCCCCTGCCTGAGCAACGGCGCCAAGTACGGAGAAGAGCACTTGTATGATTATCATGAGAGATAGCTGTAATTGTCTCCTTAATGCTGGTAGACCGACGGCTGACACTATCTAGTATAAACCGCAACGAGAAGGGATGCGCAGCCCGGCGGGTTACGGCGCATCCGCGGGCAGCGCGCATCGATCCAGGACGTGACGGCGGTCGTAAAGCAGAGGCAAAGAGGCAAATGGCCGCGGTTCGGCTGGCCGGGAGACGGTAAAGAAAGCTAGGAAACGGCAAGTGGCATCAGACATTTAATCTGGGAAGAAGACGAATAGAGGGGCAATTTTCCAGGCCGCTTCCATAAAGGATGTAAAGAGAGAGAGAGAGAGATAAAGAAGAGAGGGATGAAAAGAGGGATGGAGCTGTTCACCTATCAGATTGTAGTGAACTGTAAATGTAATGGATCTGCCAGGTAGCGTTGGACGGGTTTAGCAGGCTGCAGTAGAGCTCTAGGTCAATTAATGCAACAGAAATGAAAATTGTCTATTATGTCCACATGAAACACCTTGTTAAAGCGAAACAGAATTACATCAGTTTTTATCCAGACGAATAAAAACCAAACTATACAGTTCAGAAACTTTTCCACACTTTGTCACGTTAGAATCATATATTTCAATGTATTTTATTGGCTGAGATGACGTGGAATCAATATGGCTTTTCCAGTCTTTTCCAGACAAAAAATTCAAAATAAAATTACTCTGACAACCTTTAACAGAGTACAGCGAACGAAAGTGCCGCAAGAGAAGCAAATAAAAAGTAGTAGCTGTTGTGTTAAATGTTGTCGATGAACAAACGCCGTCATGAAGCCCAATCAGCGGACAGCTCAGGGAGAAGAGTCTAACGCAGCTACTTTTCAAATGAATATGAAAATGTTGTAATGTTTGACAACAAGCTGAAGTTGGTTTCCAATTCTAGCTTCTGATTCGGGAATGGCTAAAGGGCGATTCCACCTAATTTTTCAATACCTTCTGCTTCTTTAATCAACTCTAGTTTAAAAACTACAACAGCTAAACTCTTCAAACCTGGACTGGATTATTCTGCTGTAATAGCAGAATATTTTATATCATGTTTATGATTTGTGAAACTTCAATAAAGTTTTATTTTACCACTTTTTTGCATCAGGACCATACTAGAACTGCTCCAGCTCCACAACTACAACACCTAGACACTTCAAAGCGTCTACATGTTGTAGTTTTGGAACCAGAGCAAATCTCGTGTGACTGAGACCAAAAAAAAAACCTTTATTGAAGTTTCACAAATCAGAAAAAGGTTTCACAGATCCCACACATGGTTATAAATATTCTGCTATGAGAGCAGAATAATTTAATCCAAGTTTGAAGTGTCTAGGTCAGGGATGCTCAATACGTCAATCGCGCATCAACGTTTTGACGTGAGTCTGGTGTAAGAAGGAAAAATGGCTCGTTTTCTTTCCCAAAGAAAAAATAGAAATTTTACAACTGCTAAAATCTGACTCAATTCCACATTTGCTCACATTTTGTGAAGAAAGAAGTTGTTCATTTTCGTTTCTTTGAGTAGCGCCCCTACAGGTAAGGAGTGGAGCAAGTTTTTTAATTGGTTTGGATGTTTGACATGGTGCAGCGTGAAAGAGAACCACACCAGCTGAAATGTAATAAATGTTGCAGTTTTCACCCCAATCCGACAGGGATTACCAAGCTATCAAATGTGAAAATGCCCTCAGAATCGATTGCAAAACTTCAACTGACTACTAAGGTTGACTTATTCTGCAATCATTTTACTCTGTAGATGTGGAAACCCTCAAAAGATTTGAACTTTTCTTTTTGTCTTCACAACTGTTCTCGACCTTGTTCACGTAAAACCCAAATAAAATCAGTCAAGCTTGTGGCTGTACGGAAACAAAATGGGGAGAAGATTTCCACAGTTTACACTCTCCAAGGTCAGCAAATGCCCAAAACAAGATTCTCAGGGTCAACTCCCGTATTTGATGTCTCAATAAAGTGTGGAACAATAAATAATTAGTTCTCCTTCTGTCACTGAAGCAGAGATGTCAATAAAGTAGACTGCTTGATGAGACGGCAGCCGAAGCATTCAGGGATGTGTCATTTCATTACTAATGAGGGGAAGATGACCCGAGTCCGTCTTACAAAGTCGAAAAAGATCCAGGCTTATTGATCAATCAATCGCTCAGCCTGAATTTATTGGGAACACTTGAGCTGAATGAAGTATTGATCGCCGCTGCACAGTCTTTTGTTTGCTGAGATAAATATTTACAAGCTATGGGATGATTTGTTTTAATGTTCATCTTTCAGCTAAAACCTGCTTTCACTCAAAGTCAAAAGTTACTGAATTCCTCCTTTGCGTTTGTTTAGCTAGAAATTCTGCAGATGAAACAAACATTGACGGTCGCGTCTTGAGATCATGTCGAGGCTATAAACTCTGCTGGTTTACTGAGACCTTCCGCGCACCAGAAATGCAACTCCTCACTCTAATTTGTGGCCTCGACTCTCGCTAGTCGTGACCAAGAGCTCCCCTGGGAGCCGAGAGAATCCCTCTTTTCGCAATCCGTCAAATAACCC
This sequence comes from Poeciliopsis prolifica, assembly GCF_027474105.1. Taxonomy (NCBI): domain Eukaryota; kingdom Metazoa; phylum Chordata; class Actinopteri; order Cyprinodontiformes; family Poeciliidae; genus Poeciliopsis; species Poeciliopsis prolifica. The sequence continues at coordinate 243,858 of NW_026562493.1, forward strand.
CGCACCAGGGACAGATTGAGGTAGGGCGGTGGAGGGAGTCAAAGACTGGAGAGGCTAAGAGTGGGGAAAAAGAAGCCCTTTATCTTCATGAATGGGCTGTGGCAGAAAGCACTGATTGGTACAACGGCGCTGCTCGCCCTCTGGTAGTCTCTTGGCTCTCCCTGCGCTCAACTCCAAAGAGAAATGAACTGATGCAAGAGTGGTTTGAGATTGACTCAACTGAGGCTGAAAGAGCGAGAGGCGGCTCAGGGAGCCGATGGTGAAGGTAAAGTATCTGTGCGTATCGAGGTATGAAGAAGAACTGAATGAAAGGCAAGGCAGAGATACATGGAAGCCAAAACACTGGACGGCAGTAAAGAAAGTGGCACCAAAATGTAACATTCGTCTGACTTCATGATGTGCATGGAATTTTACTAGAATTTAGGCCTTAAGAGATGGATTTGAAAAGCTGCTTTTCTCTGGGTGCAGAAGTTTGAGTTTGAGTTTTTTTTCTCTCATCTGAACAGACAGAGAGTTAAGAGCTCAACGTTGATCCCTCTCCATTCATATGGACCTTCTGCATCTCAGTGACTGGTAAAATCACTGAAATACAAAAATTTACCTTTTGTTATGCTCTTTAGTGAATGCACGATAATCTGTAGCAATGGAAGCATCTGCAGCGAAAAAACAATTTTAACATCTCCATGTCAAAAGTTCAGCTTTCTGCTTGGCTTAACATCAGTGTAGTGGAGAGATGATCCATTCTTTGGATTAACTGGTTAATAATTGGATAGTAAAAGGTGCTTAATAGGAGATTTGATTTATTTATTTACATAATTTAAGCTTTGCCACTACAAGAGTTATGGGTGGAACTCTTGACAGTTTTGGCTGAATCATTGCTGAAGATGTATTGTTCTTTCAGCAAAATTGATTCTTTGAGTTTGTATAGTCCAGTAAAAAATTCATTGGTTACTAAATTAGTAGACGATTATTTATTAATCATGATTAATCTGAATAAGCCCTCTCAGAGAGTGAAGGTTAGGGTCGTATGTCCAGGACAATGATCCCAAATAGACCCAAACCAGCAGGTTAACATGAGGCTTCTGCTCAAAATTGTTCAACATGCTGACTGCAAATATGCTCAACAAATGAATGAAAGCCAACCAATTTAAATGAATTCAAGACAAGAAAGAGACAGAACTATCCCTCAAATCAGCAGTTAATTCAAATTGGAACAACTCATTAAAACTATTTGTTAAATCATCACCAGGAAATAAAAGCCGCTGAAATGCATCACTGAAAATGAAAATGTCATGGTGGGCTAATATCAAACCAAACTTCATTAAGACCAACAATTTCTCCAGCCAGCTGTCAATTAGAATTTAATGTATAGAAATCAGATGATTTAAAATGTACAGAGTCAAAACAGACCACCTGTTCTGTTAGAAACAGATGGAGTGGCAAAACAAATCCCTTCACTCAACATGCAAAACGTTTGTTTCTATAAAAACTAAATATAAGAAGGACCTCTGCTTAAAAACCCACAGACCGTCGCTCCCTCCTGGCGGTGGCAGGAATTCCCCAGATCCAGCCAGCAGTGACCAAGGTTTGCCCTTGATGTGGTTTGCTTCACTTTATTGATCATAAGCTCTTCTCTTAATGCCAGGCTGTTTTTCTATTTTATTTGGAGCATCGTAAACTGAAGGTCACGCTGCACACGCATGGTCAACAATCACCAGTGTTTGCTCAATTTATTATCAGCAGTGGCAAAATAAGCGACAGTCAGCAGCACTCATGTAACATGGAGTTAGAGAGGGGCAACAATCTGCTTTAATCTGATTAAATCATTCAAATGTCAACCAGCTGCAGCAGACGTGAACTATGAACCAAAGGCATTTTCAAGAACATCTCACTTCATTACAATAGCACTAAACTGCCTCAGTGATTCAGTTTAAAACAGATTCATTCCACACATAACAATATTCAATTTATCAGAAAATTTCAATCTTGCATATTACCGGTGAAAAGAAAAAAGGATTTTATCAGAGAATTGCTGAGTTTCAGCCTCACAATCATGGAGACACTGCTGGTCCTTCACAAGGAGGAGACAACAAAGGTAATTGTTTAAGACCCTTTCAGTTCACACACTTCTGCATGTAAAAGTAACAAAGAAAAGTTGAGTGCAAAGAAAAGTGTAAGCAAGGGATGTGAAGCAAAGTTCAATTAATTGGTAGAATCATGTTTTCCAAATAGTTCCATTTTATGGCACAATCGACTAACTATGCTACTTTCATGGTTATAAAAATGCTTCACATATATCAAACATAACTTAATCTGATTTAGCAAATTGACATCTTGAAATTGTGTCTTTGTCTCTTTAAGAAGCTCCTGCTCTTTTTGATGCTCTGCTTCACACAGCATCTCTGTGCTAAACCTCAATGCCTGAAGCGTTTGGCCGACGAGCTCAGCTGCTTCTCCAGGCATGTGCTTGGTGAATTTGGGTTTTTGAGGTTAACGGGAATACATGGATGAACTAAATGAATCTGTGTTTAATGGGAGCTGCACTTCCTGAACAGACTTACAGAAATTGATTTTTCAATTATCTTCTGATCTGTTGAGATGCTTCAATAAAACCAGTTAAAACAGAGCACAGACAGACAGCAGGTCTGAGATTAGTGGAAGTGTTCTTCTTCAGGACATTACATGTTGACTTACGGGGGCAGTTGGCGCCCTCTGGGCTGCTGGATGGGGTCTTTCCGTCGGGACAGCAGCCGAACTCTGTGTTGTCACAGGAGGACCTCTCTTCAGCAGTGGCAGCAGCAGCAGAACCTGCCACCGGCGAACCTGCAGGTGACACAAAGTCTGGATAAAAATTCATTCAACTTTAGCAAAAAATCATGAATATAAATCATGATTTATAGAACCTAAATTTATTGATTTATTGAAACTAGAACCTAAAAGATGTGTGCTGATTTTGTATTGCTGAGTTCCTCCTGCTCCTCCAGGTGTTTGTGCATTTTTTTTTCTCTGTCTGTTGACCAATGATTGAGCACTGAAAGAGGCATCTGTCAGGGTGATTATATGGCATTTCATGGGCTCTGATTTTACAGCTGGAACTCATTTTGTCAGACAGAAAACCCTTAATGGGCACTGTTGCCAGTCATGTCACACACAGAGCGCTTTAAATGATAGGGGAGTGTGAGAACTGCTGACTGGCTGGCAGTTCCCCTCAAGGCGTCCCAGAAAAATCAAAAAGAAGAAAAAATTCCTACAGTGTCCTGTTACTGCTGCTGCCACTGTGTATCGGGAGACATTAAAGACATAAAAGCGGTCAGACTTTCTCTACTCCAGAGAACATCGTCCACTCTCTTGTCGGCGGCACAGGACGCGGTCTTGGCCAAAGCAGAGCGGTTTACAGCCACGCAGGGATTAGAAATGATCACAGGCAGAAAAGGCTCACGGCTAAACAAGCCGTAAAGACGTCAAGGGGCAGGGACGTCCTATTCCAAGTCTCACGGCCAAGGGTTGCGAGAGGGAGGAAGAAGGGTTATTGGGCGCATGTTGGAATGCGGTCTGCAGATTTACAGAGCATGAAGAAGAAGAGAAACAGAGCAGGAGAGCAAGGGCACTCTGTGAGTCCTGCAGGAGCAAAGCAGGACGTGAACACAGAGATACAGACAGACAGGAGTCAGAAAAAACTGAAACACATTTCTGACTGACTTCACATTTATTTACAAATTGAACAGGACAAGAATCAGAGACAGAAAAATAAACAGGACAAAACACAAGACACCAGACTTTTCTATCGGTTAGCATCTGTGTTAAAATCACAACTGTTCGTACTAACAGACAAATACCTTCAAAAGGTATTCAGACAAACTGAACTTTTCAAATTTGTCTCATTATAACTGACATGTCTTACTGGGATCTTATGCAACAGAGCAACACAAGGCAGCACGTAATTATGAAGTGGAAGGAAAATAATGGATGACTTCCCTCTTTTAACAGGTAGGAGGTTTGGAGATACATATGGACTTTTATTCTGATAGCTCTTAAAGAAACAGTATTATGTCATCTTGACATTTTAGAGCTTTACTTAATGTTATATTATTTCCTCATCAGGAATAAACCTGGAGTTTTGTTTTGATTCTTTCATGCATGTCTGACAAATCCTTCAATCTCTGTGACAACCATTCAGCTGTGCAAAACACCTGGGGGGACCTAGCTCCACCTCACAGAGCAGCTCTTCCACTCAGCTCCTTCAGACTAGCCAGGAGCAATTAGCAAACATCTGCTGAGCTCGTTATAGGAGCTGAGGAACACTGGTTAAAACATTAAAGGGTTAACAGAGCCATGTTGAGAGGAGCTTCAGAAAGACGTATACACGTCTTTTTTACATGTCGGCCATGTAGCAGCAAGACTGCCTCCTTCCGTCTCATTTTCAACTTGTGCTTAAAGTGCACATTTTAAACTAGACACCAGTTTTTAAATTGTGTTAATAGGCCACGTAAAACCGGAGTTATGCTAAAATACCTAAACCATATCTTTCCGAATTTCAGAGAAATGTTAAGAATGGCTTTTCTGGGAATGTGACAGGAAATGAGCTTCCAAACATAAAAAAGTAAACGTAACATTATATTCCTTTGTTATTGGAAATCTCACATTTTCAACAAATAATTATGGGCTGTATTTTGTTGCTAAGAAACGAAGTAAAGTTGCTCAAGTTACGGCGAAAGAGAAGCGGAAACGGAGTATCGGCAAAGGCACTGAGATCGTGAAATGGATGCAAAGTTTGGATATCAGGGCAATAGGGTGGGGCATCCACTTCGTCATTTATTTTTAGCCTAGTGGTTTCTGTTCTGTATGAAAAGGATTATGTGAAGAATGTACACGCAGCATGCAGTGGCGCTCAGTTTTGAGCCAGAAGACGAAGAGGGAAAACCCAGAGTTGGAATCTGGGCGCAGTGAGGATTCCCATGATGACAATGGCTGATCCATCATTGTTATTAGCAACTGACAAAGAGTATCAGACTGAGAGCACGATGACATCCTGGCAGTCAGAGAGGCAGGTGCTCAGAGACCCCAGCAGGGGAACGGCGGCGCTGCGCGGCTCCAACGAGGGGATCACTGCGGGGTGAGGCAGAGCCAGTCCCCAGCTGCTAGTAGTAAACAGCTTACAGCCACTCTGGGAGTCAAGGTTTTTCAATAGTCTAAAAGATTGTTTTTTACCTTGTTTTTCCAAAGAATTACACATTTTTTGTCATCTTGTTTTGACCTATGATGTTTTTTTCAAAAATTGCATACATACGAATGAGGAATTGCCTTCATTTTCATGCTAATATTGCAAAATATTGCAAATTTCTTAAACATCAGTTTAAGAAATTTACAGTATATTTTATAATTCTAAATGATAAAAATCATTTCTTGTGAATATTTGACATTTTCACAGAGGAAAAAAATAAAAAAATTTCCAAATCAAATTTTTTGTTTCTGTGACTGCCACAGTATGTCCAAAAGTAAAAACTAAGTGTAAATTCATAAAGTTCAGATTGTATTGAAAAAATTGTACCACATAAGGTAATATTATATATACTGCTCCAAAAAATAAAGGGAACACTCAAACAACACAATATAACTCCAAGTAAATCAAACTTGTGTGAAATCAAACTGTCCACTTAGAAATCAACACTCATTGATAATCAATATCACCTGCTGTTGTGCAAATGGAATAGACAACAGGTGGAAATTATTTTCATATTTATTTCATTCATTCAGATCTAGGATGTGTTATTTGAGTGTTCCCTTTATTTTTTGGAGCAGTGTATATTAGATATGATGATTTCCATTAAGGTAAAATAAAAAATCTGTCAAAAACGACCACAGGTACCTGAACTCCGAAGGGTTACAGTGACAGAGGCCCAATTTCAAGGCATTAAATTACAAATTGAAATTTGTTTTATATTTGATATGGCTTTTTCATAACTAACTACTGAAAAGCGTAATACTGCTCCTTTAACAATATTTAGTTTCTGTCTTCAGAAGTGGCCTGTCACCTATCCCATGTTGGTCAGAGAATAAATGGCATCATGAAGGACCACAGCAGACAGGTCAGGTCAGGGGGAAAATTCTCAGCTCTGGTCAACAAAGATGAGGGGACCAGGACAAGAAAAACTATTGTTCAAAGAAAGCCATAAAAACGTCAGTTTCTTCTGTCTGGTTTTGGAAAAATATTTTTAAAAAGCCTATTGGTTTCAGCCTGAAAACATAAAATAATTGAAAACAACAAAATAAAACTCCAGATGCCATTGTTTCATTCTGTTGTTAAAATCTGCAGCAAAAAAAATAAATAAATGAATGCCTATTTTTTACTTTATATTATAAAAAGCTCTGCTCAGTTCTGTTAGATTACTGAACAAAGTTATTAGGAGCCACTGACAGGTCAGAGGTCACAGTCCGATGAATTAGGTTGATGTTTCAGTCTCTAGACGCACAGAATGATGGAAACATTCAGCCAAACTCTAAAACAATTACAGCAGATTCTATTTTTAAATGTTCCTTTCACTTCAATTTCTACGTCACAGAAATAGAAAAATCCTGATGCAGTTTGAAGTTATAAAATTTAAACCTTCGATAAGTATGATTACTTTTGCAAGGCACTATAAATACATATGCATAGAGTAAGATTAAATAAATGAAAATATGCTTTCAGGTGAGGCCAGGTGGTCAGATTAAAAGTATTTTGTAAAATAACCTTTATGCAGGTGTTAAACATACTTTTACATCGAGACCGTATTTCTCAATGTTAAACGTTTTTTTAAATGGTTTGATGTGATATTCTGAATGTAAGAGTCATATTTTGTTATCTGTAAGTGAAACATCATAATAATCAACATCAAAGAGCATTTCAAACATTGTATGGAATTAATCTATAAATATTTCGGTTGGTGAACTATCCGACTTTGCATGATATTCTAACGTATAGCCTGAGCTGCAGAGCCACTGAACACACCCTGTGCCTCACAGCAGCTCCCTGCTCGCCGCTCAGCCGCTGGTCAACAGCATGGAGGAAGCACAGCGCCACTCCATCAGGCCTGTCCTGTCACTGCGAGCCGCCAAACCAGGCTGATGGATGGATGAGAGCCAACATCAGGAAAGAATAAAAGAAAAAAGAAGGTCTAATTGGAAAGCCTAGGCTGGAAAAGCAACAGCTGGATGCTACAGTCAGGAGGCTAGACTCGTCATGTGACAAGGAGCAATGGCGCTGCAAGCACTCGCAGCTGGACCTTGGATCTGTGGATCTCTGGAGTCTGTCGGGTCATGCTCCAGAGATCCACAGACTCGGCCCAGCGCTCTCTTCTATCTGTGGTGCTGGGAGTGTATTTTACAGAGCCTGACTTTACTCTGTGAAGCTGCTGAGGGGGCAGGAGGGGAAAAAGACAGCAGGTGATGGCGCTACAGTGAACCACGCAAATACTTTCTTTCTGAAATGGAGATATATGTCTTCTATAAGTGAAAAAAACGAGAATAACAGCAATGTGAAGATTTCCTCTCTTTATCTGTCTGGTTTTGAAGTTTTTTTCTCCAGCAAAACCTATTTGCATACAATTACACAAGCCTTGCTTCCTAGTTTTAGTTCCTAATTAACAGATGATGGCATGAATGCGTTATGATGTCAGCTAATGATTGATTCTGAATTTTTCCAAACCCTGCAGATAAACCCAACCTCCCACCTAACAGGATTATGGAGAATGAAGTGAAAAGCAGTGATTTACCGCCAGAATCGTCTGAACCGCTGGCCTCCGACTGGACGCCACTACCAACATCCCGTCCATCCTCCTCTTCTTCTTCGTCACCGCTCGGGTCGCCGCTGCCCGAGCCCTCCAGAGGGCCCGAGGTGGCGGATGACTGGATGCGGTTGGATGGAACGCGGCCGGGGGAGGAGGTGGAAGAAAAGACGGCGGTGGTGTCAGGCGGCTCCATGGATGCCGGCTGGGCCGTCATTGGAGGCGGGATGGCGTACACCATGTTAGAGATGAAGGGATCGGGGGTGGTAGTGATGACGGCCGTTGAGGCTGGGCCGGTGGTGGTGGGCGGAGGGTTGGAGGTGGGTCGGTCTGCCGCGTCAGAGATGTTTTCTGGTGAAGGGAAGGGGAGGAAGCAAGGAATGGATGAATGGCTGAGCAAAGATGGGAATGGTTGATTTTGCTTCACTTTTAATAAAACCTTAAAGAAACCGGATGAAAGTCTCTGTCTTCTAGCGAGGCTTACCAATAAAACCACAAAAACACAACACAACAACGGATGAAAGTTTATCTCTCAGCTCAGTCTTGCAACACTGGGAGTTTTTGTTTCCACTTTTATTCACATGAAATTATTTTATTAGATTTCCAATGAACTTTCCTTGCAGCAGAAAACTATTCCCACAGAATAATTCTGCCATGTTTTACCAAGGAAAAGGTTATACTCAAGGTGTCACCATCAGTGGTAGGCACTGCTAGCTGAGACATTAGTTGTGCTAAAAGCTTATAAAACTAGATCAGCTAGTTTTATAAGAAAAAATAAATCTATTTATTGTAGATTTATTATTATTGTAGAAACAATAATATACTTTATTGTAGAAAATGTATTTATGCAAAGTTAAGTATGCTAAATGTTTTCAAAGTTGGCAAACATGCTTGACAAAAAAAGAGTCTGTGTGCCCGACGCTGCTTTCCACCCAGACTTTTTGTTGATCATTATGTGTTAAGTCTATAGTCTTATGGTAATGCATTATATTTTATAGTTGTGACAAAATGTGAAAGAAATCCAGAATGTTTGCAAGGACATGCATCTGAGGGAGACAGACTGAACTACATGAGTTTAGTTTCTCCAGCTCTCAAATGCGCTATTTCTGTATTTATGCTTGTATAGGTAGGCAGAAGACCTACGTGCAGCATCGTGTGCAAGCCTATGAATTATATATCCAAATTCAAGTGCTGCCCTGCAGTAGCAAAGCTTTAATCACCAACAGTCAGTGCCTACGGTGATGAATGATTGATAGAAATGGGGCAAAAAAGCTGGGTTTGCTCTGACTTCAAAGATGGCAGGCTGCTGCTTGCAGAGAGCTCCAGCCGCCATCAACGGCACCGCTAACGTGCCGCTGTCAACACGTGCACACAAACGCGTATGCAACAACAAAAATAAATAACTCCAAATGAGGAGGAAGAGGAGAACCTCTGTGTAAAGAGACCATCATTACCAATGCAAAAAAGCTCAGGTGCAAAAGGACAAACTGTCTGCGATGAAAGAACGATAAATAGGACAAAAACTCCAGAGGGTGACGAGCGGTTGGCGTGCTGAGGAAAGGAGTGACAACATTGTTATTTTTCTACTTCACATCCCGGGAGAGTAGAAGCGTCTTGGCCAGAGGATGGGAGAAAACCAGCTCTGTAGATTTCCACCTCATTAGGATTCGCCTAACACTACAGTATGTGTAAGACTTAATTACAGCACTATTATCACAGAGTTGATCGGCAATTATTTACCGAGGTGTGAAATGTGATACCTACAGAGACAGCAGAATGCCTCAGAGAGACGGCTTTAAGAGCTGCACAGATAACTGCTGGTGGGAGAGATTCAGTTCAAAGAGTGTTGATGCTATCGCCAAGAAAGATGGCATGGCGTGCCTTTCCCCTCGGATACACCTGTCAGTCAGGTGCCAAGCTCAGCGTCCAGGGGATGCATGGATCCAGAGAAAAATGTTTGTGGGATATCAGTAGTGAACTTCATGATGTGGGATAAGCAGAGATAAGCACCTGTTTGAAAGATCCCAGAAGTCTCAGCAGATACGTCAGATTTACCAGTCCATTTAGCTGTTTCTGCTGCTTTGCTTCCTCTGGGAAGAACAATGGACGGTAATGTTAGAGGGCAGAGAGAAAGAAACAGAACCGCTGTGTTCTCAGCATGCTTTCTACCATATTATTACTGAAAGGTGGTTGTTAAATCCTCACAATGTCAGGAGGCAAGGAAACCCACCAAGGAAAGTTGAACAACCCCTAGACTGTTGAAATCAAACAACAAAAAGGGCTAAAATGGTAGCAGCAGGTGAAAAGTCAGAACAGAAATCGGGTTTGAACAACGTGAGATAAACTCCCAACATGAAGGAAGGATGGAGGAATCAGCAGAGCCCGAGCTAACACGCAACATGAGGGCTGTAAGCAGCATATGTCCGCCGCTCCTGCCAATGCTCCGCAAACCTACAGGTGACACCGACAGATGGGAGAGGCGGGGCCGGTGGTAACCCACTGATCGTCTTCTTCCAGCAGTGATTTGCTCATCGGTGCAAATGCCTCCCCACCGGAGGCTGCCGCTGTGGCTGCGACTCTAATTTACAGGATTTCTAAGATAACTTTGAGTTTTGGATTAATTAAATATGAATACCACTGGATTTGTATTTTAATTTGACAAGAAAACCTCATTTGTTTTATAGGAATTTCAACACAAACAATTGTTTGCCATTATAAGCTCAGCATAATAAGGTTTATACGTCACTGTGGAAGAATTTTGACCTTTTTTTGTGAGCAGAATTGCTTTAATTCAGCCTCCACTGAGGATTTTTAGATTGTTTAACTGAATGTGCTTTTGGAGTATTTTTTGCAGGATTCTGTGTCTTTCTGAGCTCTCCAGACTGATGGATGCCTGTGACTTTGTTTCTCATCTGCTCTTGGATTCTGATCGAAGCAGATTGTGGTGCTTTGTGAGCTCTCAGCCTACTCCATGCTGTCAGACAGGGTCACTTTAAATGACTTCCACATGTCTGGCAGCAAGGAGCCAGTAAATGTATCACGATGTAAGCGTCTCATATCAGTCGATAATTGTTGATTACTTTTTGTTTTAAGTATATATGGAATATATGAATAAAACAGTTGAGAATAAACTGTTTTATTCAGTTTTCACTCCACATCATTGTTGTTGATCTAATTAATTAAGAGGCTTGGTGTGAAAACATGAAACTGTTGCTGCACAAGTTACTCAGCAGCCTGTTGCTGGGCAACCAGTGAATGAATGGATGTTATCAACCTTTTTCAGCTAGCCATGAGAGGTTGACCAGTTAAAGGCTTTTCTTCTGCCTACATCTCCCAGAATGGTGGGAAAATTCTATCAATGTATTACCTATTAATATTGATCACTTATATATTGTTATTGACTTATTGTCCAGCCCTACCTGGGAGTTATTAATGAAATTAAATGTGGTTGGTCTCAATTCTTTCTTGATCTAACAAGGTGGGACAATTATACCTCCACATAAGACCAAGTCAGTTTTAAAATCAATTTATCTATAATAAATTGATCAAATTATAAGTTGAGAACCGCATTTTGAATTTACTGTAGGTTGTACTCTGAGGTTTCCAGTTCCCTCTTCCACAGGGCTGCTTTTGGACTACAGAGGCTAGTTCCCAAACATTTGAACATTTTACTCACAACATTTTAATGTTTTATTTTCCACCAGTGTCTCCAGTGACACGATGAAGCGATGTAAGAGGATCAATATCCTCAGACCTCAGACGACATTAGTGCGTTGCAAAGCCACGCGTCTGGAGGCGGCGTGGGGGAACAGAGAAAGCGGGCAGCGCTGCGGTGTGGAAATGGGCAGAGCAAAATGCTAATTCGCAGCCAGCCGTAGTTGAAATGAGCTGGAGATCCGACAGCAGCAACCTGCGGTGCTACCGCTTCCCATTGGAGACATGAGCAGATCCTCTGCTCCTCACCGTCTCCTCAGGGCTGGATGGAGGGAAACGGCACGCAGACGGCATCCATCCCTGTGCCACTATGCTAAGTGAGAGATAACTCACTTACCACGTCTCCATTGTCAGGCAACAGAGGAATCAGAAACTAGACTGGATTTTGGCTCCTATCATAGCTGAACCCACCCACGGCACTGGATGTGTAATTACCAGTTTCTATTTTTTTTCTCCGTGCTCCCAAAACTCCAGCCGGTCCTAGACCACCATGGCATGCTCACCTCCACTGGAAACGGTCCTAACTTTGGGTCTGGTGAAAAAGCCATCTCTGACACTTTTGGGTCACTTGGTCTGTGCCCTACGATGATGAGGGGGATGAACATTTTTCCCCCACAAAGCGTTCACACACTTGGCAGACACACAGCTGGCTGCGTTTCTTTTCTAGATTCCTGTTGAGATCCAAGCTGGCAGCTGTGCCACATCTTCACTCTCCATGCAAGCTGCAGCCTTGGCGCCATTCCAGCACCCCTTACAGCGATCCAAACAATGTCCATCAACATCTGGACTGAGAGAGCAGGAGCTACCTCCCCTCACCCACCTACCCCCATCACCACCCTACACATGTGTTCTACATGTTCAACCACACTCTGACAAAGATTTAGCATAACGAAGCCAGAGGATTCCCAGCCACAGTTTGACAGGAATTCATGTGTTATAGCTGGGCCTGTTGCAATAAATGACAATATAAACTAACAGCAGATCAATATTGTTCTTTCAAATGTAGTTTATTAGCCAGTGAGAGCACAAGCTTCCATTATTATGCCTTTACCTTGATTTGAAAACGGTTTCCAATAACAATATTGACATTTAACACAATTTCTGGGACAATTTATTGTCAAGTAACATTCATGGTAACAGGCTTAGCTGTAACACAGAAAATATATCATAGTCCAAAGTCTGGCCACATTATAAGGTACACCTTTCTAGTGCTGGACTGGATCCTCAGTTGTGTTGATTTTTTGGACCCTCTTTAAGCTTCAAAGCTGCCTGAGTTCTTCACAGCATAGATTTACAAATGTGTCAAACACTGATCACATGCTAATTCTACTTGACCTAAAAGAAGAAAAGTTTGGTCTGACTTAACTTCAGACAGAGAGGAAAAATGTGTCTGTTTTTTTATAAAAATATCTGATTTCAACATTCAAGATCATCACTTCATGATAAAACAGTGCAGTTTGAATATCAAACACTTTTCAAGACTTGATTTGGAAACCCAAAATTTCCATATTTTGAAAATACCCAATTGAAATTCAAACATTTTCAAGGATTTCAAGCACCTTAACAAACCCCGATAATATGGCACAAAACAGTGAAAGGCAGGATGGATTCTGGGAGACGTCTGCACCACAGCATCACTCTAAGATGAACATTCAGCAGCGAAAAATAAATCAATCCACTTTCAACATCTCATGCATTTCAGCCTGTGATTAGAGACGATTAGATGCTGTCACCCTTTACTGCACCACTAAACCACAAGCTGCAAATCAGATGGCAACTAAACCCAGACAGACATTCTGCTAAATACACAGCCAGGCCCCACTGACTGGGCATGCTAACCTGCATCAGAAACTGGTTTAGGGCGGAGCCACAAACAAACTTTCACTCAGGGGGCCAACAAGAGAATCTCAGATTGGACTCTGTCTAGATGAGTTGTAATAAGTTGAGAGTCACTTTCTAACATCCAGAACCTTTGTCTAAACTCCAGCAAGTTGTCTCCTCCAGGAGGCTAACTGTAAGATTTGATTGATTACCTATTTGCATTCGAAACTAAGTGTACCTAATGTTGTGGACAGTAAGTGTATGCGCTAAAATTAACTTTCAGTGTTTGTCATTACAATCTGTGAGACAGAAAGCTGGAGTGGTGCGAATACAGCAGGGCTCCAACAGCGATGCTCATTATCTGCTGAGTGCAGCCTGGCAGCAGCTGGTTGACGCGCAGGGTGATGCATAGAGGAATCACCCAGGCTCACCTGTGCACTGTCCAGAGTGCTGCACGCTAACGTCCTTGTCCTGTCTGCAGGCGATGGTCCTCAGTTGGCACTGGTCAGCATAGGTCACCCCATCTGAACCGCACACCTGCACCAGAGTAACAGAGATAGAGGGACAGCAGCTGAGCCACACGTTAGCTCCCTGGACCGCCGGCAATCCTGAAAAGATCAAACCCCTAGCCGCTTTGGAAGACGTACCTTTGTCTTGTTTCTTAAGTCGCAGTCAGGTGGCGGGCACTGACAGTGGGCCTGGCCATTTTCCTCCAGGCAGGTGGCTCCATAACTGCAGAGCAACTCTTCACAAGATGTTGGGGCATCAGGGCCTGTGGAGGACAGGTTTGATTTCTTACTGCAACATCCTGATGACAGAGGTGAGCAACAATACAATGACTGCTATGTTCTACTCTTCCATCATGACATGAGAATGAAAAATCTTTTTCTTTAGAAGAATAAGGAAACTCGCTTCTTTCATCTGTTTTAAATCTAACAAATGCTGCAGCTTTTAAAAGAATGGTGTTTAATTATTTTATCATATAAATTGTTCGCATGAAAAATGATGTTATTGCTGGCAGTTTGTTCCCCACAAAGTTACATCCTTGCTGATCAAGTGAAACTGCCAGGCATCCTGTCTGTGTGTGTGTGTGTGTGTGTGTGTGTGTGTGTGTGTGTGTGTGTGTGTGTGTGTGTGTGTGTGTGTGTGTGTGTGTGCATTCCATTATTACAGCTTCACCTTATGCTTTACTGTGTCATACCCTCTGAGTACCTTGTCTCTGTACCCAGCAGTGTGTGTGGCAGTGAGGTGGGACTGCCGGCTTCATTAAGCGTTTGACTTCCAGTCGATGTCTGATGGTGAATCTTAATCAAGGAGCTGCAGGCTCTCAGCAGGAGCTAACCTTTCCTTCAACTGTTTTCCTTTTTTTTAATTCAGTGCAATCGCCAGGGTGGGTTTGCATTTTTAATCAAAAGCAATCAATAGTGCTGACACACAGATCTAACATGTGAGCGCTGGAGATGGTCCAACAAGATGCAGACAAATAGAAATATCAATGGGTAATATGTTGTCCATGGGCCTTTTGTACACTTCACTATTTCCCTAATCACTATTGATTAGCCGTCCCGGAGCCACTTCCTGCTCTGCCAATAAAGCTGATGGATGTGAAGAAGAGATGAAGAAAGAGTGGCTGCTTTAAAGCTTTTCCACAAATCAGATAAGAGACAGAAATGCTCTTCAGAGCAATGGAGCGACTCTGGGAGGCCCCGGGAGCCTGGTCTGCATTCATCATTATTTATTATCGCTCTTATTACCAGACAGACACGAGATGGTGCTGGAGCACCTGCTCTCTGTTGCTGTGGACAAAAGGAGCCCTTCTCAAATCTTTTTCTCTGTTTTTAGACACCGTAGTATTAATCAGTAATAACAAAAACATTTTTTATTTACATCCTGCAGCTTTAATATTAGTGACCAATGGGCACCAGCCCCCCCAAATGTCTGTGGACGCCTCTGCTTATTACCGTGGTCACAGCCGTTCATGCCCATCCTGCTTCCATCTGGACACACGTTGCACTTCAAGCCTTTCATCCCTGTTTTGCAGGAGCACAGGCCCGACATCTGCTCACAATCATCCCGGACCGAACCGGTGGGATCGCAGCTGCACGCTGAAATTCCAAAAACAAAAAAAGAGGCATGATTAGATAATTGATTAGTGCTGATGACGGGCAGATCGGCCGTCGCTTAGAGCGGTAGACAAACAAAGCGAGTCTGGAGCATTTTAGCCCGAGCATGTTGCTTTAAAGATACATGTTTGTCTCCGACTGAGGGGTTGGGAACAGTTCAACTTGCCTCGGGGTTCACAGAGGGGAGGAGTGGGAGGAGGAGAAGGAGCGTGTAAGACCAACTTAAAACAATAACCTCGGGGAAGGACATCATGCCCATCATGTTCCTAGAATCAATGATGTGATTATTTTTCTCCCTGCTCCTCCCTCCTGCTGAAGCTGTGACTGGTGTTCTGTTTTGCTTTCTGCCTATGCTGACTAAACCTTGTTAAAGGTCAGGCCACAGGTGACACACCTGCGGGCTTCCTGCTCCATGGCTCCAGCAGCGGGTGTCCTCCAGTACGGCATCAGCGAAGCCGCTCAGCATATCGCGTTACATCGAGACAAACAAGCAGGTCCCAACCTCACACTGCCACCCGCATACAAATGGAAACAGTTTATTCAATCCAGTTTTGACAGCGCTAAAGGACACAACAGAAAATCAATCTTGTAAAATGCAGCAAGCAGCTCCTCCTGTTTGTCTATTAAAGTGAATTTACGGTTCACGCACGGGAATGATGAGATTCAGAGATTCGTGTCCTCCATGTTCCAGAGGTTCCGACAAGAAAGTAGATGCTGCGTTTGGAGTTTATAGACTTCAATTCTCTCATTTCTATTCTACACAAGAGCTTATGGTCCCATCGTACAAAATTCTGATCTACAGGCTATTTCAGAAGCTGTTCAAAGTAACAAGCTTACAATGTGCAACAGGTCATATTTTAGTATCGATCCAAACAAAGTAAATACAGGCCCATATCGCCGATATCAACATCGACACCAATGATGATACTTATTATTTGAGTTTGATGTAAGAAAATCAAAGCAAAATCCTTCTGTGGCAGAGTTGACCCTGGCCAGTGGGCGTTCAGAGGACAGCAGGGCGCTGGCAGAAATTTTTACAAAAGGGGCGATGAAATTTCTTTGGGGGGAATTTGCTCCAAGGTAAGCTTTACACGTTAAATGCATAACAATACCAGTTTAGACTTTGAGCAACTTGCTAAAACTGTATTGTGTAAGATTAAAACATGCTTGGCTGCAATTGTACCGATGGCATCTCTTCGTCTCTTCAGTGTTTGATGGCTTCTTGGTGCAGCTCCAGGCTCCTGCTACTAGTAACTTCACCATCAGTTCAGGGTTACAACGGCTGATGACTTTACTGTGATTCACTTGTCTGCTGTCTGATTTTCAAATATTTTATGTTTTATTGAGGATGTTTGGACATATGTTTTGGTCGTAATGTGATCTTATCAAAGCACCAACTTATATTAAAAAATGTTTTATCGTCTGTCAGGATGCTGCCTGCTTCCATGGAAGGACAACAGAGTATCGCTCTTATGTAATTACTAAACTCATGATGTACTTACTCACTGTGTATCCATCTGAAAAATGAACTCAGTTAAATAAAGAAATCCCTCCAATGGTGATACTGTCATGTTCTGTGTTTTTCTGTGCATTGAGTCTCCTCGTTGTCCTGCCTTCCCCTCTATCACTCCCAGCTGTGTCTCGTCTTTGTGATTACCCTCTGTGTATTTAATCCCTCCTGTGTCCTTTGTTCCTCGTTGGGTCCTCGTCTCATTTTGTCCTAGGTCGTCTCCACGTTTGTGTCCATTCGTGTACCCTGATCGCTACCGCCGTTGAGCCCTGTCTCCGCTCAGCCGAGCTGCAAGGTGTTTTGGACTGTGTGTTTCTGGACTCGTTATTAAACCATCTTCATTCATCTTACCTGGACGTCTTGGGTAAAATATATCTGTCATTTCAGGACAGATACCACAAAGAGCGTTGGTTTTATAGCGTTAAAATTAGCACAGTAAGTGATCAGGTCTGAAACGGTAGTACCACCGCAATTTAGAATTTTAATCATCAGTATCCCGGGATTTTGTCCTTGTATTGAAAGGTTTTCATCAGTCTGTTTTTCTCCATCGATACGAGTTTCCCAATCGCTCCGCACCGTATAAAAGAAACAAAACAATGTGCAAGTTGCGCAAAACTCTGAAACAGGAGAACCGAGACGTAGAACGTAACAAACTATTTGTGACTCAGGATCAGGGAATCCGGCGGTGAACAGTGAAAAATCAATATGAGGGCAAATCAGGTGAAACACAAGAGGATTAGGCGGCGCAGCACGTGATGAGTGAAGCTTACTGGTAATCAATACAAACAATGAAATAAACCTTAAAACAGGAAAGAAACTAGACATAGCAATAAACCAAAATATGATCATATTAATCAAAGAATACTAAATGGAAATTATTGTAAAACAAAATTTAAGAATAAACTAAAAAACTCAATTAAATACAGGAGAATACATTTGTATGGCAAGAATAAACAGACACTGTTTTCAGATTAAAGGTAAAGTAACATTATTGAAGTGCCATGGGGTGTTGGGACCACATCTAATATTAAGGAGAAATATATTTTACAGACAATAACAGTAAGAAGCTTATCACTTATTTCTGCTTTTAATTAGATTTTATTGGACATATTTATTTCTTCAGTATCATTTCTTATGTCAATGTTAATATCATGAGGCTGTTCAGTGACTCCAGGACATTTTCAATTTGACTCATTAGGATTGATTAAGAACCTTCTTTGTCATTTCTGTCCAGTAAAACGATTAATCTGTAAATCAATAGACAGGTCTGTATATAGATATAATCCATGTTTCTGTCCCATATTTGTATGGCATGAAAAGGATCTGGAACTTTTGTTTTAAAGCACTGGTTTACACAGTAAATGCCATGTTGGTGAAATTTTATGAATGATACTCTGATGTCCCGTTCTCCTGAAGGCAGCACAGGGCTGGACGACCAGAAACTGACAGAAACACTGAAGAGAAGAGTTAGGATTAGGATATAGTTGCAGTTCTATCCATGTTTTAATGTTTTTTGCAAATAGCTCAAACTTTAAACTTGTATTGTTGTACATCTTTTATCTGGTCATTTTGTGAAAGATTTAACAACTAACATCAGAAAATGACAGAACAAGAATATTTTTGTCCACTCTGATTAGCTACTGTTAGGTCTACCCATTTCAACTTGAATGTCCATTGTATTTTTCTTAGACGCTTGTAAAAATAATTTCTATTCACATGGCTTGTTAGTTCTCTGGGAAATCATTTTTGATGATAAAAACAGAAACAAGCATAAAAATCAAAACATCAACAATAGTAATAATAAAATAATATTCAGTGCAAACCATGAATGTTGGATATTTGTAGATTCTTTGATGGGGGGAGGTGAAGGACCTGGATGAAGGACAGGGCGCTGTCCCAAAAAAGGTTGAGAAACACTGGTCTAGTGGAAGCTAATGCTAAAGCTAGCTCTAATTTCAACCATGTTGATTCCCAAACTTCAACACATATCAAACTTTACTCAACAGAAAGTTTATACAGTAACAGTAAATTAGCTTTTTAGACTTTATTCTGAAAATATATTTAGCCAAATGAAAGTGCATTAAATGTTTTCAAAGTCAGCAAAAATGCTAAACACAAAATGATCTCCTCTATTAGTGGAACTATTACCAGGCGTCTTCTGGGAAGCTAACAGCATTGAACCTTTGTGATTGGATAAAGTTTAAAACCTCAACAGTCCAAGAAGTTGTTTTTCAATAAAAACAACTGCTATGCTCTGCGTAGACCAAGTTTCGGCAAACTACACTCTGCTTTGAGTATTGTTCGAAGCAGAGGATAGGCTGATTTTTAACCAGACTAAGAAACTACGATTCAAAATTAAAAACGTTTAAAAGGGAATCTGAAAGTAAAGTACAGATCTTACCAGCATCAATCTGAACCGCCTTGGTTTAGATACTCTAATATTTTGGGTCGATTCAGCCTCCTCTACAACATGCATCATATAAATAGAGACCAATAGTGGCTCCTTACGCGTGCAGCCGCTCATGCCTTCAGTGATGATGGCACGGAAGTTCCAGAAGCCCGGCTCACAGCGGTCACACTTCTGCCCGCCGACCCCCGGCTTACAGGAGCACTGGCCACTGGTCGGGTCGCAGGAGCCTTTGTAGGAGCCATGGACGTTACACTGACAGGTACCTGAGGAAAAATACAGCACAGTCTGTGTTTTCCAGCTTTTTAAATCCTTGCTACACATAAATGCATGGCTTTACTAATGTGAAACTCTATCCATCAGCATATTCTATTTCTAAATCTGCATTTTTCCTATCTTTGAAGCATCTTGAAGATTACAGCAAGATGCCAAGTTTTCCCTAAATCTGTGTCGCTATCAAGAGTCGAGATCATCAGTAGAGCAAAGATTTGTTTCTGTTGATAAAGACCAGCATCATCATAATTATTCTTGGGATTAAGATGAAAAGCTTCCAACTCTGCAACTTTGCTTGTAATCTTACAGAAACTGCAACTCAAGGGCAACGCGCCGTCACGGCTCGACAGCATGAGACATGTAGCAGGCCGAGGGAGAAAGGCTTACTGGGACATCCGGCCTGTCCGAGCCCTAAGGCGGCGGTGATGTTGTCAGAGCAGCAGCCGTACGGAGAGAGGCCGCAGTGCTGCGGCGCCGTCAGCTCTGTCGGAGACGTAACATAATTCTCTGAGGAGGGAAGGATGAAGAAGAGATGGAGGAAGATTTAAATGGATGAAGTTTAGATTTATTGGACAAAATATAAAACAATTTAAATAGATTAAAGTTATTTTCAAAAATATGAAACCAGGAGGCTTGGAACCAGCTTCCAGGTAACAAGTTTATCTTCTAGTTTTACTACAATGGCTCCACATCAGGAAGGGAAAGAGATGCTATTACCTCTAGTGAAAAGAAGCAATTCCTTCCTGCTGAATTTGACATTTACCACCTACCAGCAGGGACGTTGTCTTCATTTGTCCCTGTCTGTGGAGCTGCACAGGAAACCTACATCTTAAACAAAGATGTAGATTTCCCCTCACATAAGGGGGGCACATCCTCCTTATGTGAGGGGATGTGCCAAGCTGCTTCTGCCTCTTTTGTCTGCAGCAGCAGGCAAGCCAGCGTGGCAGAGCTACATTCAGCCCGATAGAAACAAATGTGTTCCTCACGCTGGCCTTCCTCCAGAAGCTGGCAGCTAACAACAAACACAATAGGAAGAGGGAAAAGGTGGCGGGGCGGAGGGGATTTTTTAATAGCCAAGGCAGAAAAAGAAAAAAGAAAAGCCCAGCGTTAAACTTTTCCTCCAAGCATTTGAGTGAAAAGTGAACTTGTGGATAAAAAACAGAGAACCCCTCTGTTCTGCCTGGTTCTTTCTCTCTCTATTCCCCAACCAATCTCCCTTTCTTATGTTGCTAATTTGGAGTTTGGAGGCTGGAGATACGGCGGCCATAAATCACACTGTTACTGGTGTGGATATGAGCCACAGCCTAATGGTGATGACTCGGCTCGCTCCTTTTTTCCAGCTCTTTCCCACTCCAGAGATGAGCTTTGGACACAGTTCATTTAACTTGCCACTTTCCAACGCTGCACTCAGCTATCTGCACCCGGCCTATTAGGACAAGGAGAACTTTTAATTTCATACATTCCTCCACCCTGTACTTGGTTTTCTCTGCAGTAGCTGTTGTCTGGCACAGTGCTGCTGACTTTGACATGCAATACTACCTTCATATTTTCCAACTCAACTCCATTTATTTCCTTTGTATAGAACTATCTTTTATATTCCTGGACATATTATCATTTCCACAGAACTGACAGACATGTTTTTGGATTGTATTGAATGTCTTGACCCTGATTTGAGCTGACAGGTACCAGTGAGAGATTACCTGAATTACTTCAGGATGATAAAAGTGATAATTCATCACGATTCAACTTTTTTAGATTTAGTCTCGCTACAATTATAAACCATTATATGTTCATATAGTGGTAAACAAAGTAAATACAGGCCCATATCGCCGATATCAACATCGACACCAATAATGATACTTATTATTTGAGTTTGATGTAAGAAAATCAAAGCAAAATCCTTCTGTGGCAGAGTTGACCCTGGCCAGGGGGCGTTCAGAGGACAGCAGGGGGCGCTGGCAGAAATTTTTACAAAAGGGAGGCGATGAAATTTCTTTGGGGGGAATTTGCTCCAAGGTAAGCTTTACACGTTAAATGCATAACAATACCAGTGAACTAACTAAAAACTTTCCTATGTTAACTCTGTAGCACTAGTTATAAACATTAGTTTGAAGAAGCTATTGCTACCTTCAGTTTGAATCATATCGGCACTGAAAGATGACCAATTTACTTTTTCCATAATTTACATGTTCTCTAGAGTGATACTAGGTATTGCATTCATGTTTACTTCTTTCGTTCTCTGTTCACTGTTTTTATTTTCCTCCTGTATGTTTCTTGTTTGAAAAAAAAATAGAAGGTGAAGATCAATGTTTCCTCTAATTGTCAATGTGTCTGGGTATACACACAAACTTCCTGAGCACACTGAGGACCACTGTGGGCATCATCAGTGTGCACGGCGTGGCCATGCACAAGTATTACACCTGTTATAAATCTGGGATCATAGAAAGTCGCATGGTTTATTGAAAGAATCAGATTACATCAGCAATTTTCAGTTGTTTGCTTTTAATTTCAGTGATTTGCCCAATTAAAATTGAAAAAAAAAAAAAAACAAAAAAACAAACATTGCTGTTCATGAGATGCATGTTATAAGAGTCCTGCTTCAGCCAGGGTGAGAAATGAGACATCAGACCTTTCAGACATAACTGTTTGTTCATATTAAAACATTCACATTTTGCACAACGAAATGTTTTCTGTAGCTTGTGATGCAGTATAAATGACTATTAATGGCCTCCATAATCTGTGGGTGGAGGAGAATGGCCTCATACTTCTTTGCCAGTGTACAAATGTCTGCTTATCCAGTCAAAAGTTTGAACTCAACATTTCAATATCAAATGCAGACCGTTCCTTTAATTCATGCTCTGATAAACGAGCATCACAGCACTTACTCATAAAAAGAGTAATGGCAACGGTGACACGGTCCCTCAACTGTACACTGGACTGTTCTTCTAGTTGCACAAACTCCGACAGCCATTTGAAAAAAGTAATGCACTTCTTAAAAGAAGTGTATAACTTTTTTTTTTACTTTGGTGAGGGGATGTCCCACTGAGGCGTGATAAGGTGTTATCTTTCACGTCTCTTAACTCCACCGCACTATTCTTACCTGCACTGTGCCACAGCGCATATGACCAAGACACATACACAAAAAACATGTGATGATTGGCTGCAGTGAAACTGAACCGTATCGTATCATTGGCTGGACACCTTTCACTCACTGAGGTTGATCGCAAAGTAGTACAGAAAAAATGTTATTGGTCCAAACTGATGTCTGAGCTCAATGTCCACTTTACCTTGGACTTTATTTTATGCGCTTCCTAGATTTTCTTGTGCGCTGAGAATGTGCGAGCAGTGCACGATTGCGCAGGAGCAGCTTAGAGGGAACATTGGTGAGGAGAGGAAACAGAACGACTGTGTAAACAGTTTTCACCTCTTCAAAATAAGAGCATGACTGAAAGCCTCTGACTAATTGAAGAATTTTAAAACAAATAAGCAAAACTTTAACACAGTTGTTACTCAACTGAAAGTGTATAAAACAACCGGGTTAATTAGCGCTGTAGAATTTGTCCAGATAAAATGCATTAGGGGAAGCTAAGTGCGCTAAACGCTTTCAAAGTTAGCAAAAGTGCTAAATGAAAAATTAGCTCTGCTATTATCAGATTAGCCGAAGAGAGACTACCACTGGTTAAAAGATGTTGAAGTTCAGTTGTCGTCTTTCATTTGACTTTACGGTCTTCTGCTATGGTTTCAGGTAAAATTCCAGTAAAATAAATTAAACTTAATAAGCAAATATTTGTTGTTTCATACAAGGTGCTGTAATTGTTAGGAAAGTTGAAGTTAGTGTCAAGAAGTTTTCTTACAAATCAGAGCAACTAAAACCCAGGGCTGATTCTGGCTTCTGAACTTAAGGTCAAGATCAAAACTGGTCCTGACATAACTAATGTGGAAGCCAGGAGAATCCCACAGATGTGAGTTCATCCATGAGCCAATAGAGCAGAAGCCCATAGGTCTGGTACACACAGAGGGCTGTTCAGAAAGAGGATTGATTATCCATGGAGGGTAGAGAAGCGTGACAGTCAGCCCAAAGGAGGCCAGCTTACGAGGAAGAAGAATCAGCAAGGATGTTAGTGGAAACACTGGGAGCTGCTTCATTCTCCCTCTGCTCAACTCCCTCCATCCTCCTCTCTTTTGGATCCAGAGTGATCACACAAAATCCCCAAAGTGTCTTTTGCTCTGCAAACGCCTTTACCAGCAAAAGCTCTTCATTTGACACAGCCATAGAGAGGAAGGTGGTTAACCTTTGCGGCCTGGCCACTGATCTGACAATCAGCTCTCTGGGTAAATGCCATTATTGCATGCAAAGAAGAGCTGTTTATATTAGTGTAAGTGGAGCAAAGTGGTATCCTCAGGGTTAGCAGTCAAGTTTAATGGTTTAAATTGTCAGACTTTCAAGACAGAAAAAAGACTCATTACTGCAATCAGCTCCTTCCACACACAGGCCCGTGAGAAAGATTTTAACACCAACCAGCCTCCAGAGGAACCATCAGTTTCACTAAAATTCTGAACATTCCTGGAGCGCATCACGCAGACAAGGCAAAGCACTTTTAAGCATTATCTACAACATTTTATTAGCTTTTAGCAACTGGGCTGACAAAGAAGAGACAACAAAGATTATGTCAGAATTATATTGGGAGGAGAGATAACCTGTCAATGGAGGGAATGAGTGGAGAAATGGGATGACAGCGACAATGATGATGGAGTAACCTGCAATCACTGTATGTGTTTATGTGTGAAGCACCGACCTGCACAGGGACCCTGACTCTGAATCAACAAGAGCCTCCTTTCCAAACATTTGGTGTTTTTTAGCTCACACTCATTCCGGTAAGTTTTCCCATCTGAGCCACAGACCTGCGGAGAGAGAGCAGATACAGACAGGGAGATTTCTGACATGATGGCAAGTTATTTTTGTCAGACATAAATAAACGGTTTACCTTTTCAAAAACCAAACACACATCAACCCAACGTATGTCGATGGATTCCCTCTCAAAGTCTCAGAACTTCTGATTAATAAAATGCAACTCGAGGAGACTTTTGGATGAGCATAAAGAGGTTATTAGTGAGGCATTTTACATAAAAAACCCAGCATCTAATATGTTTCAATCCAGTACGTTCTCACTTCTGACTCGTCTACACAGTGTTCCTAATTATTATGCAAATTGAATTTAAGCGTCATAAAGATTACATTTTTTGTTGTGCTATTAAATTTATAGATTATATTGTGTGTCAGGGCTCTTTGAATCACTATAATTAATTTCAGAGAGCTGTTTGATTAGTTTGTCTGGTGAGCTCAATTAAAAGAAATCTACTTAAGAAGGATGTTCCACATTATTAAGCAGGCCACAGGTTTCAAGCAATATAGGAAAGGGAAAATCATCATAGTGTAGTGTCGTATGAGAAGGTATGAAAATATTAGATATTTAACGAAAACTGAAGTGTTATCGTACTGTGAAGAGATTTGTGGCTGATTCGGAACAAAGATGGATTTGTACAGATAAAGGCATAATGAGGAAGTTTTCTGTTAGACAAATTAAGAGATTAAGGATTAAGAGAGCAGCTGTTAAAATGCCCTTACAAAGCAGCAAACAGTTATTTGAAGCTGCTGGTTCCTCTTGAACCTCAAGGTGGAGGATCCTCCAGAGGCTTGCGGTGCATGAACCTATTATTCGGCCACCCCTAACCAGCTGACAAGTAGAAACGCTTGCAGTGGGCCCAGCCGTACATGAAGACTCATTTTCAAACAGACTTGTTCACTGATGACTGCTGTGCAACCCTGGATGGTCCAGATGGACGCAGTAGTGGACTGGTGGTGACAACAACACGGCTGTGACGTCAGAAGGAGGTCTTGGAGTCATTTTTTTGGGCCAAAATCATGAGGAGAGAGAGAGAGAGAGAGAGAGAGAGAGCTGGTGGGCCCCTTCAGTGTCCCTGAAGGTGTTAAAATGAGATCAGCAAAGTATATGGACTTTCTGACTGATTATGGTTCAAAGGGAAGAGCCGTACCTTCCTTAGCAAAATCATCTTTATGCATGACAATGCACCATCTCATGCTGCAAGGAATACCACTGTGTCACGCCCTGCTATGGGCATAAAAGGGGAGAAACTCATGGTGTGGTCACCATCCTCCTCTGACCTCTGACCCTATTGAGAACCTTTGGAGTTTCCTCCAGCAGAAGATCTGAGGCTGGGAATATCTTCCCAGAGCAGCAGTTCTGGGAAGATATTCTGACATCCACTTAATGCTGCGCAATGACTGTTTGAAGATATTTAAAATCCATAAAATGTTGAGAAAATCTGCTGTGCATAGAATAATTTGGAACAGTGCATCTTGAGTTTTTTTATTTTTGATACTGTTCCCATGGGGAGCTTTATTCAGCAAAATTGTATTTATATTGTAATAGTTCATGACTTGAAATTTATACTGACCATCATTTGCATTAACCATTTAAGAAAATCTGAGAAAACATCACTTTCATAATAATATGGAACACGGTTTGCGTAGGATTGGGCAGGTTCCCTCTGCATCATATGTTGACGCACCGGCTACCCCCTTCTCGTCAATAGTTGACGTTCTGGGTGCTCTCATTGAATGTTGTAGCGCTTCCTAAGTCTCCGAAACTGACAATCTGGGAACGAAGAGGATGAGTCCATTCTAACACAATTTGTGCACAACTGATGAGACTATGATTTACCAATTTTGTTAATTTTATTTTATATTTAAAAGATCCTCTGGGTAGCAGAAATGAAGATAACATCATGGCTTCAGAGTCCTGGAGGATCTTTCCCGATGCGTCAACATGTGACGCATCGGGACGCTGCCCATGCATCCATAGACGAGTTGGGAGTGAAAACATGTTGTTCAATCAGTTCCAACAACATATTATACAACCCATGCATAACCCTTCCTAAAATTATGGCTTAGGTCATTTTTTACCAACGGTGATTTGTTTTCTTAAACTTTGGCAAAAAATGATATAACCCTTTGTTTTAGAAAGATAACAATAAAAGATAATAATAAATGTATCTAATTACATTTGATTTCATAATCTCCATGTTTGTTATTTACTGTGATTTCTGAAAAGGATCTCAACACATTTAGATTCACACTTCAACTGTTGGAACAGCTGGTTAAATCTCGCCAGAAACAAAACGCTACACCAGTCTAAACCTGTAGGTGAGCGCCTGCTTTTCCTGGAAGATGTACCTCGTTGAGTGGCACGCTCTCACAGTTAAAGCTGCAGATGCAGCGTTCATCCTCTTCGTCCTCGTTCCAAATCCCATCATACATCATACAGCGCTCCTGTTCGCAGCTCTCCAGTCCGGAGCCAGATGCCCCCGAGCCACATTCTGCAAATGAAAACACAAAACTCACTGTGTCATTCATAAAACACACACTGAAATCACTTTTTTCAGAACAAACATATTTTTGTTCAACATGATGCAAAAATTTCCTGAGTGACCAAATTTCAACATTCATGCTAAAAGAGAAAAGATGAAAATAACTGCTGCTGCTATTAGTGTAAAATAATGACCCCGT
This sequence comes from Poeciliopsis prolifica, assembly GCF_027474105.1. Taxonomy (NCBI): domain Eukaryota; kingdom Metazoa; phylum Chordata; class Actinopteri; order Cyprinodontiformes; family Poeciliidae; genus Poeciliopsis; species Poeciliopsis prolifica. The sequence goes on from NW_026562493.1 coordinate 271,057, forward strand.
GCAGCTGAGGCTGGATGGTGACTAAATAGATTAGACGTCTATGCACCTCCAATGAGGCGTCCTTTTTATTTCGATTAAATCAGAAATAAAAAAGGGAGGGAATCTGTGGCCTTTCAGTGGCGGGCGCCCTGCTCTATGGGTGCCTGCCTCCTGATATGAGAATGCAGCTAATTGCACAGTGTTCTGTTCAATTTAATTATCTCCTGAGACCTTGGAGAAAAGTTGTTACAGCAACTCTTTAACTGTGACCCTGAAAGGTCGTTCACTTGCATTAAAAGCGAGGGAAAGTCTACTCATTGAGTCGCCAGCAAAAAGTATGAAAATCCTTCATTTTCTGCTTGTTTTGTGCATTTTTATTCTTCCTAAAAGGGATTAAAAGGACAGAGACATGTGAGAGCATGTGGTTTTGGGGTTTCGTTTAAAAACAACAAATTGAGCAGATGAGGAAAGTGGGAGGATCCCGTCTTTTGAAGCTGCGAACATCTCCTGCAGCGTGGTCCCAGGAGAGATTAGGTGAATGCGCATGAAGACAGGAGTATGAAAGCGTGTCAGATGGGGCAAGAGGCTCATGAGGCAGGAAGAAAGTTCATTCAAAACTAATTTGTCATTCAGAAAAGGAACTAAAAGCTCCCAGAGACGCCCAGCGGATTCAAGCGGCGGGTAATCAGGGTGTTCCTTCTTCTGGTTCTTATTCCACTCCGTGTATTGATGCTCCGCCTCTAATGGCGAAATCGATGTCCCAGTGATGGAAGTAGCACTCAGCGTAACCCATCTTCTAAAGTAGATTATGGAGAAGGTCACAGAGCCAGGATGGAAGGGCTTTTGAAGGGTCGATAGAACAAAGGGGCTCTGACTTTATTATATATTACAGACCCAATCTACCAGAACAATTGTTGATTAATATGACAGTTTCTTTCACTTTGGGATCAATTAAGTATTTTTGAAATTACTTGAATTTGAACAAACATCAGGCACAAGTGAGACATTTACACCAGAATGCTATTTATCCTGAGACCCTTTAACATATGTATATATTTGTAACCCCAATACCCACCAATAACCACCGAGACTAACCCTAATGCGTTTAGCTATCTGTAACCACTAACCTAAACCCTTTTACCAACATAAACCATTGTAGCGTCGTATTGATTGCGGTCTGGAGTTTCATAAAACGTTTAGTTTTGCGGCTCTCGGTTCTCAGCCACCGGTGACATTACTGCGGGTATTCCTGTCTCAGTTGACCTTGGAAGAAAAGATGAAAATACAAACGAGGACAGATCAGAGGGAGGATGAAGCAGTGATGGTTGGCCTCCTGCATTTGTTTACTGTACGCCAGCTCAGCAAGGCACAATAAAAGAGCCAAGCCAGTCCACCCAATTCATATTCCGCTCAGGCGCCCTTGCAGAGTCGAGTTACATAAATAAAAGAGGTAAGATATTAAAAGAGAATAAATAAATAAAAGAGAAAAGCAAAGAGAGGGGGTCCTAATTAGTGGCTTTACTTTGATGTGTCCACCACCTGCGCCGCCTATGAACCTTTCAATTAATACATCCCCAGCTAACATGGCTGCATCAGTTATCTCTGCACTGCCCATCCGATCCTTTTTACTCAATCATGTCAGAGGCCCGAGTCCATTTAGCCGAGGGAGCTCCATTAAGAAGACGGAATTCAGCAGCCAGGGAAGAAAAGGACGTGGATTGCATGAGGATAATTTTGAAGAAATATAGCGGGGATTTGACAATGAAAATAATATTAGAAATGAACTGCATTGTCGAAGCTTCGGGTATTGAGCTGAAAGAACAGAACATGGGTAAATAATTGAAGCTTCAGGAGGAAGTGTGGGAGATATACTGAGCTCTTGGTAAACTGCTGCTGGATCAGGATCCGTCTGACTACATCCTCACACTCAACACCAGTTTGGATTATTATTATTACTATTATTATTATTGCTTTGAGGCATTCAGGTGATTTCCACAATGACGGCGATATTTAGATCACCTGTTTCTCTTGTCCACATGCAAGTCAAGTTTAAATATAAAAAACAGACTTTTATCCAACTGGAATGGATATCTAGAGGTTGGGAACAAACTGCTCTGCAAATGTTTCAATCGAAATAGTAGAGCAATCATAATGTCTTGGCATTGTCATTACTGCAATAATCTATTGATGTAGCAGCAACAACGTGTGAACAGTGATCTCCTCTTTCTTTTTTATCATTTAACTGTTTATAGGTATGTTTCACATTTGTTTACATACACAGTGTACATGAACACATCACACTCAACATAACAGCATAGAAATAAAACCTTCGCTTGGGAGCTATTCCTCTATATGACCTTTGTTCCATCTAGTTTGTCTTGTTCTCTCTATTTTTTGTCGCTGTCTTTTGTCATGAATGTAATCCATTTGGTCCATTTGTGATTGCTGAAGTCTCAATGTGTGCCAGTTTTTCCTTGATGTAAATGTCTTCCACTATTCCAGTCCATTGTTCTTGACAGGGGGTCTGCCTTTCCCCATTTCCTTGTGATAGCTTTTGTGCTAGCTATTAACATGATCTTAATCAGATACCTGTCTTTACCCTTACTTTGATATTGTTAAAATTGCAAAGACAAAAGTACCATGCTACTCATTGGAATATTATAGGAATATTAGGGCCATTTTAGCCAAAAACAAAAACAAAATATGGAACTCAAAAAACTGAACGGGGCCATTTTTCTGAAAACAAATTCTTTAAAATAAAGTTTGATTGGCTGAACAGTGATTAGCTTGTACTTGGAACCCAATAAGTTCATTGTCTCATCTCTTGAGCTGAATGTTTTATTACATCCCTAGTCGTTGTCAAAAACATTGTGATCTTTGACAGGGGCCATTCTACGATTTGAGCTTTAGGGGTGCTTAGCCCCCAGAAGGGCTAAGACCCATGAGATGATATTTGTTTGTGTGTTTTCTGAATCTGCTTATTTACATACATTCACAAACAAAATTAAAAGACATGTCAGTAATTCATAGAATAAAAGAACAATGTTCATTTTACTCAAACATATATTTATCAAGAGTAAAATCAGAGAACCTTCATTTTATCCAGAGGTGTATCCACTCAGTTTGAAACAGAAAGACATAGAGGACAGTTACAAGTACCTAGGTATACCACAAGCAAATGGCAACCTCGATGAGGTCACAAGGAAAGGAGCCACAGCTAAATACCTCCAACGAATAAGGCAAGTCCTGAGAAGCCAGCTCAATGGCAAGAACAAAATCCATGCGATAAACAGCTATGCCCTGCCAGTAATCAGATACCCTGCTGGAATAATTAGCTGGCCAAAGGAGGAGATAAAAGCCACAGATATTAAGACTAGAAAGCTACTAACCATGCATGGAGGGTTCCATCCCAAATCCAGCACCCTGAGACTGTACACGAGCCGCAAGGACGGAGGCAGAGGACTAGTGAGTGTGAGAACCACTGTCCAGGACGAAACAACTAAGATCCATAAATACAAAAGGGACAAAGCCTCAACAGACAATGTGCTCAGTGAATGTCTCAGACAACAGGGAACGGAGGTTGAGGTGCCAGAGATACCATCATGGGAGGACAAGCCCCTACATGGGATGTACCACCAGCAAATAACCCAAGTGGCTGATATCAGTAAATCCTACCAATGGCTGGAAAAAGCTGGACTCAAGGACAGCACAGAGGCCCTCATCCTGGCCGCCCAGGAACAGGCCCTAAACACCAGAGCAATAGAGGCCCAGATCTACCACACCAGACAAGACCCAAGGTGTAGGTTGTGCAAGGAGGCCCTGAGACAGTCCAGCACATCACAGCAGGGTGCAAGATACTGGCAGGGAAAGCGTACATGGAACGACATAACCAAGTGGCAGGCATAGTGTACAGAAACATCTGTGCAGAATATGGACTGGAAACCCCGAGATCAAAGTGGGAAACACCCCCAAAGGTGGTGGAGAACGCCAGAGCTAAGATCCTGTGAGATTTTCAGATCCAGACAGACAAAATGGTAATGGCGAACCAACCAGACATTGTTGTAGTGGATAAACATCAGAGGAAAGCCGTTGTGGTAGATGTAGCAATACCAAGTGATTGCAACATCAGGAAAAAGGAGAGACTGGAGAAGTACCAGGGAAGAACTGGAGAGGGCCTGGAAGGTGAGGACCACAGTGGTGCCTATGGTCATTGGGGCCCTCGGGGCAGTAACCCCCAAACTGGAGCAGTGGCTACAACAGATCCCAGGAACAACATCAGACATCTCAGTCCAGAAATGTGCAGCAGTCCTTGGCACAGCCAAGATACTGCAGGACCCTCAAGCTCCCAGGCCTCTGGTAGAGGACCCGAGTTCAGAGGATGAGAACCACCCACGGTGGGTGAGAAGGGATTTTTATATATATATATATATATATATATATATATATAGTCAGTGTTTAGTCAGTATTTTTATGGAGACACTAAAAAAATAATTAAACAAACACAGAGCAATGTTTCATCATTTAATATGTGAACCAAAGAGCCACTTGTGTCTCCAGAGATGCACGTTGCAGATACTGATCTAGCAGACGGAAAGTGTGATCCTATCTCAATATAGTAGCTAAAAGTGCAGTACTACAATTTTTAATTCATTGTTGAAATAAAATTATGAAGGTTTAAAAAATATCAACCACTAAATATTTAAAAAAGACATTTATTTAGAATGATTTCTTCAGAACTCCTGTTGACCCCCATCTAGAACCGCCCCTGGTCTGCAGGTCTGGTACATTTTTGCTTAGTATGTTTTTTTCTTCATTAATTAGAAGTGAGGTTATCCAAACTGGTAAACAATATTACTGAAATATTAATGAAATAATACATTAAATGACCATTAAATGATATATTTTACATTTGTGAATAAAATACACAGAAAGTAATGTAATGTAGAAAATATTGGTGTATTTAGTGTTAATTTATTAGTATGATTTGTTATTTAACTGGCCTTTTATTTTGGCTAATGCTATTATTTATTAAATATCCAAACTCAACATCCTAAGCAATAACAATAATCAAACTAAAATCTGCTAAAATCACAATAAGAAACTGAATCCATCATATCAAAATGTTCTGGACCACATCAGTTTCAGGAGATGGTTGAGGATGAAGAGATTTTGGTTCTGGAGGTTCGGACGGGTCTGCGGTTCCTCCTGATCCATTCAGTCTGTTACACAGCAGCACCATGTTCTATGTTCACAGTATCCATCCTCACTGAAATTGATCAGCTTATAATGCGCGTTTTTTCTCTCACGGCTGTGTTTTTAAGCGTTTTTTCTTCCACGGACATGGAATCAGGTAGAGGAGGATTTAAAAAGACGCGGGTTGACAGCAGCTCACAGCGGCTGCGCAATGTCCGTCTCTAGGCAACCGTGACGTTCAGCGTTGGTCCGTAGAGTTTAGGGTCCTTTAGCTCCCGCCAGTACAGTGGAGCTGACCTTAATGTTGCCTGTGTTTTATTTTGGCCATTATTGTCAAACTTAGTGTTGATGTGTTTATTATCGGCGTGTCTATGTATCGGTTCAATACAGGATGCACCTTTAATGGCCAGATATGGGACGACTCCATATTTTACGGGATGGGTGGCAAGCCCATTCAGGGTGCAGAGACAGTTTCAGGGCTAGATACACCACTGATCTTTGATGATCCTCAGCCTAGCACTGCTTTAGCCATTCTCAAGATCCTTCTCTCATAAAACGTTGACTCTGTCATCACCTGCTGGTACAGCTGGGGTATTACAGTGTTTCAGTCTCACATTTACCAAAAAACCGAGAAAAAATATCCATTTCGTAAAGATCCATATCAGCATCATTTCACCTGAATAAGGCATTCCAAAGCAAAGAAGCATAAATGACCTTAGTTTTGTCCCATCAGTTTTTTAATCTGTCATCATAGATGTGGGAGGACATTAGTTCAGTTAAAGGTCCAAAAAGATGGACGGAGGATGCGTCACACCTCAGGGGGAGAAAGTTGAGGTGTTTGGAAATGGCAAGAACAACTTTGGTCCTTGCAAAAGGTTACAAATCCTGATTGGCCATGAAGATGATCAATGACCGAGGGAACTCCACTCCCTCTCCGCCTGCCTGGCTGTGCTTCCAGTGACCTTTTGTGTGTTGTGGAGTGTGACCCAGGTCCAGCTTCAAAGGGAGCAGAAGATCTGCTTCTTCCCACACTTACCACTTTGTTTATTAAATGCAGTTTCCAATTAAAAAAACAGCAGTTAACCCCCATAGCCCCCCTCCTCCTCCTGCAACTGATTCACCACTTTCTGTTGCCACTTTGTCAGTGTCAGAGGAAAAGGAGCTGAGGCCAAGCCTGCCCGAGTGTGAAATTAAACAGGTGATAAATTTTTCTGTATGGCCAACAGTGGCAACACTGTCATTTTTCTTTACTACTAAATAAAAGCAAGAGAAAACAACTTTGGTTTTTATGCTGCGGCCTCCTACCAATATGACTAATGAGGCTGGGTTTAAGGCAGGTTCTGCACACGGATATAAATCACATGTTCATTTCCTCGCTAGGCTTATCTTTGATTTCCTACTGGTGATGTAGAAGCTTTGCTGCTGTCAACAACAGGAGAAAGAAAATACAATATAATATGTTGTGACACAGGGTCCCTGTTTGGAGACATATATGCTTCTTGTTTTGCCAAAACTCACCCCTCGTTCATCTCCGCAGGGTGAATTTATCACAGACAAATCATTTTTAACACGGGCAGCACAGCGAAGGCATTGAAAGAGCAGTAAGCCGACAGCTTGGTTTGGACTGCTTTACAGTGACCCCAACCCTCCACTTCAAGGGCCCGCACAGGGCTAAAACTATCAGACCCGCGACAAAAACACCAGTATTTACCCCCACAGCGAGATTCATTGATTTCTAGTCCATCTCTACCCCATGTGAAAAAAAGGTATTGGTTGCCTCTTTTGTCAGTGAGGCACAATTTTGATGGAGAACAGTGAAAAACCAAGAGAGAAATGAGTGGGTGGGACATCAGGAAGCGGTGGGGACTGCAAAAGAAAAATCTATTGTGTGAGCCTGATGGCTTCTCTGAATCAAAATGGAAAAGCAGGATGTTCACAGACTCCCTCAGGGAGGCAGATGAGAGCATTTTTGTCTAACAGCAGACAACCAACAATGGAAGAAGAGCGTGTGCCTGCAAGTCAGCACTCAGGGCATACTGCTGCACAATTTCTCATGCACCCCCTCACACAAAAAGGTCACACATCTCAGTCAATTGAAATGATGTTAAATGGACTTCTGGAGCTCTGGTGACAAGAATTTCCCTCTTGGGCTCAAAGAGGCAATATGGCTGATAATCATAATGGGGGAGAAAAAAGAGAACACAAAAGAACGAAGAGAAGAATAAAACGCCCCTGGGTGGCAATCAAAATGGAAGTAGATTCTCCCGTCTGTACGTCCATGTCTTTCCCTCCTGCTGGCCGCTCTGACCTGCTCTGCTTCACACCTTGTCAGGAGACCACTATGTTCACCGTGGCGACCAGCTGCCCACAGGGGAACACCGTCAGCGCTATCGGCATGACAACCAGCGCCAGGCTGCTGCCGCTTTGGTGGGGGATGGGGTGGGGGTCTGAGACATGTCAGAGCAGATCAAGGTACGATATGTGCCGTAAACTAGCTTCAACTTTCCTTTAGCGTGGGGAGCAACGACAAACGCTCTAGCCATAGGAAGTCAGGATTCTCGTCTGGACAGCCATCAGTCACTGACTTCAGAGCCTGATTGGACAGAAACGCGTCTGTCAGAGAAAAGAACAAATCTGGAAGCAATGCCAGGCGAAAAATCTCCATGAGCTCCAACATGTTCTTTGACTTCCAGTCGTTCCTTTTCCTTATTTTCATTTTCTAATCAATACTTTGAATATGTACTTTTGCCCTGTCATACTGGTTGTTTCTTCTGCATGCAATACTTTACAAATAGATTAGACATTTCACAAATCGAGCATTGTTTTAATGAGTATTTGTATGGTGGTGATTAATATAAGATGGTCCTAATGTCCACATAGGACTGGAAATGCTCTTTAGTGTTTTCACAAAATGAATAAGGATTTAATGTTTAAAGACATTAATTATAGCTCTGTCCAGTCTTACTGGTTTATATTTTGGACTACAGATTTTTAAATGTCATGAATCTTTAGTGAAAAACAAAAGAAACAGTTATTAAAACACATAAACCTTCAGATTATGTGTCTGAAGGTCAGTTAACAAATTAGTAACATTAGTCTCTAGCAAGGAATATTTCTTTACATGGAGGCATCTACTCCTTATTGCCTGAAGATTAAATATTCAATAGAAAATACATCAGCATGGATCCCTGGGTGGAGAGCCAGTTCATAATTTAAAAATCACTTCTTCTTTGTTTTAGACTCAGTACCAGGCTTTCCCCAAGAGTATTATAAGCCTGGCCCCCCGCCAGGCAGAGCGTTGCTTGTTTATGTTTTTAGGAAAATAATAACTAAAAGTAATGTTTCATTTTTTAGCTGGATTGCGAGCATCTCTGTTGCTCTGAGCATTTCACTAGCAGAGGAGATTTATTCCTAAAGGATAGGTTTACAAATGATAAAATATAAGTTCAGAGTTTATGCATTGGAAGCCTCTACGCTTTACCTTGTGCTGCCTTTACCTGCTTTACCTGACTTTGCCTCAGTGGTTCCACGCGCGCCTCCTTTCACTCAAACTGGACACAGGCTGACCTGTATGGATATTCCATCAACTTCCTGTGAGAAATTCTTTTTTCTTTGGAGAACTCTAGGTAAGAGTTAAACCTCACTGCGTGTTAGCTCTGGTTGTGCAGCTCTATGAACCGCAGAAATAACTGGTAGTTGTGAATTCAGAGGTGTGTTGAGATTTCTCTTTGTGAACAAAGAATTATATGCAGCGTTTCCAGCTCAACACGCTGCCCAGCGCCCGGCTCTGTCTTCCCTGTAAACTTCATGTATGTGTTCCTGGTTGGCCCGAAAGTTAGTGGTTAACAAACCAGCGCTAACCTCATCATGCAGGTTCAGCCTGGTGAGGAGCTTATAGCTTATAGCTTGTAGCTTGCATCACACTGCTTTTATATTATTTTAATAGTACTTGTAGTATTATCCTTCCGGTTACACGATGCATCAAACCATATCAAAAGCGTTGTCCACTAAGTCAGCCAGAATTTATAAGCCGGCCGCGCAGAGATCTGAGAAACTCGTCCCATGAACTCCAGCATCCAGAACAGTTTCTGTGAATCTTGTTAAAAACTCAACAGACACAAAGTGGAAGAGCCACTAGAGCCACATTAGCAGCATTAAATAATTAATTTGTTGCACACCTGCACAGTGCAGAGGATTTAACTCATCATGCAGGGCTGGTCCAAGGATGTATGAGGCCTGGAGCAAAATTTGACTTACGGGCCCCTCTTGCTGCTAAAACATCAGCATGAGCTTCTGTGTTGGATTTAGTGAAATAAACTATAATTACAGTTTACTAATTTGTATTTGTGAACAAACAGAGCTCAAACTCAAAGATTAAACTCATAGCATCAGATTGTAGCTATGGTAACAAAACAATCTAACTATGAATACTGGTCTTTGAAGATTTACAAAATAAACTTGCCCGCTCCTTTAAACCATTGATAATCTCAATACATAAATGTTACATTGATACATAAGCCCTGGAGGCCTTATGGAGCTGTTGACTAATTTGAATTAAACAGAAGTGTAAATAATTAATATTCATTTCATGGGTTTTTTTTTATTTGTTGTTCTTAAGACTAGTTGTGGGTTTAAATAGCGTTTCACTGGTGTTTTCCTGCAACATATAATTGCCTAGTAATATTTTTACATTTCCCGTCAACATAACACCTTTTAATACAAAAACACGGTGGACCGATGGTGGACCGCATCAGCGCCACGACCACCGGGCTTCGCGAGTTTTCTGGGGGAAACCCCGAGTACATTCGTTCAATTTATGCTAAAACAACAAAGAAACTAAGTGATCTAAGCTGGTATGATTCTGAGGTTTGATTCTGATGTAGTTCAGTGTTTTGAAAAGTCTTGAAATTGTAAACACGAAATAAAGAAAACAACTTGAAGACTTTATTGCTTCCAACTAAAATGACTGTGAGACTGAACAAAACAAACAACACAGCTTAGCAGGCTTGTTACATAGCAATAGTTCAAAGTGGGGGTGCATTGATTCATCAACTCGATGATTTATCAAACTGATTTAATGGCACTGGCTGCCTTAATTTTAGGAGAACAGTGATTGGCCATTGCTTACATGTGAAGCCGACCTTATCAGCTTCACATGTAATCTTACTCACCTCATCAAAGGTCTAAAAACACACTGCTGTCCACTTTGCTCTACATTCAGAGGTCAGACTGTTAGCCCCACCCACCAGGAAATGTACAAATGTTTTGCAGTAACAACAATCACACAAGTGTTACCAATTCAGGGACTTTCCTGCTTTACTATTCAGATTTTTAAAAATCCGAATTGGTCAAAATCAGAACCAGCAGGTCAGGCTTTTTAAAGACCACTAGTTCGTAGGTCAGAGTTCAGGTGAATCACATATCAGTTATTAAGACAGGAATACTGCAATGCATCTAGTTAATACATTACCTGTTCCATATGAAAGTCTGTTGATGTATAAATAAATGACCAGAATTGAAAAGGGAGTATTACTCTATGATTTTCTCTAATCATAGAGTAATTTTAAAATATTAAAACATTTGTTGTAATGTTTTTTCATTTCTGTAATCCCACCAACCACAAAACCTTCTTTGAAGTAGCTGGGTCTCCTTTTTGATTTAGGATTCAAACCAACCTCTATCACAGAACCAGGAGATTATTTGTTATAGTGGCAGATTGTCAAAGTGAAATAAATAAATAAAATTAACTGATAATAAGAAAATCAATAACTGCTCAGTTCATTTCTATTCAGTCCCTGTTTGTAAATTCTACCTGCTTTGACTCTCATGGCATTATGATGTCGAGTTGTTTCACAGAAAGATGTTTTATCATGACATTTTTTTTCAACTTTGAATGAAATATTCACAATACCAAACAGAATGCGACTTCAGTTTCCTTATGGGGAAAAGTAGGAAGAATGAACAATGATTACAGCGTATGACTGAAGTACCATGACAGTAACAGTTCCTGCAACAGTCAGCAACACAGCGTGACTTTCACTGCAACTTTTGTTGATGTCAGAGTGCTGACAAGCTTTCCGGCACTTCAGCTTTCTGAAAATCCACAAATGACTAAACGGCGTACCACAGGTCAGTCGGTAAAGTTAATTACACCACTTCAATGGCTGACTGGTAAACATAATTACAACATTTCAAAGTCCATTTCCTACCTTCCTCACAGCTGCCGTGCTTCGCCACATCAATTTTCCTCTTGTGCTCGCAGGCGGACCTGTTGAGCTCACACTCGTTGCTGTAGGTGATGCCGTCGCTGCCGCACACCGGGGCGCTGGCCTCCCCACTGCACTGCAGGCACTCGCACTTCCTCTCCACACACTGGGCACCAAAGCTGCAGACGGTGTTGCCGCACATTTCTGTATCACATGCACACATTAAAATGTATATCTCAAACTAACATTGAAATGAGATTTTATTCCCTGTCTGCCTGAATTTCATTTTCTGCTTTTAATCCAGCAGCAAAAGTAAAACTTCATGAAACACAAAGATAAAATGTTTCACTCGCCAGAAGTAAAGCTGGCTGTTGCTCTTTGAGGATTCCAGAACAGGAAGCATGACAAACCGTAATGATTGCAACATGCTGCCACTTACTGCACTCTCCCTGGCTGACCACCCGCAGCTCCACCTGCTCCATGCAGGACCGCACGTTCAGCTCACATTCGCTGTGGTAGGTGTGACCGTCGCTGCCGCACACGGGCTGGTGCGACTCCACGCACTCCGACGGGCACACGCAGCGCCCACTCTGGGCGTCGCAGATCGCCCCAAAGGAGCAGTTGGAGCAGGCTTCATCTGGAGGGAAAATGAAAAAGGAAGGAGACTAAAACTTAGTATGCTTGTTGTTTATGTGTGAGAAGCCACAGTGAAATGGGCAAAGAACTTCCTTTCTAACTTATGTTATCAATATGCAAATTATAAAGCCTTACTTAGATTTGAATGATCCTAGAAAAATTCTTCAAGTGGATACTTTTTTTTTGTCACACTACGTTTTCTTTCATTAGCTTGGAAATGTTCATCTGTCCATATTTTAAAAAAACTCTCAATCAATAACATTATTAAAATGTCACTGAGGACTGTCAAAGCCTGATGGCTTTCAGTTCTCTGGTCATTACTGAAATAAGCTGAGACTTTACATGAGGATAATCAACAACGTCCTGCAGAAGTGAAAACTACACAGAATCTGCACCAGACAATAAATCAACCTCTTCCATGTTTAGAACACGTGTGAATAAACTTATTGAAAATCATCATGTTATATTTTACGTTCAGAAGCTAACTCTGTGTTTTCAGTATTATCCAGTGTTCTGCTGCTCTGGTAAGCTGACTCTGTGCTAACAATGAGGCCTGGATATGAAGCTCAGAACTGTTGTTTAACTGTGAAATAATGAAGGGAGTAATGTTTGAGTTGCCTTGTTGCTTTGATGGAATTGACTGATAAAAAGACTGTCAGCAGTCATGTCCCACTGTGACCCAAGGAAACTCTGGTAACAATGACCAGTGTAACATTCTGGCCACTTTGAAGACATATAAAACCTACTGACCAGAAATATGATTTTCTCCCAAAAGCAGATTATAAAAAACATCTACTAGTTCTTATTTGACATGCCAGAAGTAGAGCCATGCATAAAAACAAGCAACGATGGATGGAAACTAAAATTTATTTTGTCAGAACACAGTTGTGGATGGTTTTTACTCAGGTAGAATAAAAACTTTCTCACTGTTCCTATCAGGCGACTGGAAAATCTTGCAGAGGAGGCTGTAAAGAGTTCACCTAATTTATAAAAAGATTTTTTCTATTTAGCAGTCTCTGATAAGCTTTTTGTTTTGTTTATGTGCAGCAACACTGTTCCTTCACCAATTGGTGAAGGAACACTATTTAATACAGGACTAGAATTCACCTGAGGTCTACTGAATTGATGAGATATAATAAAACAGGCACATTTGTCAAATACAAAGCGGTCCCTTTCACGTTAATTCGGTGTGAAAAGAAAAATCCTGACATAAAACCAGAAAAAAACCTGCAAAAATAAAAAGAAGGATTAAAAGAAGGGCTGATAAATGGCCCGTGTTACTCAAAAGACATCAAAACACAGAATCCTTTTCCAGGAACCAAATGAAAGAACTGAACCGAAATAAATGTTGGAAAATAAAAAGGAGTCTTGTGGAAGAATACAACTCTCTTTGGTACTCCATCAGACAGCATTTATGGGATGATGGTCAGAATCTGAAGCCATTCCCGTGGAAGCAGCCGCACAAGAGCCAAGTAACACTTACAGCACTCTGAAAGCATGAAGGAGACAGATTCTCTGGGCTGATGAGAAGAGGATTGAATGCTTTGGCCTGAATGCCAACAGCCGAGTGTAGTGAGCGCCAACTACAGCTCATCACCTGGCTACTGCGGCCCTGTGGGTAAACCTGCAGCCAGCAATGCTTTTTCTGTTCAGGCTTCAAAGCAGCAGGTACCGGGAAGCAAGGCAGAGCCCAAGAGAAAAATAACACTTTTCAAACTCTAGCAGTCCTAGCCTTAGCGTTAGCAAGGACAGTCCTGTTGCTGATAAAGTGAAATACCTTCTTTTCTGTCAAAGTCCACTTGATTAAAACAAAAAAATCTTTAAAGTTTTAAAAAAAGAAGAGCTTGAAATATCGCGAACAGTAGGAAAAGTCAGACATCAACAGCAGTTATTTCCTCAAAGAAAAGCAAAACTAGCATGTGAGAATTTAAATATGTTTTATTTTAAACATATTTAAATATGCTGTGTCCTTGCTTTCACTGCAGCAGAGCAAACATTGGCAAAGAATAAGATTCATTTCCATCGATATTAACTTAAAGTCATGAGCTTGTCACTAAACTTTGCAGAATAACTGATATGTGGTTGTGTTAAACTAAACATCTTTATTTAGTTTTTTGTTTGTTTTCCTATGATGATTACTGGATTATCAGCTACACCCACAATGTTTCACCTTTCTTTAAAATATTGTTCAGTAATCTGACAAAATGTGCAAAAAACATTCATGGAAGAGAGAATAAAACATTATTAGAAAAATGTTTATATTTGGGATTATAGTTCATGTCTTTATGTCTCAACAGAACCATTGGATTTGAAGGATTTAGTTTAAATAATATCAGACACAAAAGGATTTGTGTTGGTGTTTTTTTTGTCTCAAACATAAATAAAACAGGCCATCCCTCAGCTATAAATCAGGAAGTGTTGGTGAGTGTTGTCCTTTATCAGGCTCTGTGTCCTGATAAGCAGGCTTGCTCTTTTCTTTCTTTTTTATAAGCTCCTGCGTCTCATGCCGGGCTCTCCACACTGCCTGATCCTCCAGACAAAATGTATCTGACAGAAAAAAAGGTGAGCCGCAGTTCAAAGCCAGGAGAATGGGGGGAATTGTTGCCATTACAGACAGTATTGAGAAGTCCATTTTTGTTCCCTGATTTTCTCTTCCTGAAGTCTTTCTCATCACTTTTTAGGTCCAGACGCAGAAATGTTCTGCCTCTTTCTGAAGCCGACTGCGTTTCAAATTGGAATAAGCTCAGAGTGACACAAAATATGTAAAAAACATTATGCCACACAGATGATATCATCACCACTGGGGTCATGTTTCCACATTAATCTCTACTCATGCTGCTTTGTGGCATTATGGCTGTAGATACACAATACTCTGTTCACAAGAGCATATATATTATGATACACAGCAGACAATACAATTCAACACATTTTCAAGACTTTCGAGGGACAGAGTGATTGTGGTAACATTTGGTGTGATACTGGCTCAATGAATGTTGTTTTTTCATACATTTGGTTTGTTTAAATGTGTGGCTTTATGAATTCGGTTATGCAGAAAAGGAACCTTTTTTTGTCTTATTGACTTATATTAGATAATGCAATTTATCTATTTCATTTTATTATTTCATTCATTGTAACTGGTTGTTTCATTACATGTCATTTTTAATGTACTGTGTGTGCAAGGGATTTGAGCAAGATTTAATGTATCGTTTCTCGCAGATGGAAAAACAATACTTTTGAGGAAAAATATCAATAAATATCACAAAATCAATAAAATTACACAGCCCTACGTGGCATAATGGCTCCCTACCGAGGATGCTATTTCAGCAGGGGCCAACAGAAACACCAAATTAAAAAAAGAGACAAACGGTGCTAAATTTGACTTTTCTGTTCAAAATTAAAAGAGCAATGTCTTAAAATAAAATGTGATCATCTCAAGTACAAAATATGAAATATTTATCCCAAATATTAACTTTGTTAACATTCATTGAGCTAATACTCCTGTGTTTAGTTTGAAACCAGAACACTTTCCATGAAAAAAAGAACCAAACTGTTTGGAAATGAGGACCATCTTAAATGAGTGCTGCATTTTCCACAGTTATCTAATGGAATTATTTTTCTTTATATGCCCCGGGTTTGGGGCACAGAAAGCTTACACACTTTTTGCCAAGCTCCTCTGACTCCAAGCAACACAAAACATTCAAACCTTTAAGGACCAACAGAGTTTTTTAGATGGGTTTTCATTTTAAGTTAAAACCATATTTAAGTTACATGCAAATAGTAAAGTATGAGGAATCAAATCTACCTCCTGCCAGCTCTTGGCTGGAAGATTTGGATATAAAATATTAGCCACACTTCTATTAGCCAGATCCAGCCAGCCAGCACTGGCACTCACCTCACCATTGTAAATAATCATTGGATTCCTTGAAAGATGACCATTGCATTAATCTTCATAACACATAGACTGAAGGATGTTTTAGTTTTTTAGAAACATTCATCATGTAGTATCGATGGTTCCTGTTAGCCTTCTGTCCAGCATCCACCGCTGCTTTTATTTGAAGCTTTGTTGTGATTGGTAACTGTGGAAGCTGAAGTGAGGCATAAGGGCAGGTTGGTATAAAATGCGCCCTTGAAAGCATGAGGGATTGGCTCACAGTGGAGGGAGAAAGAAAGAGCCTGCAGCTTTACAGCATTTTGTTGATATCCTTAGTGGGGACGAACTGAACTGGAGCTGAGGGAAGCGGCGAGGTATTACCTTAGGATTAGGCAGAAAGGAGTCGGCTTGTTTGTGTTTTGAAGGCTTGTGAGCACGGCTCGGCGATAACAACTCCCCCTGTGGACGCCTGCCGCCGCCTGGCTGTACACTATTAGCTCTGCTCCCCCCACTTGATTCGCTCCTCCTCATCTTATTCACCTTCATCTCCTCTCCTCCCAACATTTATCTGTTTCCCAGCCTTCCCTCTTCTCTGTCCTCCTTTCACTCTCATCCTGGTGTGACCTATATTTTCTACTCAGCTGAGAATATCATTCTCAGCACCTTTGGGAATGACAAACAGAAGTTCTTTTTTTTTTTACTTTTTCCCAAATGATTCAGATGGATTGGCTTTCACCTATTACATAAACAACTGTTTTTAGGCAACTGGTACCCCTGTTGCCTAAAAACAGTGGGTGGGTTGGTTGTTTGGTTGGGGGTCTATTACCTCAATGAACCTCTGCTTACCCACCTTGAAGGACTCCTACTGCTCAAACACAGGAGGCAAAATGTCAGAATAATAACAAATGTCATTCATTCTGCTATCAGCTGGAACCTGAGCCATATAGATAACCACTGTGTTTCGGCCTGCAGGGAAATTACAGCTGTGCCCCATGAGAACCTATGGGAAGCTCCCACACACACACACACACACACACACACACACACACACACACACACACACACACACACACACACACACACACACACACACACACACACACACCTACACACACACACACACACCTACACACACACACACACACACACACACACACACACACACACATCAAGGGCATGATTACTTTCACAGTTGTTGAACGCTCATTTCTGCTCATGAGATCAGACTTCAGCGTCTCAGAGGATAAAGTATGACAGCTCAAACTTTATACTCAATTGGGTGATAATATCAGAAATAAACATATCTACCCACATTTGAGCCGCAATAAAAATGCAGCTGGGTAATGAAATATGGATTTTTCACTGAATGAAAATAAAAACACACCCTGCCTATTGCTCATGTGTGCATGGGTTGAGAATCCCACAAAATGAGTTGGATGAGCTGCCATTAGGATCACCACAGTGAGTTGGCAGGTTCTGAAGCTGTCAGTTCACCTGACAATTATATTTCACTGTTGTATTTAAATTAGAAGGACATCTAACATGTTTGAGTCTTTGTATTTTCCTCAGATGGCTGCCAGAACAGGTTGGGTTATAAATGTGTCTCAATTCTTCCACTTTCCCATGCAGAGGTGGACATGAACTGGTTTCATTGACTTCAGTAACAATTCATCTGGAACGTGCTTTTAGGAGCAGCAGTAGTGTTTTTTACTCTTTCTTCATAAGAACTCTTCAGTAAAATGTCTGACACTGTACTCACTGTAACTCCACTGAATGAAGAACAAACATGATAACCAAAAACACACCAGTAACAGACACACACCTACAGTTGGTTAAAACCTTGTGTTTTTGCACACGCTCTGTAATCCTAATGTCATTTTCTGAGTGTGACAAGTTGAAGGCATGACAGGACACATGCAGGCTGGTTGCTCTAAGGTTGATTTTTCTGTAGTTAATCTGGGAACTTCAATAAAAATGAGAATGTGACAAGACCAGTCATGAGCAGAGAAAGAACATTTCTTATATCTGTAACATCACCTGCTGTAACGCCTCACCGCTCCATGAAAAGTGCATTAGTGGTTGGAACAGTCCGGTATAATTGGCTGAGATAAAAGTTTACATCAGTGGGTTGTCAGCAAAAAGATGTGCAAACAGCTCAGAAATATCCCTGATCATCATCATCATCATCATCAAATCTGGTGCCTCAGCATCCTCATGGCCCCCCATGCTCCCTCAGGAGCTGGGTTAGAAGTGGGACCCTCCTGCATGCCAGAACGTTGCTTTCTGTTTTCCTTTTTAAATACAGGCCCTCCATTGTCGCAGAGCAGACCAATAACCAACCATCTACCTGCGTTGTGCTGAGCCAAATGGACTCAATCGGTTTCCACGCTGCCCAAACAATGCTGCCGCTCCATTTCTCACTGGCATATGTTCTGCTTTTCAATATAAAGGAGGAGCTGGGATGGGAAGATCCAATCCGCAGAGGGCCTCCGCCACAGCCAACTGCACCATCTGCCAGGTGCTCACAGCTCTAACTGCTACTGAGAGTTGTTGGCACAGTGAAGCTCGGGACTAGGAACTATTTGAATGACTTAAGACAAAGAGGCAAAGTGATACGAACTCATCCAGAATCGATTCTTCTGCTACAGTGACTTTTCAGCACAGCAGAGAGCTGCTAATTGTAGGTATTATGGTTGAAAAAAAGAACAGGCAGAAAATAAACATAATGCCATAAAAGTGAACCGAGGAGGTGGATGGGAGAGTTGGGTAACAGAGATAATGACTGCTTGTTATTTTTGCTCTATGTGTGTGTGAAAAGCAAATGGCTTGACTGTATACAGAAGAAAGTACTACATCATCTGAGTCCATGGGAAAACAGGCCTCTCAATATGGCATTAAGTCATCACGAGTATTCACTAAGTGGGCTTAGCAAGCTGTAAAAATCTGCCCATATGGCTTTGCGCCTGCATAGTGGATAAGAAGATATTTTTAACACTTGAAGCTCCGCAGTTGCTGCTGTACTAATGACTAGCTGATACTCCAATACCACAAGACAAAGCCAAGTGACTCATGTAGCCAATTACAGACAAGAAGACTCCACACTTCGTTGGCAGCAAAGTGCATCCTCACTTAAAGGTCGAAACAGGCAAATTGGAGTGTGGGTAATGGTATACGGAGCAGAGCGCCGTGGAATAGATGAGAAGGAGACGGACCAGTGATCAGGGTTTTCCTCTGTGTTTTAAAGGCTTGTTTTGACTTTGTTGGTTGTGAAATTGGTGCCAGGGGATCTTCCGAGATCAGAACTATAGATTTTTATTGTTATTGTTTATTGTTAATGTCTGCTGATTGTAATTTTCGCCCTAACAAATGTGCCATTGTGTGAAATCCTGAGTTTTCTACCTTTAATCTAGTTGTAATATGACCTTCCAGCGACAATGTGCTTATCTTAACCAGGTCAGAAACTCATATTTTTCTTCAAGACTCATAAATTTACAACATTGTTTAATCACGAAGCAATTATGTTAAAGTAATTAAATTTTTTCAGACAGGGTCAACATATTCTTTCAGAAATGAGTCATATTTCCCCCAAAGTGAGTCTGATTAATCTGCACTGGTTGGTTAAACTCTTTTTTTTTTACTTACAGTAAGCCAGATTTGTCTGAATGTTCTTAACAAAGGTCAGACATAAATGAATAAAAAATATATTTTGGTGTACAAGTGGGAACACTGTGTCATCTTTGTTGAATCAAAGAGAACTGAGGAAACTAAACTATTATTAAATATGGCCAATGATGTCATTCAACGTCAATCTAACCGTGGTTTGACCGGTCCAGTTAAATCAAGAACCTTTAAATAAAAAAAGGACTTCAAAATGGAAATCTGTAGGTGACTGACCCAGACCTAAAAATCCAATATGGCTGCCATGAGCTTAGAAGATATTAATTTATTTGCACTTTTGTTATTAAATCTGTGACAAGAGTTTTTAGCTTCTGTTAGTTCAACATAAAGTTATCATTCATAGTAGTCAGCATGTATTATAAATAGTAATTAGTAACAATTAGTTAGCTATAAACACAGTCATTTTTGCAGCCAACAGTAATTAGTTTGGTAACTGATTACAATGATCAAGTCTCAGTGGTTTTTCAATGTGAAGCTGAAACCTGGTTCAGTTGGTTCTGAGTTTTCACTTTAGAACCAATGAATGGATCACAACATGAACACAGAACTGGCCACATCCACTGGAAAAAAATGAATTCATATGGTTTGATATATGATGGAACCTTCTCTTAATGGTTAGAAAAGTCTAACCTTTAATATGGTTATGAACACAAACACTTTGGATACGGAGTAATTTGCACCTCTGTTGTCAAACCTGCAGGGTGAATTCATCTGTTCTTTTGCCTGAGAGGTCTGGTTTGATTGGTGGAGGAGTGAGTGTGTAATCAGAGTCTGATTGGACCAAAAAAGAGAATTCTGGCGACTGTATCAATAAACTTCATAAAACTGATTCTGGTTCTCCTGTGGTGTTCTGCATGTGGGTCAAGAAATGAGAACCGAACATGACATGAATGCATCTTGATACCACTGTATCAAAGATCGCATTGCTTTTAGGAGTGCAACCAGACCACGGCATCACCGATGAGTCAGACTGTTCCGGCTTAATTAGCAGAATCAAGCAACCTCTAAGAATGGAACATTCTTAGAGAATTTATCAACAAGAAAAAATGTTGAGAAATTTTTTTATGGCAGTAAACAGATTAATCTATTTGCTTGTTACCCAATGATAAAATGAAGCTAATCTGGTTTATTTATGTTAAAACATCGCTCAATATTCCTAAAACAAATCTGTATAACCGTATGTGAAAATGATTCCTTCTGCAAAATCATTTTTCATGTGTCGGATTTGAAATGAGTCAGTGAACTAAACTAAATTCAACATGTTAATTTAGCCTGTATTTGTCTACATTATCAGTCAAACCAATACCAGGGTTGTCCTTTTGCTGAGCTCTTCCACTGACTGCATGTACACTTGTTGTGAAAATTGTTTATTACAGAAAATGTCACGCTCACTCCCCGTCTGTCATTTAACAGGCTGTGGTGCTGAGTTGCCATGACAATAATGTTAACGACAGGGAAGAAACCCATTTTAAAGCACCGTCATGTACACACACACACACACACACACACACACACACACACACACACGCACGCACGCACACACACGCACGCACACGCACACACACACGCACGCACACGCACACACACACGCACACACACACACACACACACACGCACACACACACGCCTATGTTGTGAGTAAGCTCCACCCACACACTGTATTTAATGCACTGAAACACTTTGTTAATAAAAACATCAACAATTTAATGCTGGGGTGAAGTTTGGGTTGAAACTAAAATAACATCAGCTTAGGTGTGACCTTTGACCTTTATGTGTGCTCTGCAGTGTTTTGACTCACCACACGGTCCTTTGTGCTGGATCCGGATGTCCCTCTGCAGAGTGCAACCCATCGCTCGCATCTCGCAGGGGCTTCGGTAGCTCTGGCCATCAGACCCGCAGACAGGGTCGGAGGTCAGGGTGCAGGCCTCGGTGCACTCACAGACTGGCTCGTTGTTCTTCACCACACACATGGCGCCGTGTGTGCACGTCTTCGTCAAACAGGGGCTCAGAGCGTTGAGATCTGAAGGCCCGGCGAGCCGAGAAAGATCAGAGTTAGAGGGCAGAGAATGTAAAAGGCAAAGAGAGGGGGTTGGAGAAAGGTGAGTAATAGGTTAAAGTTCAGCTCTTTGGAGTTACTGCGTGTTAATAAGGGGAGAGGGAGGACCACAGGACTAAAGGATTATGCAGTACAGACATAGTTCAATGACACCTCTTTCTAAGCCTCACTTCTGCTCCTCTAACACTTCCTGAATCTTCTGAAGAGTCCACTAAACTCAGCGGATATAAACATGGCCTTCAGCACAATGCGCATGAAATAGGCCGCTAACAATAGTCGCAGAGTGAAAATTTTTTTTAGAGCACATAAACGGCTGAATTAATTGACGCTCCCTGCTGAGCTCCTTCAAAGGCAGCCATTTGTGTCGCAGTGAGAGCCGACGCTTCAGCCAAAGCTAGCCAAACCGAAACAGTGGCGCAAAGGAGGGGAGGGAGAGAGAGTTTTGGCAAACGGGACAGAGAAAAACGTGGAAGAGAGAGAGAAAAAAGAAATAGGCATGAAGAAGAAACCCCAAGCTGATTAATAATTGAAGAGAAAGCCAAGCTCACAGGTAGAAGCAGATATGAAATGTGAACATCAGAGAGAGATGCCTGCATCAGCCCCTGCCACTCTCACACAAACTCCAGCTTCATTAAACCAACGCTGGATTTGGTGCCATGATGGGTGTGGGCTATGCTCATATAACACAACTTCACCAGGAGAGAGCAGGAAGTTCAAATAAAAAATTTAAAACCAAAAACAATGCTTTGATGTGATCCACTTGTTGTCCTTTAAAGCTTTCTGTGTTTGTGACACGGTGCCATGTGCACTGAGGCGGATCTGATCTAAAGATTAAAAATAAGCTTTTCAGGTGGAAGAGTCTATAATTAAGACCAGGCATGTGTTAATGACCAGACGTTGTCTAAATGTGGTTGGTCTGATACCGGGTCAGTTAGCTGAGGATGCTGTCTACAAGGCTCAAAGTGAAACATGAGAATCCTGGATCATGTTTGGACTGGTCCTCCATAAACGGACCGGGCCAACAGTGAGCCAGGACCAGAACATCACTGCCAGGCTGCAGACAACCAATCAGTAAACAGGCAGAAATGCACAAAGGAATGGGATCAGGATCAAAGTTAACCCTTCACTGGACAAGTGACCCCCATACCTGAAGGCATTCCAGTGAAAACACTCTTTGTTGTGGCTGCTGTTTTAACATCAATCTGTTAAGAAACATAACCTGTTAATGTGGTGCATCTGTACACTTGCTTATATATAACTAAAATAATCTGATTTATGAATACAGGACTTAATTATGTCTTTTATTAATACTCTTCTTTACCTTGAGCTTCTTCTAGAGGTTGTGATGTCATTATGGAGAATATCATATCAAACCAACTTTATGAGCTTTAAATCATGCAGCATCAAAAATACAGCTGCAGTGTTTCTTTGATTCTTTCATGTTTGAAAAATCTTTGAATCTCCTGTGGCAACCATTCAGGACACCTACCATATTTTTCGGACTATAAGCTGCTACTTTTGGAGATATCAGTGGCTTACAGCCCTTTGTGGCTTATGTATGTTGGTTTCCAGTTTAATTCAAAAAATTTGTAGCTCCAGCTCATAGCATGGTGCGCTCTGTACTCTGGAAAATATGGTAAATGTTTAGCTACAAAAAGCACCACCTAGTTATGCTCAGCTCCTGCAGACTAGTGGCGGCTGTTGGAACTGTCCATCTGTTACCTCTCAATCCATTGCTGCTAAAGACATGAATGATCCCCTCAGCTGTCACGATGACACCAGTTTCCTCCACTGAGTTACATGTGTGTACTATCAGAATAACAGTTTTGGATTTAAGCTACAGAATATTTGGATGTCTCCGTAAAACAAATCTTTATGTCGAATCTTTTCAACTTAAATTTGATTCTGGAGCTGGGCAGCATGTGTTTTTCAAAAAGAATCTTTGGTGAGTAGTTTTTTTTTTTTTGTCCTATTTTACTTTAATAAAGGGAATTAGAACTATAAACTGCAGAAAAACACCTACACAGTAAAAGCTGCTTGGTTGGAAGTGAAATCAGCATCTGGTCATGTGACTGTCTGTTTGTTTGTCAAACTACAAAGTATTTTTCCTCCAAGTGGTTCACTTGATGTTCCTGTCTTGTGAAACACTTTGAATTATGAATGGGGCACAACACACGCCCCTCATAGAAAGTAACCTTTCTATGAGGATAATTTTGCATCTTGTTGCATTAATATGTCTGTTACGTAATCGACACATCTGTAATGTACAGACCAGCGTTCATATTCTGAAGAAAAAAGCAGGCATGCATTTACTACTAATCACCAGAGCTGGTGAACATTTACAGCTAAAACCTTAAAACCCTGTTCTCTCTCAACTCTAACTTTGGTTTGGGATTTGGGGCGACGAATGACGGCGCTGTCATGGTAACTGGCCGCTGTAATGGCACCACCCATGGCTCCATCATTATTGTGACCATTATAGCATTAGATGGCATCGGAGGGGGCCGACTTCACAGGCTCATGATTCATTTACCAGCTCTGAGATATTCGGTGGAGCCGCGGCGAAGGGGGAAATTATCAAGTGATAACACAGACAATTAGCCAGTTTCATTCTGATTAAGGCAACAAGAGCTGAAGGGGAACCAATGTGGCTTGAGATAATAATCGATATCAGTGAAGCTATTCCTCAGGATCATCAATGAGATGGAGCGCAGCTGTAGACATTAAAACAACAAAAAGGAAGAGGGAAATGGAAGAGTCTCCTGGCAGTGGCTGAGCAACGATCTGCTTCCTGAAGCAAGTTCAGATCAGCAGGTCCAAAACCACCATTGATTTTGGCATCTTGATGCCAACTTAGAGCTCGGCGTCACCACGGAAATACAAAAACGGCTTAGCTCTGCTCAAATGGTTCCACGTCCAAGATAATTGATTCTTCCTGATCCCATTTCAATGGTTGTGTGTGTCAAACTGCATCTGGAGATGATGAAAACGAGAAAGAAGACAGAGAAAAGGTAAAAACAAAAAAAGAGGAGGGAGGAGAAATGTTGTGACGCCGCTAAAACCTGAAGCTGTTTTTGTTCTCTGCCGGATGCAGCCAAAGTCTTTGAAATGGCAGCAACAATTAAAACTGCTGCTCACAAGCTCTCTTCCGTCTTCTTCCCTCGGTTCACTCCCCAACACAATTTTTAAAGGTAAACAACTCCTGGGCAGATTGGTGTGAAGGCAACAGATGCCCGCCCCCCCACCCCAAACAGGCAGCGTAGAGTCGCTGGCGATGTGGTACAGGAGCCGATGATGGCGCAGCCTCCCATCGTCCTCATGGGTGCTGCTTTGATCCGACTCCCTTTGCCTCCCTCGTATTAAAACATTTATGTATCATATTAACGGCTGGAGAAAGGAGGCGCAGAGAAAAAAGACTGTATTTGCATAAAGTAAAAAGGTGAACCCGCAGGCTGTGTCTGCCTACCGCTCAACACTTATCACAAGCAGAAGGTAAGGCAAAGGCTCTTTGTGTTATTTTGTTTTTTCCAGCTGAGAACATTACAACTCTTCAAAATGCAGACAAGCAAAAACAGCATGCAGGGACAGCGAGATAAGCTGGGAATTTCTGCATCTTGACAAGTGTCTATCAGAGCTGGGGAGAAAAAAAATCTGTTTGTCGAATCCAAACAGCCAATTTTATCAACAGCGGGTTTCAGAAAGGACTCCCTCAAAATGACACACACAAAGGAGACATTGTTGTGAATTTTGAATTTTTGAAGCTGCAGCCTGAAAAAATTTAAGGAAAGGAAGAAAGAATGTAAAGGGCTAAAAATACACAAAAAAGGCTTAATGCACAAGTTTTCCTGGTTTTAACATGTTATGACCACCACATCCAACGGGTTTCAATTACATTTTATGTGATAGACCATCATTCTGTGATGAGAAAAAAGTAAATAAAAAAATAAAATAAAATAAAAAAATGGTTCCATGAAAGTCGTGTAGAAGTTTAAAGCAGAGTTTAGCTACAAAACAATGAGAACATCTCACAAATCAATTATCTGAAAATGGCCCACCAGTAAACCTGCTAAGACAGAGAAGCTACTGAGACGTTCAGAGTAACTAGTTCAGTTCCATTGAGAACCAGAACTACCAACATGTTACATTTCCAGCTGGTGTGATTCGCACTGTGCTGAATCTGCCCTGCGACAAACGAATCAAACGAACTGAAAACCTCCTCGCCTGCGGGACGCTGCAGCAAGACAAGAACCTCTGAAAGAAACATGAAAACTACCAGAGAAGACACAGAGCGCAACTTCCTTGTTCACAAAAGTAAACCAGAATGGAGAGTCGACAGATTTTAGCGGTTGGAGGATTTCTCGTTTGACCATGAGCCATTCCTCCTCCTAGCGCCTGGCTAGCATGTTTGTTTTGGTTGTATTTACTCAGAATGCCATGTGCTGTCGTCCGCTTCCTGCTTTTGGAGCAATCTCTGGTCTGCTCGGTATTTGGATCACATCAATGTTTACTCCAACCGAAGCCAGGCCTAGATTTTTAGAGTTTGGTTCTTTGGTCCGCATCAGTTTGATTTCACATTCACAAATCCCCGAACAAAGCTGACTCTGATCAAACGAAGTGGAGTTTGAATTTAACAGGACTGAGTGAATCCACCCCAAAGTCAGTATCTGTGGAAAGAGTGTTGACATTAACATAAATATTGTGTCTAATTTGACTGATCTGAAGCTATTTTGCAAGAAATAAAGATCAAGATTTTGCTCTACAAAGCTCTGACTTAAAGATGGATGAACTCAAATCCATAGCAGACAAGACAAAATTATGAAAATAGATTACTAAACACAAAATAGACCAAAATGAAAATGGGACTGTCAAAATGCTGATCGAGTAAGGGTAAAAAACACAGAACAGTGTCCTTACTCTACAAATATCTGATAGAAAATAGAGGCTCTAATACATTGGATATTTAAAAAAATGGGAAATGGAATTGGAAATTCTGCTAACGGAAGACAACTGGTTGAATATCTGGAAGACCCAAACTACGACATCTTCTTCCAGAATTTGGAGAGAACATTGTTGGAAGAATATAATCCAATTTTTTAAAATACCCAAAATTACCAGTAAATTCAAATCTACTGTTCAACCGTGTTGGAGAGATTGTGGAGCACATATTTTTTGGCTTTGCCCTATAATTACACAATTCTGGAACGAAATACACAAAAAGATTGTAATAATATTAGGTTACACAATACCTAAGACTGGTCTGGTTTTAGATCTTGGCCTTTTGGACGATGTACTTAATACTGACTGCTATTTGTTTAAAATTCTGTTGGTGATAACTAGGAAGTGGTGCCAATCTGAACCTCCCACCACAAAGGAATGGATACAGACTGAACTCTTTATTTGAGATGGAGATTCTAACACATAGACTGAGGACACAAGAAGAGCAATGTCAGGATAAATGGGGAAAATGGACAAACATCACATCAACGCCACAGGACTAATTTTGGGTAGGAACGGTCTCCTTTGTGTTACTAAAATAAGAGTCTCCCTCCAGTTTGTAATATTTGCTTTGATTGGTCTGTATTTTTTGTCTCTTATCATTTCTAAGTATTGTTTGACTTTTCTTTTTGAATGTACTCTAAAAATTTCAATAAAAATAAAGTTATAAAGAAAAGAAAATGAATTACTATGCCTATGTATGGGCCTATGTCAAAGGAAATGTTTTTCAATAAGAATGCAACAAGAAATTCACATTTTAGGAGTTTTTCCCTTAAGTTCTTATTTAAAATCCGCTATGAATATCTACACCAGGTTTTTAACAGTAACTAGCTTCATGATGCTCATTCTTCATGTTCAATATTTATAGAAAAGATTTACCTCATTCTACAAATTGGATTTCTTTCGTAATTTGTTTTAAAATTTGAAAACAATAAATTTGACTTTCATTTTGTTAGCTTTCATAATAAAACATTTTATGTTGCACATGCGGATTAATTACTGCAAAAACAAAATCCTCTCAAGTGGTTTTGGTCCAAATGTCTTAGCTAACTTGAAATAAAAGTAAATTAACTTACAAGCAACTTTTCAGCAAGATATGGAAAAAATATTTTAATCAATAATTCCTTAATATCAGTGATTCATTACTAGTTCCATTTGCAGATTATTACATATAAGTGAAATAATCTGCTAGTGGAACAAGTAATTTTCCATCGATATTAAGGAATTAAGACAAACTTGAATGTCTTGCTGAAAAGCTGCTTAAAAGTTAGTTTGGTTTTATTACAAGTGAATCAATATATTTCCACTAAACCTGAATAAAACTACTTGGTAAGATTTAGTGTTTTTGCACTGAGGTCAGTTTGATTTTGTAGACTGGGGGGCAAAAGTAGCCTTTTGAATAGAAAAGGCTGTTGACTCCCTGGACTGTCTGTGAACATTCCAGTAAAATATAGTGAGGTTGCAACATTGAAAAATCTGAAATGAGTATAAATATATTTGTAGTTCTCTGTAGAAATCAGAACTGCCCTGACCCACACGCAGGTTGTTTCTGCCGCCGTGTGAGCCTGCAGGGCACCCTGGCTGCTGTCGCTTCATCTCTCGCTGATCTGCAGTCCTGTTACTTGATTAGCAGTAACAGGACTCGTTACTCCAAGTCCACTACCCCAGAATCCACGAGTATTTTGTGAGTCCAATCACAAGCATGTAGGGGGAGATGCTCATCAAATAAACATGCAAACGATCAGATATTCTGCTCTCGACACTTAAGGTGACTGATTTTCCCCCCCGTCTTTTCTGCCTCACAAGCTCTTTGTCAATAACGATGTGTCTACTGCCAAGTGATATTCCGTTAACCTTCAGAGGCGACAGGCGACGTATTTGAAGGGAAGGCTCGTATTTGCCTGAATTTCTCTGTATGGCAGTTGCATAAACTCACACTAAGCTGCCTTCAAATAAAGGGACAAAAAAGCCATGAAAAAAGTATCTGCATCAACAAAATCCACTCCTGTTATATGTTCATTCTGTCTCTTTTCTATCAATGTGCTCGTCAGATACTCTGTTTCCTTTGCTTCAGTCTCAGGAATCTCAGCTCCCATTTTTTCCTGGCCAACAGACTCCTCTCTGCTCCTCATTTCAATAATAGATAAACTTTTTATGTATTATATCCAATGTAAGATTTGTGCACTAACAAGCTTCAGAGTTACAGCGAGGCACTCTGCATGTCCTAAGCCAGGGGTACTCAAAACGTCGATCGCGATCTATTGGTCGATCGCGATCTACTGGTCGATCTACTGGTCGATCTACTGGTAGATCTCTGCAGGACGCTGAGAGCAGCACTTCCTCTTCTGACTTTTCAAAATATTCACTAAAATCCAAAACGTTTGTAGCTTCATTAAATAATAATAAAGCCTGAAACCTGATATCGTAACGGACTGAATGTTTTTAACTTAATCTTTGCTCGGCTTGCGGGGCGCAGGCGGTTGCCACGGCAACGGGTGTGCTTAACAATAAAGAGAGAGAGAGAGTAAAAAGGTGCGAGTGGTTCTGAGTTGTTCGGGTTATTCTACTTTGTTTTCCTTCGCTGTGGTTCATCACAGCCGCTGGAGTTTCTGAACATTCAATAAACGACAAACTTGGACTAATGACCTCATTCGTTTACAGTAAACGTCACAACCAACATCAAATAGGACACATATATTTGTTTAAGTTTTAACAAACAAATGGCTTCTACCACAATAATTGTGTCAAATTACATTAATTATATCCCAAAATCAGAAGATTTGCCTTTACCTCTACAGAGCTCTTTGGTTCCTCCTATCAGGCTGCAGTTTCGCATATTGACGTCATCAAAACAAATTTCGGATATACCATAACTGACTGACACCTGCTGGCCTCAGGTTTGCAACCAAACTTAAGGCCTGACACTGGGAGTAACCTGCTCCCAGTGTCAGAATCTCACTGAGGAAGAAACTGCATTAGGTTTTCTATCACTTTATCATTTCTGATATAACTGATGTATATTGGAAATGATGTATATGATGTGAATTAGTCAATAGGGTTTCATTTATAATTTGTATGTCTTCATGCCATGAGGTAGATCTCAGCCGGCTAGTGAGAGAAAAAGTAGATCTTGGTCTCAAAAAGTTTGAGCACCCCTGTCCTAAGCTGATTCAAAGCTGAACTGAATAAGCACAAAAATAATCAGACTTTAAACCAACTGTAGAAAAAACAGCTAGTAACACTGTTGAGGGGTTGTGAATATGACACCGTCATAAACATAACACGACACCTGTCATGAACATGAGTCAGTCTTCATAAATAGTTATGACTGTTGTCATAAAGTGTCATTCTGTAAATCATGACACTTTTAATACAAAGTTGACATTATTCAAATGTCTTTCATTAAACTTGAAAAATTATGTAGTGTATGTTATTAAAGCTAAAGTAATACTTTTATAGCAAATTTATGTCAAATCATGATTTCTTGGTCAATGTCAAGTTGTTATAACAAAGCTTCAGAGGGGAAGTAAGCCAAGATAGGAAAAAGAAAGAAAAGATTTAATGAAGTATCAACTTAATTTTAATAGCAAATTGATTTCATACAGAAGTTGCCACACTTACCAAATTGATAACGAAACATTTTAAGCAGAGCCTTTTAAAATAAACACCTAAAATGAATCTGTGTCGATTTCACATGAATTCTAAAAACCTTTTTTATAGTTTCAGTCGTGCTATGAGCTATCCATCCCAAATTAATGGGTTAGGTTTTATTTAAAGGTATCGGAGTGAAGGAGGCTAAATACAAATCAAGTCGTCCTTTAAAAAAACGAAACAACAAATGATGAACAAGCTGATAAAGTGGTTCTGCTTTGGGATATACTGCTGAACCTTGAATCTGGTATACAAAAATAAGAGTTTCTTCAATCAGAGGCGTTTTCAGATTCATTGCAACACCAGCTGTGTTTCCATTAACCAAAAAAAATGCACAAACTGAAACTACAAAAATACATTTGCTTACTGGAAACACGCCCATTTCTAAAACCCACATTTTTCTGTAAACAGTTTTTGTGTTTGAATGAAATGCTTTTTAATTCATATCAGGTGAACTAAGTGTATTTCACAAAACTGCAATGGAAACATTTATTTTGCATCACGAGTCATGTGATCAAAAACTGGATGTTACTACTGGCAGAAACTGCAAAGAAGACAACAGCAAGTGGTAGCAGGATGAGGGGTTTTCAGACAATGTACAGCTGGCTCCACCAGATCTCTCACAGGATCACAGTTCATAAAAAGTTGTGGAATTGAATTCATAGTTCTTATGTAAAATTAGTGACTACAGTACAGTACAAACTCCAGTCCTCAGGGCCGCTGTCCTGCAGGTCTTAGATGTGCTGGAATGAAATGGCTTGTGTAGATCCTCCTCGTGTAGATCAGTCCTCCAGAGCCTCAATGACCTAATTATTCTATTCAGGTCGTGCAGCAGAGGCACATCTAAAGGTTGCAGGACACCGGCCCTCGAGAGCTGAAGTTTGAGATCCCAGATCTACAACTATTGAAGAAAACTGCATGAGTTACAACAACATGTAATTTTCCCATTGGATTAAATAATGTTTTTTTTTTTAAAGGAAATTAATTTAGACATTGACAGTAAAAATTGTTGAAAACTATGTACATTTTCCATCTACTTCCCAATGATACTCCTATTTTTGGTGGAGCAAAATGTTGAGAGGAGCATGAATTATAAGCAAGGAGACAGAAAATGACTAAATAAAACATGTAAGCAGTTGTCATGTCCTATTCTGGTCTGATGATGACAAAGAGAGTTTTGAGCAGCTCGTCATCCAGAGCTGGACACCCATGTGGTCCTCTGTGACTCACATCCTGCAGTGTCCTTCATCAGCTCACCTTCTCTCTGCCTGAACGCCAGCTAATCAGCTAAATGCCATGTGGTGTTTACGTCTTTATAAAGTGAAAAGCCTCAAATAACAATCAAACTGTTTTTGGGAGGAGAACAAAGAGCTCACATGCTCTTCGTTCTTGCATCACTCTTGGAGAGTGTGAGTCCAGAGGATGACATTAGATGCTGTCACCCAAGTGAAAAAAGATTCACGGCTCTGTCAGATGAGGACAAATTCATCCGTTTGACAGATGGCAGAGTGATCGATCAATCCCGTCACATGCAGCACTCAAGCCAATGAGACGAGAGAACAAAGAGAAAAAGATCATTATTTATCTGATCGTGTCATTTAATATGTGTGATTCTTTTGCAGTGAACTTTTTCTTTTCCACTTTTCTCATGAACAAACCGACCACAGATGAAGCAAAGGAATTCTAGTTTGTAGTTTAAGCATGGACTGTTGTAAGTTCTGGGATGAGACATGTCATCATCTTTTACACCATAAATCAGGGTACCTGCACTTATTTTTTTCTTAATGTGGCAAATAGTAATCTGTGTACGATAGTAAAGAGAAATTCCGTGTCAATTTCTCCTCAATAAAAAGTCTATTGGCTGCCTGTTAAATATTCAGAAATCAGAAAAGGCAGTCACTTTTCTGATGTGACTGCCTTACAGTCACATCAGTACCGGATGAATTAGCCGGCTAATTCTTAGCTGCTAAATCTTAGCCGCTAATTCTTAGCTGCTAAATCTTAGCCGCTAATTCTTAGATGCTAATTCTTAGATGCTAATTCTTAGCCGCTAATTCTCAGCCGTTAAGCTAATTCTTGTATTACTACTTATTATAAACTGCAGGTGTTACCATGGCTACTGGTAACGTTCACTGCCTACTTCCAGCTAACAACCATGCAGCTAACTTGGATTAACGTCAACTTGTTAGTAAAGGCTAGCTACAGAAAACATGGCTAACAACAAGCTAACATTAGCTTTTCAGTCTTAGCTTCACTTTGTAAGAAGAACATAGAAGTTTGATCTTGATGCTGAAATAGAATCTGCCTTGAATCAACTTTGTGTTTATTTTAGGCCCAACAGTTTGAAACATTTGTTCCCCTGTTTGACCTATTTATTTAAAACTGTGCATTCATGTTTTAGCTAACAGTCATGTCAGCATGACATGACATGAATAATGAAATACTAGTTATGAAAATTAAACTAGTATATTTTTTAGCTCTTGAAAGTACTATGATAGCAATATATAATATTACTGTAGTCAAGCTAATAATGAATTTAAAAATAAATGTTAGTTTGCTTCTAAATAATAAAACTATGCATTAAGTATCTTGAAATAGTTTTTACTACCATCCATTGGTGAAGTGATAGGGATGTCGACATGAGTTCAGATGTATCCTAATGCATTCACTTGATTTGTCATTGTGTGCTTTGAGTCAGACTGTGTGTGTGACTGTTGTGTCCACATTGTCTTTAGACTTCCTATAAAGTTTTCAGTAATTACATGACGGCGTACTCTTGACACTTTATTCCTGAGGTTGTTAGTCAAACATTTTCTTCCTTATTAAGGTTATCATTTCATCACCATATGGAGCATGTCTAGCATGAACAGAGATGACATTTTCCTCTCTGTAAACCAAGTTTCTGTGTCATTCCTGATGCACGACACACAACAATTTTGCTGACAAACACATACTGAAATTACAGTGTTAATGGACTACAGAAATCATACATTGTACCATTAAACAGGGGTCATTGTGTTGTTTTCTTGTATTGCCGCCATACATTATGAGAAGAGAAGCTCAGCACAGAAAACCTAGAAACGTTTCCCACTGAATACAGCGCAGCATTTCCTGTCACATGATCCCTGTTCCGTATTAATGGAGTCCTTACAGGCTACGTTTTTAGGGGGAGAAGACGAGCAAAAAGGAAGAAAAAGAGAGTTTGCACATGTTCATCACCAGAATGCTGTCACCTCTGTTTTTGCATGAATATCATCTGTGTGAATGTTCCACCAGCCTCTGCGGGCTCTGACGTCTGCCACGTTTGATGCTTAATTAAAAGCATATCAGGAAGAGAAGGGAGCTTTGTGGTTTGTTGCACTGCGTTTTGAAAAATATGCTAATTTCTATAAAAATGCACTAACAAAACATACTAGCAGTCGCTGACGGCTGAGAAATACAGGAAGGCTGAACGAGAGGAAGAAAGTGGTTAAACAAATGAGGGTTGAGTGGAACTGAAACATCATTTGGCAGAAATAATCAAACAGGGGACAACATACATGTGCCGCCACTACCATTTCCACTCTTTAATTTATTCCGGCAGCCAAATAATGCAAATGAGCGGTGCTTGTTGGCGGCCCTGACGACTGCAGATAACTTTGGTTTCCATCTACGCCCCAATCTGCCTGAGGATGGAGCAGTGCTCCCTGATCAGCTGGTGCCACTGTCGCAACAATAAGCAAACACTCAATTCTTAGAGCTAAACATGGCACTGTGCGTCTGCTGGATGAACTTCCTGTTGAGGTGATGTGACATCACAAAGCATCAGCAGATTCATCATGAAGCTGAAGCTTTTGGCGTTGGGATGCTTCCAGTTCTAGAGATTTCCCACATGATGAAAGTGATTGGACAAAAAAAAAGTAGATTTCAATGGCTTTCTGTGACTTTATATTAACTATTGCAGCTGCAACCTGGTCCCATCAG
Organism: Poeciliopsis prolifica; assembly: GCF_027474105.1. Lineage (NCBI taxonomy): Eukaryota > Metazoa > Chordata > Actinopteri > Cyprinodontiformes > Poeciliidae > Poeciliopsis > Poeciliopsis prolifica. Next base: position 305,285 of record NW_026562493.1, read on the forward strand.
GAAAACCATGTGCACTCTGAATCAAACAAATCAAAAAGATACAAAAAGTACTGACTCCCTGACAGGTTTTGATTTATTTACAGTAAATAACGGAAATGCTATTGGTTAAAGATAATATGCATAAAACCAATATACGTCGGAAAAAAGGTAATCACCCCTATGGAAGACCATTAGGCTCACTGAAAACAAAACTATTCAGGCTTTCTTTCCTCAGATTCCTCACTTTAATCTTCTGACAAAAAAAAGTTCATTTTTCCCAGTGGTCCTAATCCTCTTCCATACCCCAAACAATGGTTCTCTAATACACACATGATTCAATTTGAATCTGGAAAGCTACAGGAACCATTATAGGCAATAAAAAAGATCCTAAAATCTTCCAGCGTTGCTCTGCAGAGGCAGCGAGAGAGAATGCAAATGTTAGCTCAGTTTGCTCTGGACTTCTTCTGGGGGATTTTCATCCTAGCCTCCCAGTAAAATGTCTGGGAGTGAAGCCAGTGAGGCCAGGTTCAAGTGCAGCAGCAGAGCATCCAGAGCCGCTACAGCAAACGGCTGGAGTTCTGCTGACCTCTCAACTCAGCCATATTCTGGATTCACTCAAATCCACCTGGTGATCACTCCAACTTTGAGATGGGGAATAATAAAATTCACTCATCCTTCTCAAAGTGTTGTTTAAAAAAAACAGATTTTCCAAAGCATGCTTTTCTAGTAAGGTTTTTCCAGTAAGTTCTCCTGAGAGCGCTAAGCAAACAATTTCTTTCTTTTTTTTTTTTTTTAGTTATAAAAGTGCAACTTCCTCAGAAAGACCAACGTTTCATGAGAAAACGATAGAAACCTGTCTCACATCTCACTTGGATAGTTTCTGTGAACTCATGCTACATATAGGCTGTAAGAAACTTTGCTAAAACTATAAACATGATGAACTTTGTTAGATGTTTGGACCCAAAAGTAACACAGCTGATCTTACTTTCAGAAAAAACGGGAAGATTTGCTATGGAGCTAGCAAAGTCCAAATCACCAAACTAAATCACCAAAAAACATATAACAACAAAATGTATGTATATTTTGAATCTTCAATTCAAAAACGATTTTTTGGACAAATTATAGAATGAAAAACAACAAAGATAAGTATTGATTTTGTTATTTAGATTATTGCACTATCAGATTTATGCAAAAATGCTTTTAGATTTATTTTAGCCTTCTAGACATTTCTGGAACTTGCTTAAATGAGTCATTCTTTAAAAATGTGGACACTGACATTAGCGTTAGCTGCTACATGTTTAACATTGACATGCTATTTCAGGCTTCAGTTGCTTCACTGCGAGGCTAACTCCTTTTTGCACAACATTCACACAATGTTTTCAACAGTCCAATCAGATCATTTTTGAAGCAAAATTAACAATCAGTGAGCCGAGAGAAGCAGCTTCATTGTCCATCTCTGTTAATGGATGTCTCTGGTGTGTCAGGTTTATGGGTGTACCACAAGCACGCAGTTGGAGTGCGGGGGGAGGGGTGAGGGTTGGGGAGGGGGTGTAACGTGTTAAATTTATTTAAATTTATCAAATATTTCTTAAGGTGTTAAATATGAAATATTAGGAAGTATTTCATTGATTCTGCTAGAATTCTTTCAGTTTGTGAAATTGAAGCCATTTGTTTCCACAGAGGTTCGAAGAAGCAGCCTGCACGGCTGAAGTCAGTGGCTTGGAGGAGTAAGTGAATACTTTTGGTAATCTATCATCTCAGACAAAAACATTATATTTGTTCAGAAAGCAACAACTCTTCTGTTTTCTGAAGTGCAGCAGGTTAGTTATCAATTTTATGGCCTCAGAGCTACTGAAAGTAATTAAATATTTGAATGAAATGTTAAAGTTTGGGCTATTTTCATCTGTGGCTGCTTTCGGTGGATCTAACATCTGTGTTCCCAAATGGTAGAAAACTAAGAGCTCTGCATCGATCGAGCAAGCCGGTCACATTTATCACACATTGCTGGTGATGAAGAGACGGACTCTGTATGGCAACAGCAAGGTGAGGAGCTGATGCACACCACAGCATGCAGCAATGAGAGGGTCAGAGGTGAGCGGCAGTTAGGCAGGCAGCAGCAGAAAAAATAAAACGTTCAACAGAAAATAAGAAACAGAGAGAGAGAGAGAGCAGGAGGAGGGAAGACTTCTCCAACCTCACAGTTCACGTCTTTACAGGAAGGTAAACAGAGGAACAGACATTAAGGACAAACACATGGAGGCAGATGGACTGAGAGAGAGAGGTGAAATAAAGGAAACAGTACAAGACCCCCTGCTGTTAGGTCCCCACGCAGAGAGGGGGAGGGCTTCACCCCTCTGAGTCCGCCTGATGAGGTCGACCCCGCGGTCCACCTGCGGCCCAGAGGACCGCCCACGCAGACACACAACAAAGACAAGACTGAGGCACTGAAACAAGAAAGAATACTTTTAGACAAGACACAGAGACAGAGACGAGGAGACCAGAGCAAGGAAGAGGATGAACGAAACATGAAGGTGGCGTTTTGGTTTGCTTGAACGAATGAAGCGTGGCGGGATGAGGAGATGGATGAGAGGTGAAGGCACTCTGATACTTTCTAGGGAATGGATATATTCTAGTTTATAGTACAGAACCCTCCACTCTCTGGAGATCGTCAAGCTAAGCAGCTCCAGAAAGTTCAGATGCACCCGCAGCCCGCCGGGCAGATTCAGACGGGAAACAGGTTGCAGAAACACAGGAATTGATGTTCACCGCCTATGGGCTCCACTCACCGCAGGGCCCTGGCTGCTTGGTCCTAATCAGGCTCTTGCTGAGGCACTCGGCCTTGCGGCGCAAGCAGTTGTTGGGGAAGGTGCGCCCGTCCACGCTGCACAGCGGCTTGTAGGTGTCATCACACTCGATGGGATCACAGGAGCAGCGGGCGCCGCTCTGCTCCACCACACACACGGCGTTGAACAGGCAGTCTTCTCTGCACGTCTCTGGAAGCAAAAGGAAAACAATGATGAAATGAACCGCTATCGGGGCAAACTGACTTCTTCTGCACCACCTGGACTTAATGCTTCTGGTTTTCAACCCCACTGGTGACCACTGGGAAGCGCTCTGCATCCTCTGGTTGATTTTCTTTACAGATTTGTTATACGTCTGTACGAATGCAGATAAGGCTGGATTTGGCAGTTGCGTGACGGACTAATCGCTGCAAAGGAAAAGGACAACGAATGTAAAAAAGAAAAATGAAACAATATTTAAATCTGGGAAGCGTTGAAACGTTGCCAGCAGTGTGAGCAGCCGAACTGCTGGGAAATAAATCAGTTTTTATCCAAACAGTAATAACATGTCAGGATAGACTGATGTCACCAGTGGGGTGTGGAAATGCTTCTCTTTCAGGAGCAAAGGTCAAACCTTCCAAAGACATACAATAAAAATATGAACTCAAGATTTTTGTTTATAACTGGCAGCAAAAGCAAAAAAACAACTGACACAGTTCTGTGAGTCATAAAGACATTTATGAAGAACCAGAAGACTTTTAGTAGCAGAAATATTTTATTCTAGAAAACACTAATGTCTTTATATCTGGACTTTCTACATAAAATCATAATAAAATTACATAATATAGCAGATGGATGGACGGACAGATGGAAATGAATAAACTTTTTACATTGGTTTCATTTGGGAGAATACATCATGAAATAGCTTTCATGATGTATTCTCATCTCTCTGACTAACTCAGTTTCATAAAAACTTCTCTCTACACCAATGATTCAACAAAAGCCCCCTAAACCATTAAACTCAAAGTTGTTCTATAGCTTTGAAGATAAAGTTTCCCAAAAAACTTTGACACAAAAACCCTAACCATTAGTCATAAAATAGAATTTTAGGGTTTTAAATTAAAATCAGACCATTATATTAGCAGGAATCTGCAGAAGGAATTAGGAGAAGCAGAAGGAATAGTGGTAATGTGAAACGGCACATTTGCTACTGAAGTGAGAAAATCCAATTTGAAGGGTGGCCTCTGTTCTGGAGGCGCTCGCCACACTTCCACGTTTATTTCACTCCTGATCAGTGGATTAAATTTGTACAGCCATCCAATTCCTTCTCCTCTTTTCCTTAAAAGCCTGTCATGCCACATTTAATTATGCCGCTGCTCTATCTGAGTGCGAGGGCTACGCGGATGTGCGATGTCATGCCTACAAGGCGAAATGGCCATTTTCATTAGTTACCAATTTGTAATTTGGTTTGGTATATGATTTCATGGATCTGTGTTTCAAATTGAATTATTCTTTTATTTGAAAAACGGGGCAGCACAAATGTGGAAGGGGTTGGAAGAAATAACTCATTCACTTGCTTACATGCATGAACTTGGTCACACCAATAAACACAAGCCAGCAGATCTGCTGTGGCTGAGGTCTATGTGCCCTGCAGCCTCGTCATCCTGTCAGGTAGAGCGGGAAGCACAGAGTGTCAAAAAATGGATATCAGCCTTCAGTGCAGCCTGAACCAGAGGACGCCCTGTACTTAGATCCATTCTTGTCTCTGGCAGTATCATAAGGTCTTAGTGCATTAGTGTTGCCACACGTTATGGGTGTAAACCTGCGCAGCAGTTCCACAGCGACAACACAACGCACAAATTGGATTTCCTCCGATGGCTATCAGGCGTACAGTAAAAGCTGACAGCTCTTTGTTGACTGAGGCTTAAACCCCATGTTCTAATAGCAAAGATAACAGCTTTTATCAGGCGGGACTGGAGGCCCATGATACAGCTGAGATACAGCGCAGACTCTGCAACCTCACCGTAATTTACCTCCAAATCAGCCACAGAAACACACCAACTTCTTCTCATCAAGTTTCACCCTTCAGTTTTACTTTTAGAAGGACAGATTTACTGTGATTGGCAAAATATGCACACCTCTGTCACCGCTTGCCACTTTACTGTGCCAAAATATAAAGCTGCAGTATGTAACTTTTCAAAAAACAGTTGTTTTTACACTTCACCATGTTGACAGTTTGTCATGAGATATTCTGTGAAAACATCGATATCCTCCATCTTCTCTCTGAGCTGCTGCTGCTGTCTGAAGAAATTCACCAAAAACAACCAATTAGAGCCAGGAGGAGGGGCTTAGAGCCATCAATCATCCTCATGCATTCGCTGCAACATCAAGATCTGTTAGCCACTGGCTCTGATTGGCTGTTTCTAGTCCACACTGGGAGAAATGGAAGGAGGTGGAGAAGATCCAATTTGTCACACATTGTCTCTCATTCAATAGATATGGGAAAATAACTTATAAAGTTACAAACTGCAGCTTTAATGTGATTTTATGTGATAGACCAAGACAAAGATGAGATGGATACAACTTTTCTCTTACAATTAACATCTGAATAGAGGAAGATGCATTTCTATGTTAAATTAATATTAACTGGAGCCACAATGGAAGGGCTTAGATCACAGCTCATTCAATGGCCTAGTTAAAGTCCAGATCTAAGTCTAAATAATAGTTGAAATTGATGTTGATAAGCTATCAAAACAACATGCAGCTTTAATTACAGAAACATTTGTTTTCTCAAAGTATTATCTCAGAGAAGCCTGAAAACAAATGCACACTGCTTTTTAAATGTATAATTATAATTTGTTTCTATCAAATAAAGCCAAATGAAATGGCATGAAAGCTTGTATTTTTAGAAATGTGCAAAAGTTCAGAGGGGAATTGAATGCTTTAGTGAAGCAATGTACTTGACACAGCTGAAAGTTGTTTTCTCTTTCTACAACAATGGCATTGTAAACATTTGTTCATCATGAGGCGATTCTCACGCCATGACAGAAATTCAAAAAGAAAAAAATGAGACAAATAAGTACGGGGTTTGTCCTGATATTCTTTCAGGCTGTTCCTCTTACCCGACTTTCTGCACGCTCCGGCGTGAATCTTCCTGAGGCTGATGCCCTTCTGCACGCCGGTGGCCATCATGGCGCACTCGCTGAGGTAGGTGTGACCGTCGCTGGCGCACAGAGGCTCGGATTCTGGTCGGCATGACTCTGGTGGTCTGTAGAGCTGCGGCTGGCGTGTGACGGCCTGGACTCGGCAGATGGTGTTGAGGCTGTTCTCGCTGTCTTTACATGGGTCTGTGGAGGCGGCGACAGGTTAGCATGTCAACAGTCATTACAGTACACCACCGCTGACAAAACACTTAAGATGCCGACCCAAAGGGCATCACTGACAGACTGAGCAGTGACAGTGACTCAGCTCGTTGTGGACCAGTAGAACTACTCACTAATAAATGGCTGTATTTATGAGTGGTTTTAATGGAAATTGATCAGAACATTAAATCAGGTTGCTGCTCTTTGGTCAGAATCAGAACTTCAGTGCTCAACCTTCACAGTTTTTAAAAAGAAACTAAACTAGCTGAAAGCAAAGCAGTTACCATAGTATCTACCACAACTTACTTCCTGTTTTAATGCTGATTCTGTCTGTTGGTTGTTTTTGTTGATGATGTTTTACTTGTTTTAGTAGAAATGTGTCTGCTGCCTGCGTTCTGTCTTGTGAATTGTGTAACATGTTTAGTTTTTTGCTCTTACTTGGACAAAGGATGAAATGTAGCTATTGTGCATATTTACACTGTGATGAATTATGGTAGTGTTGATTAATGTGCACTGCCCCAATCAAACAAATTAAATTAAATTTAAAATAACCTTGCACCATATTTTCTGGACTATAAGTCGCACCAGAGTACAAGTCGCATTTTTGAGGGAAATTTATTTGATAAAATCCAACACCAAGAACAGACATGTCATCTTGAAAGGCAATAAAAATAGAATAGAGGCAACAACAGGCTGAATAATTGCACAGTATGTTAATGTTACATGACAAACAACGACCTGAGAACGTGCCTGGTAAGTTAGCATAAGTGAGTTAGCATTAAGAGTTATAACTATAGCATAAATAACACGCTAGCAAGTTTAACAAACCATCCGTTTCTCTCCAAATCTCTAAACGCAATGAAATCTTCGTCCTCAATGTCGCTTTTTAACAACTCTGTTAACTCTGAATGCAGAATGACACAGGCCTAGAGCGCCCTCTTGCGGTTTAGTGTGAAAATAACATGTGATATGATCCATCCATCCATCCATTTTCTGAGATCCCTTCTCCCTAACGGGTCGGGAGGTGCTGGTGCTTATCTCCAGCGGCGTTCCGGGCGAGAGGCGGGGTTCACCCTGGACAGGTCGCCAGTCTGTCGCAGGGCGACACAAAGACAAACAGGACAAACAACCACGCACACACACCTAGGGAGAATTTGGGAAGGCCAATTAACCTGACAGTCATGTTTTTGGACTGTGGGAGGAAGCCGGAGAACCCGGAGAGAACCCAGCATCCACAGGGAGAACATGCAAACTCCATGCAGAAATAAGTTGCACCCCCGGCCAAACTATGAAAAAAACTGTGACTTATTGTCCGGAAAATACGGACTATTTTTCGTTTTAAAACAGCACTACCTTATATTAGCTGTCAGGGACAATTATCAAAATGACAGAAAAAATAAAACCTGCTGAAATAAATAAATTCTGAAGAGACTGATAGCTATGTCTAAAAAAAGGAAACAGATAGAAATGTTTCAGTAAGAACTGAGAGAATAAAACAGATGGCTAACTGTTAGCATCAACCATTAGAACAAAGCTCGAGGACATTTCAGTGTTTTTAAAGCAATCTGGACTGCAGCGTAAAATGTAACTATTTAGATCACTCTAACTGGACCCTACAGCTCCACCTACTGAAGATTTGTGGCTGACAGTGTTGTAGTCAAGACCACCTAACCCGAGACCAAGTCAAGACCAGAGCCTCACTGTGATCTGAAAGATTCACATCCCCATAAAAACATCTAGATATGAAACACTTTGAGCTGAAATAAATGTAACCAATATTAAAGAAACTCTTATTCTGCTTATCTAAAAAGATAACGCCCTGGGCATTTGCCCATGTCATTCATGTCAGAAATCACCACTGTCTGCACCATTTAACATAGCAATTGACGCAATGCCCTGACAGTAAACGACGCTCCACTATGAACACTGACCAAAGAGCTAAAAGCAAGAAGTAAACCAAGCACAAGGTGCTCACCATGACTGTTCTCACCCTGTCCCACTGCATGAATCCTGGCAGCACAATGCTGTAATATCTGCCATCATGGCAGACATGATAGCTGCCACTTTGAACGAAAACAAGCAATGAGCAATGCACACTGAATGTGCATGCTCTTTCATTCCTGTGTTGTATTTATTTGCTAATCAAATAAATATCAATGTGGATACTTGAATAAAATAATGATAGCTACTGCAGTGTAAGCAGAGCATCACAAGAACAAAAAAGGGCTCTCAGTGAAGCTCCAGTCCTTCTTCTTAGTAAAGACAAGTTCGAGACCAAGATCATCAAAAAATGGTCTTGAGACCAAGACCGGTCTCCAGTACTACAACACTGACTCCTACAATGAGCTCAGCGGTTCTACCAGCTGTTTGCTCATTTCTGCTGGCTGATCTGCTGGGCATGGTTAGCCCTGCCCACCACGTCATGGCAGGACCTTCCTACTGTTAGGTCCTGCCTAATTTGGATGAGAAGAGAAGACAAGCGAATAGATGAAGAGGCCATCGCCTTGATGAGCTGCCTTCCTCCAGAGGAACCTTCTCCAGCCTCACTCTGCCTCATCAGTACACGGATCATAATGAAATGGACCTGAAGATGTGCGGGACCACAGTTTTACTTTGTGGAAACTCTGGCTTTATCCTGCTGTCCATGCTTCCAGGACGCAGGAAGACAAAAGGATTTATGCAGAACTGCAACCCATTAAATCACTGCCAAATCTGGGCGAGTCATTCAACATCCGCCAAGGATGAAACAGGCGATCATCGGGAAAGGAAGAAAGAGAAAAAGTAGCAGAAAAATAAGAGGGAATGGTTTCCAAAGACCTTTAGCAGCGGTGTGAGGAATGACAATGCCGGGGCATTTTAAGAGAGGGACAGATTGGTTTGGTTAAAAGGCAGGGTGACCACCAGGCAGGACTCGGATTGATTTCTAGCAGCACAATGCAGAGGCTTGCAGAGACTTGCAACTGAGTAAACAAGGGTTTTATCGTAATTCACGCAGTGTCTCTGCATGACGCAGTGCCTAAGCCGCCAGCCAGACCATTATCTGAGAGAAAGACCATTACCTCCCATTAACTGAGAAGGACTGCTTCCAGAACCCATGCTTTTCTCTCGCTGAGCAAGTAGGGTAATTACAAAAAGAATAGCTTGTTTGCCGCAAAAACTAGCAGCATGGATAAATCAAACGGGTTTGGCCCAAGGTTTTACATGAAATGGCTGCAGGAAGATTTAGAGAAGCATCAGGGCCATCTGCTCCCCTGAGCCTTGGTCCTTCTGAGAGAAACACGGGCGACTCGCTCCCGATTTATACGACCAACCTTCTGCCAGTGGATCTATGCATCCATCTCTCAGCAACCCAGCACCCGGCTTCAGCTCCTGCTGCTGTGAGACGGAGTTACTTTCTGTTGTTCTTTCACTCCATCTGGCTTTGCCAAGGAAGTAAAAGTTGAGCGCGTCGAGCGTAAACAACCACTTGCCAGATGATAACAAGGAAGAGTGAAAGAAGCAGACAATAACGACGGCTCTGAAGACCTACTTAGAGAAAACAACAATTCACACCACAGGAAGGCCTGCGTGAAGTAAAGCAATCTGAAAGAAAAATGAGAATTAGCTGAGGTGTGCCAGACATAACTGCACTACGAGGAGGGAAAACAACAACAGAGGCGGTGGGAGTAAACAAAGAAAATAGGAAAAAGTAGGCAAAAGTTGTTGTTTCTGTTTTGAAAACATAAAAACTTTTTTTATGGTTTCATCTCCTCAAATAGAAAGATATGCAACTGTAATCTGAATTACATTAACAGAAACCTCATGAATTATGGATTTAGAGTCTATGAAACAAATGGATGAATGTCAGAAAAGGCCAGGTCCAAAGCTACAGTTTGGCTGCCAAAGCAAGCAATGTTTGTTTTGGTACATTCATATTTACCACACAGGTAAAAATGAATGAATACCCAAAAATAGGTTGTGAAATGCAGAAGCCATTACAAAGCTGACCGGCTGGTATTGGAGCCACCTTTCTTTATTATCTTTAACTTTGACCAACCAATAGGAAAAATGATACCAGGAGAAAAAGAAGCAGAGGACGGGACTCACCACAGGGTCCTTGAAATTGGACCCGGATGTTCTTCTGGTTCTTGCAGGCTTGCTGATGGAGCTCACACTCGTTGCGGTAGTCCTTCCCATCACTGCCGCACACCATCTGATCGGGCTTGCCATCGCAGCTGAGGGGACACATGCATTTAGCTGACAGACCGTCCGACGACTGGACGCAGGTGCTGCCGTAGCTGCAGGTCACCTCGGCGCAGGGATTCTTCAGAGCTGCAGGCAGACACACATGAAAAGCTCATTTAGCCAAAAGCATTTTCTCTTTTCTTTTCTTTTTTTCCACATTGAAGAGTACATCTGTTGAACAGCAGCAGAAGAGCGCTGAACGCTCTCCATACACTAGAGTGCAGCTGCTGGCGCACTTTTAGAAGCCCACTGCAGTTGTTCGAAGAACTACTAGACACCCTTTGGGTAAGGATGTGGCGCCACAGCTGTCGACTCATACTGATGAGTCCTGTTCGTCTCGGTGAGCGGTGTGAATTGAATTACAAGCTTTGCATTTGGACCCCACATTCTGTATTGCTATGCTTGAGCAGCTTTTATCAGCCCAGCTGCACAGCAACCCTTTGAATATTTACCTTTTCACAAATTAGTCCGAGAGAAAGAAGAGAAAAGGAAGCAGAGATATGTAAGCCCCCACATGCATACCCCAAGAACAGTTTCCACCCCAATTAAACAATGGGCCACTTGTCGCTGAGTGGCTCATTCTAATCAATGGAGAAGGTGAAACTTTTAATTTTGCCTGCATTCACCATCAGCATTCTTGGTGCAGGGGGTTTCCAGGGGCCTCATGTGTTTGACAAAAGACATCCATGAGATTACAATTGCTGTTATTTCTCAGCATAATCCATATTTATGACAGTCACGGACACAAACGTTCTCTCCCCTGGGAGCGAAGCCGAGCGTTGGAAGCCCTCATTTCCAAAGCCTGGTGCCTTTTTTTTCTTTGTAATAAATATTTACCCATGTCTGATATTATCAACCCTCTTTTGTTATATCCAGCACCGACGAATTTAATTTAAAGCTGGGGTGTATAGGCTGACTTGCATATTGCTTTGTGCTGTCATCATTTGTGAGCGAAGACAAGAGAAAATGTCTTTTTTTTTATTCAAATCTGGTTCCAAAGATGGAGCAACGCTGCCTTGTTAATAACAGAGAGGAGAGCATGCAGAGATATGTATATGAAGGATGGGAACCGAGACGGGATTGCTATAAGGAGTACTATTGATCAAAGGATAGCCCCACCTTGCTTCCCTCATCTTTGTGACACATTCTCTCTTGCCCTCTTTTTCTCATTCTGCTGTCAAGTTCTTTTGAGGTCTGTTGCCTCAAAGTCACTAATGAACACCTCCTCCTTTCCGCCGAGGAACTTTGAAACTGCTTCTAGACCTAATTTTATAAGTATCTTCAAAATAAAGTGCTAAATTGTAGGCCAGACCAAATGGAGACTGGTGGAAAATGGTTAAGTAAAATCAAAAGTAATTACTGAAAATCATCAGGTACTGTGATTGGCTGATGACAGCCTTGTGGCTATCCTGCGCTGACTAGATGGCCATTCTGATGTTTTGTGTCTTATCATGTGAACAATGAGATGCTGACGACCTGCAGCATAGGGCGCTGAGGTAACAACCTTGTTGGAGCAGCAACACACAAAGCTCATCCAATGATCTTGGCTTAGACACAGTTAGCTTCAATGTGTGGCTGGGGTTTTGTCTGACAGACCAAAACATCCTGACGCATTTAATGTCAAGTGGGTGAAAAATGATTCAGTAGTGTGAAAAAGTGTTTGCTTCCTTCATGATTTTTTGTTTTGTATGTTTCTCAAAAAGCCTTGTTTCAGAACATTCAACAAGCAAATGTTCTGAAACATTCACTGCAATAAGATGCAAGAGGCCTTTAACGGCGCTGTAAAGGAATTTTGTCTGTCTGGTCTTTGCAGGATCGTTCTAACCCACACTGGAGAATGAACAGCCACATCATCAGGTCAGAGGTCAAAAGGATGGTCAGGGTTGTCCATCATTTTCTCCATTTTACGTAAAGTCCGTCTCGGCATCATCATCTCCAGAGGTTCCACGCCATTCCCAGAACAGAACCAGAACCAGAACCAGCCTTCTTTATCAGGTTGTTGAGCCTCTTCCTGGTTCTGATGGCTCTCACCAATAGGATGGAAGATCCAAACCTTGAAGGATCTTATCTTCCCCCAGTCTCTCTGTCTCTCAAATTCTGAGGCAAGATATGAAATATTATGAATTTCCACAGCTATGATCACTTTGATGGTTCCACCGCCATCCCTTATAGTACCTGATAAGGTACTGCAAGGTGCCTCATAAGGTACCTCAAGGGACCTCATAAGGTACTGCAAGGTACCTCATAAGGTACTACAAGGGACCTCATAAGGTACTGCAAGGGACCTCATAAGGTACTGCAAGGTGCCTCATAAGGTACTGCAAGGTGCCTCATAAGGTACTGCAAGGTGCCTCATAAGGTACTGCAAGGTGCCTCATAAGGTACTGCAAGGTGTCTCATAAGGTACTGCAAGGGACCTCATAAGGTACTGCAAGGTGTCTCATAAGGTACTGCAAGGTGCCTCATAAGGTACTGCAAGGTGCCTCATAAGGTACCTCAAGGGACCTCATAAGGTACTGCAAGGTGTCTCATAAGGTACTGCAAGGGACCTCATAAGGTACTGCAAGGTGCCTCATAAGGTACTGCAAGGTGCCTCATAAGGTACTGCAAGGTGCCTCATAAGGTACCTCAAGGGACCTCATAAGGTACTGCAAGGTGTCTCATAAGGTACTGCAAGGTGCCTCATAAGGTACTGCAAGGTGTCTCATAAGGTACTGCAAGGGACCTCATAAGGTACTGCAAGGTGTCTCATAAGGTACTGCAAGGTGTCTCATAAGGTACTGCAAGGGACCTCATAAGGTACTGCAAGGTGCCTAAGGTACTGCAAGGGACCTCATAAGGTACTACAAGGGACCTCATAAGGTACTGCAAGGTGCCTCATAAGGTACTGCAAGGGACCTCATAAGGTACTGCAAGGTGCCTCATAAGGTACTGCAAGGTGTCTCATAAGGTACTGCAAGGGACCTCATAAGGTACTGCAAGGTGCCTCATAAGGTACAGGCAGAATGTCTGTTCACTGCCTCATAAGGTACTGCAAGGTGCCTCATAAGGTACAAGAAAAAAAGCTGGAAGAGAAAAAGCACTAAAGACTTTTAGCTGAAAATGAAAATAAAAGGTGGGTCTACCAAGTCAGGGAAGCTGAAAGCAAACACACCACACTTTTCCAATTTTAACTTAAGATGAAAAAATGGATCATATTTTTCCTTCCACTTCATAATTCTGCAGGTTTGGTGGGTTGTGGGTTGTTTTGGTTTGGGCAGCTGCTGGTGTGAGCGAACAGGAAGCAGAAGAGGATCTCGTGTTTATTTTGTGGTAGTAGGAGACATCTTTACACTTTACACTTAATTATCTGGACTTTACACTCCCTCCTTCTTCTGCCTCTGAGTGGAACAGCAGCTTCACAAGCAGAGGATGGTGGGAGCAAAAGAATGAGGCACTCCAACAGAGCAAACCTGGGTAGAAGGGGGTGGGGGGGTTTCTTTATTTGAATGCTAACAGAGGCCAATTTGGATATGAAGCGTAGTCTCGATGGGGCGTTAGTGCAGATAAGCCGCCCTTCTCAGACCCAGACAAGCGGACAAATTGCTTCGGCGAATGTGATAGGTGTAACAAACACAAATTTAAAAAAAAGAAAGAAAAATGATGCTCACTGCAGCAAACTTCTGAGTGTATTTTCCTATTATCATCATGTGAAAGGTGGAAAAAAGGAGAAGAGGAAGCAGGAGGAGAAAAAGCTCTGCAGAGCTGCCTTCATAAAATTAGAATGAGCCTCGCTGCCAATTAAATCAGTCGCCTTTGCTGGAGTGAAGCTTGGCGAGTTTAGACGGGCAGGAATAATGAGGGGAAAAAGATAAGAATAAAGACAGAGAGATAAAAATTCAAAGTGACACTGTAGAAGCGACATTTCTGCTTTTCTGCTCAAACAGGAAGCTGAGACGTCTGCGGCGAGGAGAGGAAGCTTCAAACAAACAGCCAGCACTCTCAGGTTTTAGTCAAAGACTTTTCATATATATATTCATGTTGGCATTCAATTATGATTTACTATGGTACATTTAAACATATACAGGCAGATCTCACTGAATTTAAATAACTCAGTTTTTATTTATTTAAGAATGTCTGTTCAAAAAGTGAAAAATAAGTCAAAGTAATGTTATGACCAACAGAATCACAATAACTTGACCAGTGACCGTATGGAGAGGGTAGCCACACAGGTTTTTCTTTTCCTTTGTTTTTAACATGTCAATTACAATGAGCAAAAAAAAAAAGCAAAAAACACACTGTAAAGAGTATCCATTTATCTAACAGTGATCAAAAGCAACACTATGACAGACACAAAGTAGAAAAATATAAATCAAACTGTTGATTTGATGTGCAGATACAGTAAATAAATGAACTGCTGAAACAGTAATTTGTACATTTCTCAGGATAAAAAACACCTAATCCTACCAAAACCACTGTTCCAAGTTTGGTTTTTTTTTTACAGAAAATATGAATTCCTTTCCAAGTTTGTAATGGCCAAACACTGATTTCTAGTTCTATTCATTGCAAGAACACATTGGTGTGTATTTTCACAGCAGTGTGTGAATCTCATTGAGTTTGGGAGAGATGCAAGGGGTAATGACTGGGACTCGGCTCAGAGTTTCAGGAGCTACAGTGCTGCAAAGACATGAAGACGTGATGCTAAAAGGTCAAAAGATCAATTTTCTTTTGGAATTAAAGAGTCTGAAGGGAGAGTGGAATAAGACACAAACAGAGGAGCTTCAGATCCGACGTGAAGTTTCAACATTGGATCTCTGACGATTCTAAGTGCCATTTTGGTCTACTGTGTTTTATTTAGTCCAAAGTAAGCTCCCCCATTTACCAGAGCAACTTCCTTCCAATAATAAACTTTGTGGAGATGCTGAGTTCATGAATCTTTAATGACTAATTCAGCTAACCCAAACTCTACAAAGAATCTACTGTTAACATGAGACACAGACTCCCAAACCTATCAGAGCAACCTGAGCTTCGCTAACATCTGAGCAGAACCAGATGACCTCCATGTGACTGATGCAGCTCTGCATGTACAAGGAGGCCTGACCAAGTGGTGTGACTGTATTGAACACTTTGATGCAGGAGATAGACATACTATGAAGAAGGCTGACATAAATCAGTTTTCATGTTCTACTCATATTTGCTGAGAAACTGAATTATAGTATTAAGCCATAATGATCAAAACGAGAGGAAAAATAGAGTTTGTATAATTTAGTGAGATAAACCAACTGTGATGACATTCAAACCTTGTGAGAGGCGCCATACCTCTGAGGAGCAGTGTCATCTCGTCCCCATCGTCTAATTTCTCAACCCACTTCTTTTCTTTCCAACAAATTCACAGAAGCTACTCTTGGCACACTGAATTAAATGTCTTCGAAAGCTGAGATATTTGGTCTACTTTGTGTGTGTGATTCTGGTCAGATTATTTAGACTGTCCAGAGACAGCTACAGAACATTTTATAAGAATAAACTGAGTTCTTTTCATTTTCAAGGATTTAGCTACTTCTAAAAGCACTTTGAGATTTCTGTCATTATTGTGTATTCATCTGTCTTTTCACTGAGCACATGCTCTACTATTAATCACAAGTGGCTCAGATTTAAATGGGCAGACTTCCAGAGAATCTCTACAGTCAGCAGGTTTCTTATATTATCCACCATTGTGAGGAACATGCTAGGCCTGAAGTACCTGGTGCCTAATTATGGATGCGCATGAGGAAGCGTATCACCTCACAAATGTGAACACAGACACCGTCCTAATGTTAATTAAATTGGTATTTAAATGGGGACAGAAATCAGTCAGTGATGTAGTGTTGCTGTAGAGGCAGCAGAAGAACCATTAAGAAACCAATAAGATCTGTTTACTATTCATGGTGCGCCTCCAGACTTAAGAGAATACTTCAAGATTACAAAGAAAATCAATGCCAAGTGGCCCTAAGAAGATAAAGAGCTCATGCTAAATTTGCATGTTTCACAGCTTTTGAATTGAATTTATCATTAATAATAATAAAAAGTCTGAAGTTAAGAGGGCCTGGATGAAAGCAGCTGGTATTTTAGAGGGTAAACACTGTCAATGGCGCTCCTTTAGAATGGACAATAACATAGAATATTATTGTGTTTTACCATCCATCCATCCATCGTCCGATCACCCTTCCCCCTAATGGGGTCGGGAGGTGCTGGTGCCTATCTCCAGCTGCGTTACGGCCGAGAGGCGGGGTCACCTGGACAGGTCGCCAGTCTGTCGCATATTGTGTTTTACCCCAAAAAGGCAACATGACATGAATTAAAGGTAACTACTGCCGCAGCTCCCATATTTACCAGTGTAATACCAATGATCACCACATAGTCAAGGTTCTGGATTTCTGAGAAACTTTTATCCAAGTTCCTTACAAAAAAAAAAAAAAAAAAATCTGCCCTTTTGGGTTTTTTTATACATCTAAAATATTACATGGAAAATCCCACTCAGACACAATGCTACTTTTTATACTATTGGCTGGCGTTTGAGAAATGGAAAAGAAACTGAAAAGAAGAACAGAGCACAATAGAATGAATTACTGTTGGCAGCAGAAAAAAAAACAAGTATGACAATGTCCACCAAGCCCTTTATAACAGATGAAAAGTTTATAGCAGGTAAAATGTATCAACAAAAAAAAAAAAGTTATATTTCTTTTTGAAAAGGAACAAGCTGACAAGTAACCAATGGCTACAGTTAAAAAACATTAAATAATTCTATGATTTATTAAAAATGTAAGTCTCAATAAATCATGTGCTAATTTTTAAGAGCCACAGAGAATGAGAAGTCTTTAATAAACAGAAAATAACTGAGAGCCACTGGAGTTAATTTGGACTGTTCTCATCAAAATGAAGGCTCTATAAGAAGACAAGTTGGCCATGCAGCTTCCTGAAATGTCGATAAGTGCAATATTGTAATTTACCTGGAATATCCAAAACTCTGTAATATTTGAGTACATCTGACATCAGAAGCATGCAAATGAAAGAAAACCTTCTGCTTGATACTGAAAAGTTAGGAAGAGTGCTTTGGAGGGATGGGAATTACAGTTATCCTCTCTCTGAAAATCTTTCCCTCTGGCAGACAGGTAGGCAGGTGGGGAGCTTTACTGCTCTCTGATCCACTGTTTGGTGCAGCAGTTTATTAATGCTTCATTAGGGACAGGGAGCTGTCAGCCCCGTGCTGACTTTACCCGATGCCCTGCCACCGCAGCACCAGCAGCAGCCAAAATCTGTGTGCGTGTGTGTATGTGCGTACGTGGGTGTGTGCATGCATTTGTTTGGAATACCTTGTGGGCACCATTTTCCTGACACATACTACATTGTAGGGACTCACTGCTCCTTGTAGGGACTGAAACCTGAGCCCCTCCAGGAGAAACGCTGTTTTTGAGTGGGGGTTAGATATAGGACTAAGGTATGAATTGAATTTTGATTAGGGTTAGGTATGTAATGGTTAGGGTTAAGATCAGGGTAAGGTTTAGGCTGTAGAAATGAATAGAAGTCAGTGGAAGGTCCCCACAAAAATAGCCACACAAATGTGTGTATGTGTGCTGTGCTCCCTGTTGTGTTGATAGTGATAAAGGAGGGAGCAGGGGGTTGAAGAAGCTAATCAAAAGCAATGATGCGATGTGGGGGACTCAGCAGTGTGTGTTCTAATCAAGAAACACCACCATTTTTCACCAGCAGGAGAAGAAACTGTGGAAAATCACAAGTAAAAGAGACAGAAAACATCGGTGTGGGACAGAACCAGAAATGTAGATGTGAAATCTGTGACCGGGTTATACAGAAAAATATGAACCCTAAAAAATGAGACTTAAAGGTTGAATGTATTGGTAAACGTGCACGCTAAATCTTTGATCTTTAGACAAAAACAAGACTCACCAATACCTTTAAAAGACATATCAAAACTGGTTTTGGTATAAATAAAGTAAACTAACAATTTAAATCTAATTTTGTTTCTTAAATTCACTGAAGTTGTTCACTGTTTAATTATTCAAACCTTAAGAAGGACAGATCAAATAAATCATCAAAACCCCAATTCATTTTAAGCTTCACTGTTGACTATTGACCTATCAGAAACTCAAAAAATCAAATTTTCCTGATCAACAGTTTTTAGTATCACTGAAGTGTTCAAAAAAGTTAGGAAATGCAGAAGAGATGAAAGACTCTTCCAGAAGGAAACCATATTTTCCACTGAACGTCTGCTGTTCATCAAGGTCACTACATTCACACAGAAAGTCTGAGCAGAACACAGGAACGCTAAGCTTTTTACAGCTAACTGTTTGGTTTTAATGTTCGTCAGTAAGTGCTGCATCTGGAAACGATGGCCATCTTTCTGAAATCTCAGTATCTACATTCTCTAGGGAATCCACACTAAACCAGAGAAGGTACAAAGGACAGATGCTGTGTTCCAGTTGCAGTCAGAAACGGGAAATTCAACTGGGGGAAAAATCAATTGGAACACCCTTCAAAGTTGCATTTCCCTCTGGGAAAGTGGAAGCAACACAGACTACCCCCAGCTATGACTTCAAAGGCCGAATTTGCGTTTCAATATGGCCGCTCCTCGAATCAACGACAGTAATAAGTGGTGAAAACATGTTCATCAAGAATACAGCTAAAATCAATGCGACATGTAGTACCTGCTACTTTAAACTAATTAAAAGTGGTGTTTGTGGTGTAATGCTTGTTAGAGGTATTGATGATGTCTGCGGTGGTCGCCATGTTGAAATCTTAACTTCTTAACTGGAACGCTGTAACCTGTCAAAGTTTCACGTTCCGATTTGAGAGGAAACTGGAACACAGCTGGATGATCACACCAACTGCTTGATTACATTGTCTTTAGTTAATAACAGCACAAGTTTGTTTGAAAGTGACTGCTTTGTGACATTGCTTCTTCTTTTTACACAAAAAAGGTCAAAAACAAACTTCTTCAATGCTGATATTTCACATTCTCAAAGTCAAATTGAAATATGCCAAAATCAATTTACAAAACCTGAGATTCACAGTCAGCTAGAAATCTAGCTAATGACTGATACCAATCTAAACAGATTTATTAAAGTATCAATGCTGTCCAAATCACTAACAACATTTCTTCTCTTAATTGAAATCAAAACAGAACAAATGGTATGCATCAAAAAATATGGACCACAAGAAAATCCTATTTCAAATTAAGAGAAACATGACCAGCAAAGCTGCGAAGTTTGTAGAAAATGTTCAGGGTTGGATGATCAAGAGGGATGGAGATAGTGAGACAGAAGTGTGCTGAAGCTCACTTCTTATCTCATAAGGGAAAGGGTCAAAACAAGAGCAAGAAAATACACAACATGGCATGGTGAGAAAATAAACAGACAAGACCAGTGAGAACTCAAACCCAACAACTAAATATGGATGAGCAAATAGATATCCAATCAAAGCATGGAGCAGCATGTCTATATGACTGAGGGATGGCCAAAGGATTAGCAGTTATACACACCTCTCCAGCCAGCCACACACACACACACACACACACACGCACACACACACACACCCACCCACACCACCACACGCACGCACACACACACCCACACCCACCCACACACAAAACACACACACAACACACACACCACACACACACACACACACACCACACACACACACACACACATGTTCAGTCTAAACATCTTTTATAGCTGTGATGCCAATGGCTGGAAGATGCTTCTTTGTGTTTGATGTTGTTCTTCAAACAGCTCCACTGACCTGCAGCTGTTGCTCTATTTCATACACTTTGCTGCATTAACCTTCAGAATAGAAAATGAACCACAAAAAGCCCTCCACTGCTGAAGCAGAGCACGGTGAAGCAGGAAGAGGCATGTCAAAGAAGACATGTGCCGTGAGGGCAGAGGAGGCAGATCTTGAGTCTCTGGAAATATCGTCCAGAGAGAAGTGATTTTAAAAATCGAGGACGCTGTAATGGCAACACACTGAGGGTTTTTCCACCACGGTTACCAGCACAGGCATGAAAGCAGTAAAGATGGCGGCGCCCTGCTCGGCTGCGGCTACTTCGCGTCCGGTTAGCATTGTCTAAGTCTAAGTGGCAGATGCCTTACACTTGGAAAACATTGCAAAGCACAGGCGTGGTGCTGAAATGACTACACAGCTCCCATTTATTCTCCTGAGTGACAGAATGAAGATGGAGCGAGATTAAATCGTCCAAAAGTGGCACAAATATTCACATGGTGTGGAGATGAAAAGTCACACAAAAACAACACAAACGACAAATTAGGCCTCAGTTAATGTGCCTGAGTACATTAATTAAAATAATAATTTAAAAAAACCCAGTAAAAACAAATCACCAAGGAGATGTGGCAGCCACCTCGGACTGCCACCTTATCGTTGTGGAGGGGTTTGAGAGCCCCAATGATCCTAGGAGCTATGGTGTGAGGGACCAGACAAAGTGCAGCCCGAAGATCCCAATGATGAAGAAGACCTTTGGATTTCATGTTCCTTCGCCCAGACACAGGTCACCGGGGCCCCACTCTGGAGCACGTTCACGAACACCTGGTGGCTGTGCTTTTACCCCTGGAGTCCGGCTGGGCTCAGCCCGAAGTGGATACATGGGTCCCCCCCCTGCCACGGGCCCACCACCTGTGAGAGGGGACAGGTGCAACATACTTCCAAACTGGAGTTGCCCATGGTCAGAGGCTCTGGGCAGGAGTGGGCATGCTTGTTGCTCCCCATCTCGGCGCCTGTACGTTGGGGTTTACCCCAGTGAACGAGAGGGTAGCCTCCTGCCACTTACGGGTGGGGGGACGGGTTCTGACAGTAATTTGGGCTTACGAGCCGAACAACAGTTAAGATTACCCACCCTTTTTGGAGACTTTAGAGGATGTACTGGAGAGAGCCCCTCCTGGGCATTCCCTCGTTCTGCTGGGGGTCTTCACTGCTCACATGGGCAATGACAGTGAGACCTGGAGGGGTGTGGTTGGGAGGAATGCTCCCCCCGATCTGAACTCTAGTGGTCTTCTGTTGTTGGACTTCTGTGCTCGTCATGGATTGTCCATAATGAACACCATGTTCAGGCGTAAGGGTGTCCATATGTGCACTTGTCACCAGGACACCCTAGGCTGCAGTTTGACAATCGACTTTGTCATCGTTTCATCAGATTTGCGGCTGTATGTCTTGGACACTCGGGTGAAGAGAGGTGTGGAGCTGTCAGTGGACACTACCTGGTGGTGAGTTGGCTCCGGTGGTGGGGAAGGATGCTGGTCCGACCTGGCAGGCCCAAACGTGTTGTGAGAGTCTGCTGGGAACATCTGGCGGAATCCCCTGTGAGACGGACCTTTAACTCCCATCTCCGGCAGAACTTTGGACACGTTCCGGGGGAGATGAGGGATATTGAGTCTGAGTGGACCATGTTCCGTGCCTCCATTGTCGAGGTGGCTTTTCAGAGCTGTGGCTACAAGGTTGTCGGCAACCTTCAAACCCATTGGTGGACACATTCAGTGAGGGATGCTGTTAGGCTGAAGAAGGAGTCTTATCGGGCCTGTGGGACTCCAGAAGCAGCTAACAGGTACCGACAGGCAAAGCGGCATGCGGCTCGGATGGTTGCTGAGAAAAAAACGTAGGTGTGGGAGGAGTTTGGAGAGGCCATGGCGAAAGACTTGTCGGCCGGTGGGCAAAATACGTCGAACACCTCCTCAGGCCCACCAACATGCCTTCCATTGAGGAAACTGAGCCTGTGGACTCTGGATCGGGCTGTCCAATCTCTGGGGATGAGGTTGCCAAGGTGGTTAAAAAGCTCCTCGGTGGCAGGGCCCCAGGGCTGGATGAGATTCGCCCGGAGTTCCTTAAAGCTCTGGATGTTGTAGGGTTGTGTTGGCTGACGTGACTCTGCAGTATCGCATGGACATCGTGGGGGCAGTTCCCCTGGATTGGGAGACTGTGGTGGTGGTACCCCTGTTCTAAAAGGGGGACCAGAGATTGTGCTCCAATTATAGAAGGATTACACTCTAAAGCCTCCCTGGCAAGGTCTAGTCAGGGGTCCTGGAGAGGAGGATCCAACGGATAGTTGAACCTTGGATTCAGGAAGAGCAGTGTAGTTTTCGTGCTGGTCGTGAAACACTGGACCAGCTCTACACCTTCTGCAGGGTCCAGGAGGGTGCATGTGAGTTCGCCTAACCGGTCTACATGTGTCTTGTGGACTTGGAGAAGGTGTTCGACCGTGTCCCTCGGGGAGCCCTGTGGGTGGTTCTCAGGGAGTATGGCGTACCTGGCCCTTTCATATGGGCTGTCATGTCCCTGTATGACCGGTGTCGGAGTCTGGTCCGCATTGCTGGCAATAAGTTGGGCTCGTTTCCGGTGAGAGTTGGACTCCGCCACGGCTGCCCTTTGTCACCGATTCTGTTTATTACTTTCATGGACAGAATTTCTAGGTGCAGCCGGGATTCGGGATTCGTTTTTTGCAGATGATGTGGTCCTATTAGCTTTGTCAGGACGTGATCTGCGGCTCTTGCTGGAGTGGTTCTCATCCGGATGTGAAGTGGCCAGGATGAGGATCAGCGCATCCAAATCCGAGGCCATGGTCTTAAGGCAGAAAAGTGTAGAGTGTCTTTTCCGGGTCGGGAAGGGTGTCCTGCCCCAAGTGGAGGAGTTCAAGTATCTCGGGCTCTTGTTCACGAATAAAGGAAGGAGGGAGCGGGAGATTGACAGGCAGAGTGGCACAGGGTCTGCCGTGAAGTGGGCGCTGCACTGTAGTGAAGAAAGAGCCTAGTCAAAAAGCGAAGCCTTCGATTTACCAGTCGATCTACGTTCCCACCCTCATCTGTGGTCATGAGCTTTGGGTCATGACTCAAAGAACAAAATTGCAGATACAAGCGGCCAAAATGTGTTTCCTCTGTAGGGTGGCTGGGCTCTCCCTTAGAGATAGGGTGAGAAGCTCGGTCATCCGGCAGGGACTCAGAGTAGAGCCGCTGCTCCTTCACATTGAGAGGAGCCAATTGAGGTGGCTCGGGCATCTGGTCAGGATGCCTCCTGGACGCCTCCCTGGAGGTGTTCCGGGCACGTCCCTCCGGGAGGAGGCCGTGGGACGCTGGAGGTTCTACAGTTAGGGCCAGAAATATTTGGACAGTGACACAGGTTTTGTTATTTTAGCTGTTGACAAAAATATGTTCAGAAATACAATTTATATATACTATGGGCTGAAAGTGCACACTCCCAGCTGCAATATGAGAGTTTCCACATCCAAATCGGAGAAAGGGTTTAGGAATCATAGCTCTGTAATGCAGAGCCTCCTCTTTTTCAAGGGACCAAAAGTAATTGGACAATGGACTCTAAAGGCTGCAAGTAACTCAGAAGGCCTTTCCCTCGTTAACCTGTAATCAAGTAAGTAGTTAAAAGGTCTGGGTTGTTTCCAGGTGTGTGGTTTTGCATTTGGAAGCTGTTGCTGTGACCAGACAACATGCGGTCAAAGGAGCTCTCAATTGAGGTGAAGCAGAACATCCTGAGGCTGAAAAAAAGGAAAAAATCCATCACAGAGATAGCAGACATGCTTGGAGTAGCAAAATCAACAGTCTGGTACATTCTGAGGAAAAAGGAATTGACTGGTGAGCTTGGGAACTCAAAAAGGCCTGGGCGTCCACGGAAGACAACAGTGGTGGATGATCGCCGCATACTTTCTTTGGTGAAGAAGAACCCGTTCACAACATCAACTGAGGTCCAGAACACTCTCAGAGAAGTAGGTGTATCTGTCTCTAAGTCAACAGTAAAGAGAAGACTCCATGAAAGCAAATACAAAGGGTTCACATGTAGATGCAAACCATTCATCAATTCCAAAAATAGACAGGCCAGAGTTAAATTTGCCCAAAAACACCTCAAGAAGCCAGCCCAGTTCTGGAAAAGTATTCTATGGACAGATGAGACAAAGATCAACTTGTACCAGAATGATGGGAAGAAAAAAGTTTGGAGAAGAAAGGGAACAGCACATGATCCAAGGCACACCACATCCTCTGTAAAACATGGTGGAGGCAACGTGATGGCATGGGCATGCATGGCTTTCAATGGCACTGGGTCACTTGTGTTTATTGATGACATAACAGCAGACAAGAGTAGCCGGATGAATTCTGAAGTGTACCGGGATATACTGTCAGCCCAGATTCAGCCAAATGCTGCAAAGTTGATCGGACGGCGCTTCACAGTACAGATGGATAATGACCCCAAGCATACAGCCAAAGCTACCCAGGAGTTCATGAGAGCAAAAAGGTGGAATATTCTGCAATGGCCAAGTCAATCACCAGATCTTAACCCAATTGAGCATGCATTTCACTTGCTCAAATCCAGACTTCAGACGGAAAGACCCACTAACAAGCAAGACCTGAAGGCTGCGGCTGTAAAGGCCTGGCAAAGCATTAAGAAGGAGGAAACCCAGCGTTTGGTGATGTCCATGGGTTCCAGACTTAAGGCAGTGATTGCCTCCAAAGGATTCGCAACAAAATATTGAGAAAAAACTTTTTTGTTTGGGTTATGTTTATATGTCCAATTACTTTTGAGCTCCTAAAATGTGGAGTGTTTGTAAACAAATGTGTACAATTCCTACTTTTTCTATCAGATATTTTGTTCAACCCTTTAAATTAAACGTTACAATCTGCACTTGAATTCTGTTGTAGAGGTTTCATTTCAAATCCAATGCGGTGGCATGCAGAGCCCAACTCACGAAAATTGTGTTACTGTCCAAATATTTCTGGCCCTAACTGTATGTCTCCTGGCTGGCCTGGGAACGCCTTGGGGTTCCCCTTGAGGAGCTGGAAGAAGTGGCTGGGGAAAAGTGGCTTCTTAAATTGCTACCCCCACAACCCAACCCCGGATAAAGCAGCAGACAATGGATGGATGGATGGAAGAAAAACAAATCACTTAACAGACATATTCAAGAGATCTGGGTTATATATTTAATCTTACCCGGTGTGTAATAATTGCAAGCATAAATCTCACTTTAATGAAATCAAAATCAGTAAAGCCAGACACACACTATCTCCACATAAAATTCCTCCAACAATTTATACAAACGATGTGCAATCAAAAATTTCAGAAGACTCAAAGTCTGATTTTTCAGGCAGAAATGATCATAATGAGACTCTGGTGCGACACTTTAACACATCCAGCCTGGCAAAGTTTTTTTTTTCTTGAAACGGGAAAAATGTCACCAAAACACAAACTATCCAGAAAGTCAAAGTGTGACTGGTATTATTTCAGACCTCCAGTCCGTGTCAATAATCCCAACAGAAAGTCAGAGGGAGGAGATAAATGCTGGCTGATGGACATTTTGTTTAACCTCCAGGTCTCTGACTGGGGGGAATAATGAAACTAACTAATGGAAAACTGTCACTGTTTATAGCCAGACTTGAAGACAAAGGGCTCTTAAAAGCAGGTGCAGTACGCCATTAACTGCTTCAATTTTCATCTATTTAATACAATGATCCCAATTAACAGACAACGCATTCATTTATTTTTTTAGAATTGTGCAAAGGTAATGGCACGTAACTGATTGGATTTGGTTTGCAGGTATGGTTTCCTGGTGAATTAATGACTTCTGCATGCATAATAGTTTAAAGGGTGAAAAAAAAATAAACATACAAAATAAAAAGACACAACATCCTACAAAGTGTTGTCCTCAGAGGGCCTGAGCTGAGAGCGGTCCCTGAAACACACATTCTCTCTTATTGTTTCCTGATTAACAGCAGCTGCTTCTGGTGTGCAGCCGCCAAGGCCGATCATGCTTGGCCTTTGCCTTCAGAACGCTTGCTACTGAGTGATGGCTCCTGGGCCCAATATGGTGTTCAGAAACACTACAAAGTGGGTTCCAGCTGGTATTTGGCTCCCATCAAAAACACAAGCACTTGTTTAACAGAAAATGTCCAGACTCTGATAAGGATCAATAGTCGGTCTTTATCCTTGATGATGGTGGTAAATTTCTCTGTGATGGTTGACATAACATCTGATGCAAGCGCAGCCGAAACTTACAAAAACTGATTCTGGTCTTTGGTTCTCATTCAGATTCTTGTACTTATTTGTTCAATAACTCTTAACTCAAACTACACAGTTCCTTCATTTATTTGCAGATGCTGAAGTCTTTAAGTCCATGACAGTGAGGTTCAGTCTTCCTGGGTTCACCTATTCACAAATTTTTGACAAGTTATTTGTAAAAATCTGCTTATTTGCCATTTTTTGTAGTGTATATCTAAAATATATATATATAAAAATTACGAGTTAACATATCTAGTATACTGTTTGATACAGTACCGGCTGGCATTTCCAAAACAGCCAATCGAAAAGTACTGTTATTTTTTCCTTGGTGCTGATTGACTGTAGGAAGAGAAAGAAGGCTGCAGATATTAGGTTTTTACATAACGCTAAGACAGTTTGAACTGTGAGCATTAATGCATATTGATGTATTTTTGGTGTCTGAACTGTTAAAATACTTTCTGTGTTTTTGGGAGGATCTCAAGCTTTCACAGACTTGCAAAGGCCCATTGTGCTCAATACGAACGATGTATAAAGGCATATTTTCTCATGAGAGACACCTACTGATTAGAAGGGGAACTGCAGTGTCTTGTGTCTAAAGCAGCAGTATAACAGCAGTTCCAGACATTTTGTTGGCAGATTTGAGAATTTAAACTTGGGGAAAAAAACATCAAGAGCTTAGAAAGAGGAAGAGACCATCTTTAATTAAATTATCCCCAACACTATTTGAATGTTTTTGTTTACTGACCTAAATTTCTAGAATTTATTTTAGGCAGTAATATGCGGGGAACTTGTATTTAGAAATAATCCAAAAATTTATTTGGCATCTTTAAATTGGTAGACTTTCACACAAACATCTCAGAGAACTGCTGAGATATTTGTACAGATTTAGCGTTGTCAAATGAATTGATTAAATATCAATACATACAGCTAAAACAACTAAGATTGGAAATCTTTTTGGATTTTGCTGTTGAACCTTTTTCTGAATGAGTTCAAATACAAACATTTCCTTACTTATGATGTGTGAGCAAAACCTACCGGCTTATACTTGCCACAAGTCTTCCCCAAATATTGAGAAAAAGCAGCAAAATGTTGTGATTTTTACATTCCCAGCCATTATTTTGTCAAATTGAGACATCAGAGATGCACAAAGCTCATAGCCGGATAAACGAGAAATTATCTCCTGCCAGCAAAGTCAGAAACACTGCATAAATAAGAGCTCTGCAACAAAGATTGCTGCTTAATTACAAAAAAATGACAAAGTTCCAGTGGATTAAGATGCAGAACTAATATAAGCAAAGACCAAAGTGCTGTTTATGAATCAAAACTACCTTTTTCAGCCTCCTTCTCTCTCTCTCTCTCTAACACACACGATTCATGAATCCAAATACACTTAATCAGATCAACAGCTTAAATCACTGTGGCCATTTGTGCCGACCAATATATGGCACTATTTAACATAACAGCAATTTAATTTGAGCTATTCTGATAAGCCTGTAGGAGACAGAAAAGGAGAAACTGGAGATGGAGCAGAATGAACTGACATTTATTCAGAGCAAATAGTGGGAGAAAATAACGCTGATTGATTCCCTTCCTTTCCAGGAAAGCAGAATTAACCAAAGGCAGACTTTATGTGTGAATGTCGACCTTTTTAATTGTTGGGGTAGAAAAATCAGTAGGTTTCAACACTGTTGGACATAAAACCAGACTACATGATTCCTGCTTCATGTCAGAATTACCAATATTATGTCAGTTTGCTGAATGCCAGGATATTTTTAAAAATTGTTTTTTACTACTTTACCTTCCCTTTGGAAGAAATTCCTCCTCTATCTTTTTTCTTGGGTCAAAGGTCATGTGTTTCCTTCCACAGGCTTTAAACCAGTGTTTCTCAACCTTTTTTGAGCCAGCGCCCCCCCATGCCCCTCTATGCCCCCCCATCCATCATGCAGGTCCCTCACCGGTCCCTATCAAAGAATTTGTAGGCTACTTTCCACTGAATATTATTTTATTATTACTATTGTTGATGTTTTGATTTTTATGCTTGTTTCTGTTTTTATCATCAAAAATGATTTCCCAGAGAACTAACAAGCCATGTGAATAGAAATTATTTTTACAAGCGTCTAAGAAAAATACAATGGACATTCAAGTTGAAATGGGTAGACCTAACAGTAGCTAATCAGAGTGGACAAAAATATTCTTGTTCTGTCATTTTCTGATGTTAGTTGTTAAATCTTTCACAAAATGACCAGATAAAAGATGTACAACAATACAAGTTTAAAGTTTGAGCTATTTGCAAAAAACATTAAAACATGGATAGAACTGCAACTATATCCTAATCCTAACTCTTCTCTTCAGTGTTTCTGTCAGTTTCTGGTCGTCCAGCCCTGTGCTGCCTTCAGGAGAACGGGACATCAGAGTATCATTCATAAAATTTCACCAACATGGCATTTACTGTGTAAACCAGTGCTTTAAAACAAAAGTTCCAGATCCTTTTCATGCCATACAAATATGGGACAGAAACATGGATTATATCTATATACAGACCTGTCTATTGATTTACAGATTAATCGTTTTACTGGACAGAAATGACAAAGAAGGTTCTTAATCAATCCTAATGAGTCAAATTGAAAATGTCCTGGAGTCACTGAACAGCCTCATGATATTAACATTGACATAAGAAATGATACTGAAGAAATAAATATGTCCAATAAAATCTAATTAAAAGCAGAAATAAGTGATAAGCTTCTTACTGTTATTGTCTGTAAAATATATTTCTCCTTAATATTAGATGTGGTCCCAACACCCCATGGCACTTCAATAATGTTACTTTACCTTTAATCTGAAAACAGTGTCTGTTTATTCTTGCCATACAAATTTATTCTCCTGTATTTAATTGAGTTTTTTAGTTTATTCTTAAATTTTGTTTTACAATAATTTCCATTTAGTATTCTTTGATTGATATGATCATATTTTGGTTTATTGCTATGTCTAGTTTCTTTCCTGTTTTAAGGTTTATTTCATTGTTTGTATTGATTACCAGTAAGCTTCACTCATCACGTGCTGCGCCGCCTAATCCTCTTGTGTTTCACCTGATTTGCCCTCATATTGATTTTTCACTGTTCACCGCCGGATTCCCTGATCCTGAGTCACAAATAGTTTGTTACGTTCTACGTCTCGGTTCTCCTGTTTCAGAGTTTTGCGCAACTTGCACATTGTTTTGTTTCTTTTATACGGTGCGGAGCGATTGGGAAACTCGTATCGATGGAGAAAAACAGACTGATGAAAACCTTTCAATACAAGGACAAAATCCCGGGATACTGATGATTAAAATTCTAAATTGCGGTGGTACTACCGTTTCAGACCTGATCACTTACTGTGCTAATTTTAACGCTATAAAACCAACGCTCTTTGTGGTATCTGTCCTGAAATGACAGATATATTTTACCCAAGACGTCCAGGTAAGATGAATGAAGATGGTTTAATAACGAGTCCAGAAACACACAGTCCAAAACACCTTGCAGCTCGGCTGAGCGGAGACCAGGGCTCAACGGCGGTAGCGATCAGGGTACACGAATGGACACAAACGTGGAGACGACCTAGGACAAAATGAGACGAGGACCCAACGAGGAACAAAGGACACAGGAGGGATTAAATACACAGAGGGTAATCACAAAGACGAGACACATCTGGGAGTAATAGAGAGGAAGGTAGGACAACGAGGAGACTCAATGCACAGAAAAACACAGAACATGACAGTATCACCATTGGAGGGATTTCTTTATTTAACTGAGTTCATTTTTCAGATGGATACACAGTGAGTAAGTACATCATGAGTTTAGTAATTACATAAGAGCGATACTCTGTTGTCCTTCCATGGAAGCAGGCAGCATCCTGACAGACGATAAAACATTTTTTAATATAAGTTGGTGCTTTGATAAGATCACATTACGACCAAAACATATGTCCAAACATCCTCAATAAAACATAAAATATTTGAAAATCAGACAGCAGACAAGTGAATCACAGTAAAGTCATCAGCCGTTGTAACCCTGAACTGATGGTGAAGTTACTAGTAGCAGGAGCCTGGAGCTGCACCAAGAAGCCACCAAACACTGAAGAGACGAAGAGCTGCCATCGGTACAGTTGCAGCCAAGCATGTTTTAATCTTACACAATACAGTTTTAGCAAGTTGCTCAAAGTCTAAACTGGTATTGTTATGCATTTAACGTGTAAAGCTTACCTTGGAGCAAATTCTCCCCAAAGAAATTTCATCGCCTCCCTTTTGTAAAAATTTCTGCCAGCGCCCCCTGCTGTCCTCTGAACGCCCCTGGGGGGCGGTAGTGCCCCCTTTGAGAAATGCTACTTTAAGTTTTAACATCCTTGTTGATGTCTTCAGATTTCCACATCATGTTCTTTCCTCATGTGAAGTGCATCAGTACCTTCTTAAGCACAAGAGCCACACAGAACATCTGGGCTTTCCCAAGCTGCTTAAAGGAGAAGCAAACTTAATGCCAGCAAACTTTTCATTTTTGAAGTTCTCTCTCTCATTATTTTAGCAGATAGAAATTGTTTTGTTCATTCAAATTGAACTAAAGCAAGAAAAGTTTAGTGTATGTAAACATCTGGTCTCCACTGCATCTTCAATGTGATTAGATTAAAATCCAGATGTCACATGACATTTGGGAAAAACAATGCCTCTCCTGATTGTTGTATATTTTTCAGCAAGCCCAGCAGTTAAATTAATTTTAATTTTCACATTTTAACAGTTGCCATTAATGCATTTGTTCCATCTTCATAGTGAAAGCGTCCCTTCTGAGAGGGGGATTGCACCCATTGCTACCTGACACTATAATTGCCCAGACATTCTGTATATGCTGCTAATCTAGCAGCCGGTGTTTATCATCACTTCCTACTGATGTTACCCACTTTACATTTTCCTGCTGCTGATGCTCCACATAAAAAGCGTCAAAGTGTCCAAACACATCATGGCCTTTCCCACAGTGACAGGTTATCTATCTCCAGCTGCTGCTCAGATTCTATTATGGTCCGGTTTTATGAGCGTAGGTCAGTGAGGAGCTGCGAGGGAACTGAAGCTGATTGTTCACGTTCAGCTCCTCCTCAAGGTCGCGCTGTGCTGGCTCTGTCCAGCTGTCAGTTAAAGCCTCTGCATTAAGGGAATTAGCTGAAATTAATTAATTCATTTTCTGTAACTGTCATTGTTGACAAACTAACAGTAGGTGGACACTTGATTTCTTTTTGCTTCTGCTTAAATTAGTAAGTCATTACCCAATCCTGTTGATCAGCTTACAGTGGTGCAGCTGTTTCATGGCTAAGATGTTCCGGATTTGAATCCCAGTTGGAATTGAACATTTGGAAATGTTTTTTCTGTCCCTGCTTTCATCCCACCGCTGAAAAATAAGCATGCTATGTTAATCAGTCTCTCTAAGAGTCTATTCACATCAGCCCTAATTTAATTTAATTGAACCTGTCCATTTGCCTAGAAAGACGGTTTGTTTGTGAAGATGTGAACACAAACTTTGATCCAGACTAAAATAGTGACCTCTGATCTGCCTACAAACACAGTTTTCTCTTTGGCTGAAATGAACTCTGCAGCAGTTTGAATCCCAGAGACTGCTTCAGAAACAGGAAGCTGACTGTAGCGCAGGGCATTCTGGGTAAACTTGTGCACTAGAAGGAGAAATGTCTTGTGGTCTTCTACTAAAGACAAATCTGATGCTAGTCTTTGTGTTGTTTCCTGCAGTGGTTCTCCAGGCAGCGCCCCCTCAGGCAGGGAGGGGAACAGGTTTCTCAAAGGTTTTGGATTGTTTGACTCAGTGCAGTGTGAAAAAAACTTCAGCAGCAGAAATGCAACAAATAAGGTTTACTGTTTGTTGCATTTCAAAGAATAAATGCTGTTTGAACACGGTTTACTGGACTATCAGATGTGAAAACAGCTTAACTTGATGGTGACCAGAGTTCACCTCGCCTCTCATCTGCTAACAATGGATACAAAACTTCCTGCTGACAATAAAGTAAAGCGGGTATAAAGTCTGGATGGATGGATGGATGGAGAGGATGTCAGTGTTCAGTCATGAGTGGAAGGAGTCGTCTCATTAGTTTTATGGACATGGTGTGAGTCATGTTAACCTCCAATTGAAGCTGTCTGACAAGCAGTCGTAGTGAAAGCCAGCTCTCCTAAGTCATGGTTCTTCACTGGAAAACAATTAAATGGTTAGTTATAGTGTGACACTAGTGATAAAAACAATCTTGTTACAATCAGGGTGAGAAGGCAAGCAAACTCTTAGCTTGGAGGCTTAAAAAGTTACAGACAAATCAGGCCATAAATTTAATCAAATTAAATAATGGTGAGAATCTGGTGGATCCAAAAAGTATAAATAATGCATTTGCAAAATATTATGAAAACTTATATACATCCCAATATTCAGGCAACACAAATAAACAGAAGCAGTTTCTGAAACAACTTCAATTTCCAACCCTGTCAGAAGAGAGTAAGAACAATTTGGATGGAAAGCTGAGTATTCAAGAACTTAAAATGGCTCCAAGCCACATGGATTCTGGTAAAGCTCTCGGCTCCGATGGCCTACCAGTTGAACTTTACAAGAAATTTCCAAATAAATTACTGCCCCCTTTACTCGAAGCGTTCAATGAATCTTATGAAAAAAGCATCCTCCCCCCGTCATTACGTTTGGCTACTATTTCTCTTTTGTTAAAGTCAGGTAAACCAACCTGAGTTTACTGGACTATCAGATTGAAAATTTTCATGTCCTGTGACACGAAAATTCTATGCAAAGCTTTGGCTCGAACATTACATTACCTTAGACATCCTATCTTTAGTCAGCTGAACTTAAACATCTATTAAAACAACACCAAAAATCATTTTCTCAAAAACACAATATCAGTTTGGCACCACTCCCATACGGTTTTAATGAGGCGTTCGAGATCTCATGTCTGTCCCCTCTGAGGAAATAATGGATTCCAACCAGGAAGAGCAGACAGAGGGTTTAGAATATGGATGAAAAAAGGCTTAAATAAAATAGGGGACCTTTATAGTGAAGGCGTTCTGATGTTCTATGAAGAACTGGTAAACAAGTATAGTATGCTCCAAATCTGCGGCTGAACCTCCACTCTCTACCATGGAAAATAAAGACATTCACCATAATCAGAGTAGAGGCCAATCTTCCAAATTTTATGTTTGACTTTTAGCTTTGAAAGAAAATAGTCTATCATATTTACAAGCATGTAAAACTGATTTGCAAACGGAATCCCTGAGAATAAATGGAATAACTTGTGTCTATTGGTATTAACACAAGGTTTAATACAAATGGTTATTTAGAACATATAACACTCCTGTAAAATTCAACTCAAATATTCCTGATGTTTGTGTTAAATGTAACATACATAAGGGTACTCTTCCATTATATGTGGCAATGTATAGAGCTTCAAACTTTCTGGAAGGAGGTTATCATGTTCATCTCTCGTTTGATTGAGCAGGACGTCCAATGGACAGTAAACTTTGCTTACTGCACATTTTTCCAGATGAATTGAAATGACCTACAAAAGAGAAAGAAGCTTGTGACCAGAAAGACCAAAGATAAATGAATTGATCAAACTATTGAGCAACAACCTGACAATGGAAAAACTGACATGTATAGTAAAAGGAAAGCTTGAAGACTTTAAAGATATTTGATTTCCCTTCCTACATCTTGTCAAACACTAACATGGAAAGTCAATTTTTCTTTTCTTTTTGTGCAGGTAGGGTTGTGTTTTTTGTTTTTTGGGGGGGGTCAAAGGGTTAATTGTATGTTAAGTTTTATCTATTTTGTTTTATTTTTTATGTTTTTTGTTTTTCTCTATGTCTGTATAGCAGAAAATCTTAAAAAATAAAAATATGAATGATAAAATGATGGAACGGGCTGAACACACATCAGGATGGGTGTTTGTCATTTTGACTCTGTCATTTCATACCTTTGTAATTTGTGAGTTGATTTTTCTCCTCTAAGCACATGCAGTTATGTGGCTGCACTAAACACCAGCAGCAA
This sequence comes from Poeciliopsis prolifica, assembly GCF_027474105.1. Classification (NCBI taxonomy): domain Eukaryota; kingdom Metazoa; phylum Chordata; class Actinopteri; order Cyprinodontiformes; family Poeciliidae; genus Poeciliopsis; species Poeciliopsis prolifica. The sequence continues at coordinate 339,719 of NW_026562493.1, forward strand.
ATTACTAATCTGCATTTGATTAGGGTCATGATCTGTCATATTTCAGAAAAATCGTATAGGGATGATAGCAAAATCACCAGGATGGAATATGAAGTGTTTGAAAATGAAGCACATAAAAATTAGCTTACACTGTAACAGTTCAGATTTTTGTGGTTTGATGTCAACATACCTTCACCCAACGACTAAGAGAAACAAAATATGAAGTGATTAGGTGTGTGGGCTGTTTAATGGTGTGCAATGGAAGCATGTAGGTATAAACTAAAGTCTGTTGCGATTGCAACTATTAAGGCAAATTTAGTCATTGCAAATGTGCCGCTAACTTGCAATTTCCATCAGTTATTGAGCCTTTTCCACCAATCTGATCAATCACTTCAATGTTTTTAGTATTTTTCTTTTCTGACCAATCACTCCAACTCGGCTGAATTTTGATCAATCCTCTCTGCCCCTTTCCAATTTAACTTCCTGCTTCACGTCTCTTTAAAGATAAACCTGAAAATTGAAAGTATTCATGACACTAAACAATAACTTCTTTTTTTACTGCAAAAACATTTTGTTGCTTATGATATGTTGCACATGACATATCATATGACTTTTGCACTTTCACAATTCCTCAGAATCTCACTCTGTTTATATTAAGCATCCCATTTCAACATTTTTTCACTTAAAATATTAACTATGTTAAAATCTTTTCTTTTGTTGGTAAGGTTATGTGAAGGAATTTCAACTTTTGTAAAATCATGTTATGGCATGAATACAATTTTCAAAAAGCATCACAGTCAATAATTTGAGAAAAAAACACTGCAACATCCTGGAGAGAAAGCTAAAGTATGAGTGGTGAAACGAGCCAATTAACTGGAAGCTATATTTAATATGCAGTAATCAGAGCATTAATAACGTTATCCATGACACAAACAGAGCTGATCTGTAACACAAATCTCAGTTTCCTGTTGCTTCCACACTCCAACACATATGGTGATGAAATATGGATTATGAGTAACTTCCTTCTGCAAAGCATCCAGGGTCCATGTTGGACATAAAGTGAGGAGTGCCGGCTTCCAGTGGACAGCTCCAGTTGGAGCTGCTGCTCTTCACTGGGGAAAACAAAATCAGCAGAGATTGTTGGGCATCTGATTGTGACAGCCTCATTTCCACCTGTCTGATGGGTTCGTGAATATCTCCACTCAGACAGTAGCCAGGCACAGACCCTTGAACTCACTGAAGGGACTTTAAATCCCATCTGACCAGGGATCCCCCAGGTGGACAGGCATAGTGCTGATGTGGGCGGGATCTCCCTTCAAGGTCTTATCTCTGCACACAACTCCCAATAACAGCAAGAAAATGGATGGCAGGAGAAACTTTTATTACTTTCTTCTTCTTTTTTTTTTTACTGACAGAGAAAAAGCAGGTTTTACACAGTAACCGCAGTATCAGTCACAGAAAACATATGTGCCACTGCAATCACCACTGAATTGCAACAAAAATCCAAGAAACTGACAACAGAACAAAACATTCTGTCTTCAATCTTCCATCTTTTATTCTTCAACACTCTTCATTCCTGATGTTTCAGGACAAAAGAAGCAAAAGAAATCTGAACCTCCCACTCATTTCCAGACTCCAGCCACAGTGTAAACATCGTCTCATTAGGCTGCTAACGTGAACATCCAACTGCACAGGGCGGCCTGATGACCTTGATCAATAACCGCTTAAATTACTCAGCTTTGTCTTACGGATGAGAGGCAGAATAACGCACGCACACATACACACCCCCACAAGTGGGGCAGGGAGGGCTGTGTGTAAGTGGGCGAATAACTCAGCAGCTGGTTGAAAGAAAATGGTAAAAAAATTCTGAAAGTTTAACATCTGCTCGCTCGTTTTTACAGCACCGTTGGCGAGATTTAAGGAAATCACCTGAAGGTGAGAGACGTCTGAATTTGTCTTTAACTGCCACAGTGTAAGCATGGCGTTACTCTGGGGCATTATCACTATCCAACGTGAATAAGGTAAGCTGAAGCAATGAAGGGAATATTTCCAATCACAAGCTGCTGGAAGAAATCTGATAATCAGAGATAAACTAATGCCTCTGTGCAACAAATTGATTGAAGTTTGTTGTTTTTTGTTCCACCCGAAATAAATGAAAATAAAAATAAAACATCTCCTCCCTACTGTGAAGCTGGAAAGACACCCTCCCATTCTCTGCACTCCTCTACTTTTATTATTTTCAATCCCCTCCTGTCTCTTTTAAAGTAGATGCTGTGAAAAACAACAAATAGGAATGTATTATTCAGAAGCCAGAAGCATAAATACATTAAAAGTCTCAAAATCCAACTCCTTGTTTGGGATTAAGCAGGTGCGTGTGTGAGCGAGAGAGAGAGTGTGCGCATGTGTGTGAGAGAGTGTGTCTGTGTATTCCTTTTAGGAGAAGTGACTGACAGAGAGATGAACAGGAAGACAGGATTTGTCTTCAGAGTATCAGCAGCTGCAGACAAGTGGAACAGCAAGTAAAGATGGATAGAGGATTTCAGCAAAGCCCATTATCATCTCTTTATGTGTGTGAGCGTGTGTGTGCGGTGATAACAGGAATGTATATTTTTCAATCTGCTTGCAAAATGCCTTGCAGTATGTGTATATTTCACTAAATGTGCTTGGCTTTATGCGTGTTCATGCACAAGGGAATAAATACACCATTGGCAAACGCACGCAAGCACACACACACACGCGCAGCCGGTCTGTCAGGTTCTGCATGTTATGGTTATGAATACCAAGCAAGAGTCAATGCCCCAGGGAAATGAAAGCACGAAAGCTCAGTTATTTACTATGACCTCTTGCTCCATGTGTCTGTCCGTTTGCGTGTGTGTGTGTGTGTGTGTGTGTGTGTGTGTGTGTGTGTGTGTGTGTGTGTGTGTGTGTGTGCATGTATAAATGTGCTCAGCAATCACCCTGCAGAAATTTGATTACTTTCTATATTTGTGTGCATGTGTGCTTGCCTGTTACTACACGAGAGCAGTTGCAAAAACACTGAATTTTGTCCTGCAGTCTTAAAGTGGTGAAGGAAAAACGAGAAAGGAGTGAAAGTGAAGATGGAATGGAAAAAAGGAGTAGTAGGCAGGCAGTTTGTTAAAGTATTCATCACTCTGGAACTTTTTTTTTTTTACATCTTGTGGAGGTAAAATCACAAACTTTATTGTTTTATTGGAATTTCAAGTAGAAGATGAACACAAAGTAATGCAACAGTATGAGAACTGAAGCACAATCACCAATTTCAACATCCCTCTACAGTTATTTTTATTGAGCAAATGAAATAAAATGGTACTAAGGTTTGTTCCTCCCACAGACCAAAAACATAACTTAAGAAGGATGTTCCACATTATTAAGCAGGCCACAGGTTTCAAGCAATATAGGAAAGGGAAAATCATCATAGTGTAGTGTCGTATGAGAAGGTATGAAAATATTAGATATTTAACGAAAACTGAAGTGTTATCGTACTGTGAAGAGATTTGTGGCTGATTCGGAACAAAGATGGATTTGTACAGATAAAGGCATAATGAGGAAGTTTTCTGTTAGACAAATTAAGAGATTAAGGATTAAGAGAGCAGCTGTTAAAATGCCCTTACAAAGCAGCAAACAGTTATTTGAAGCTGCTGGTTCCTCTTGAACCTCAAGGTGGAGGATCCTCCAGAGGCTTGCAGTGCATGAACCTATTATTCGGCCACCCCTAACCAGCTGACAAGTAGAAACGCTTGCAGTGGGCCCAGCCGTACATGAAGACTCATTTTCAAACAGACTTGTTCACTGATGACTGCTGTGCAACCCTGGATGGTCCAGATGGACGCAGTAGTGGACTGGTGGTGACAACAACACGGCTTGGAGTCATTTTTTTGGGCCAAAATCATGAGGAGAGAGAGAGAGAGAGAGAGAGAGAGAGAGAGAGAGAGAGAGAGAGAGCTGGTGGGCCCCTTCAGTGTCCCCGAAGGTGTTAAAATGAGATCAGCAAAGTTATGGACTTTCTGACTGATTATGGTTCAAAGGGAAGAGCCGTACCTTCCTTAGCAAAATCATCTTTATGCATGACAATGCACCATCTCATGCTGCAAGGAATACCACTGTGTCACGCCCTGCTATGGGCATAAAAGGGGAAAAAAAAAAACTTAGTCAAAAAGCTTGGACACCTCAATCTCAGAAGAAGACCTTCAGCAGGACAACAACCCTGAAAATGCAGCCAGAGCTACACTGGAGTGGTATGGACCAAACCGTATCAACACGTTACAATGATCCAAAGACCATAACTAAATTCATGTGACAATTTGAGCCAAGACTGGAAAATTCCTCACATGTTCTTCATCTGAAGATTTAACTAAAGGTTGAGCTGATTAGCAAAAAAAAAAAAAAAATGACAAAGCAAATATTTGAGTTTCAGACTTGCCTGAGATTTATGCCACTTCAAGATAATTTCAGTCATAACTCTAGAGTCATAACTCTAGAGTGTGGTGGTTCTGTAAAAAGCTAATTTTGGGATTTAAGAGGGCTGAATAAAAATGCAGGGCCACACTTTTCAGGTTTTTATTAGTGAAAAAGTTTTAAACTTTACATCTCTTTCCCTCCTTTACCCAGACTTTAAAATTTTGCCCTACTTTACATTAAAGTTTGTGTCTGTAATATCACAAAATGTCAAGATGCCTAAATATATATGGTAAAAACTAAACTAAAATGTGAGCAAGAAAGTGGGAAAAGACAGAAGCATAAAATGAAATGAAATCAAAGATGGCAGAAGTTCCAGGGTGATATAAAACATGAAAGAAGAGGGAAAACAACCTGCAGAAATTGGCAGGAGGGAAGACAGAGTTAAAAAACAAAAAAATGAGGAGAAATATATCTGAAGGCAGAGATGACCTCTGTCTGTTTCCTCTCTCCAGCCAAGTAAAGAAGTCTTCTGAAGAGTATGAAGCCATCACCACAGCTCTGTTGTCACTCATGGCAACCTGACGTGTCACCATTGTAACCAAATATAATGTCAGAGTACGAGGAAGCGGCAAAGGGGGTTATGTGGAGGTAAGAAAGGAATAAAGCAGGTTGCCTTTGATCTCCTCACAGCCCCAGTGAAACCTCTCGTCCCAGTCAGCTCTGAGCCTGCAAGAGGATAAGTCAGGGCTTTACCGGCCCAGCCAGACCTCCACAAAACACAAAACACAAAAAGCACAGGTGGGACGAGCAAGCTGAGGTCAACGCTTCCCATAGCTCTTCAAACCAAACAAAGACAATGTGCAACATGGACAGAGAACATAACTGCATTCACCGCCATAACAACTGTTTGTCTTTAAATATAAACATATCATTTTAATAAATAGTATTAATGTTCCACAGCCTAACTCTGGTTGATGACTAAATGTATTTTGGGAAAAAATTGACAGAAATCAGTAAGTCAAATTTAAGACTTTTTAAGACGTTTTTAATGCCACTTTTTCTCAAGTCAGAAAACACAATGAAGATGTCTGAAGTCATACTTTCTCTTGTCAATATATATGTTGTATATTGTCATATACAAGAAAAAATGTTCCTGCCACAACAAAATTTAAGACTGTGCTAAATGTGTCTAAGGCCGACTTGAAGCGTCTTTCATAGATTTCAGACATTTTAAAGCCATAACATGAATCAGTGAACACCCTGTATCAGTGGATGTATGCTCTGCTGTGAAAAATATAATAATATGCATAAATGAAGTTTCCTTCACTGAGTTTAGTTACTTTATGTGATCTTTATCAGCAGTTCTCCATATTTTCTAGTGTTTAGTCCTTGACTCTTATTAATATATCCTTATTCATATATCTTTATTCGGTTGATTATCAGCTGTAAGCTAAGTTTTCATCATGTCACTCAATGAGAATCAACTTGTGGGTTGAAAAATACTGTTTATTGTGTATAAAAAACTTTCTGTCCCACATCCAGCAAAAGAAATGCAAACAATGTGTTTGTAATAAAAGAAGTAGTTAAAGAGTCCACGTAAAGTTTCTCTGCATAATGTGTCAATGGCTCATTCCTTTAGCTTATGGTGTTTTGTGCTTCAACATTAAAGCAGCATTATTTTGTTATTTTTTGGCAGTTCTGGTCATTGTATGCATTAATTCATACTACCTTAATGATGCTCCACAGAAGCAATGATTTGAAGTAATTTTCAGCTTCAAATCATTCGTTTACTTTTTAAAATGATTCAGTTGAACCACAGCAAAAAGCAATGCCAGATTTCCCCTAATGAATTTTCAGTAAATTGTATTTATTGTTACTTTTGTCAAGTTTAAGTTCATTCAGTAATCATTGAGGTATGTTTGGTCATTAACAGAAAAGCAGCAACAATGGATAATACACATGGATATCTAATAAACAACACTATGTTGCTTCCAGTGCTGGGTCTGACTGCCTGCAGTGAGTCAGAGCCTTTTTGGAGTGCTGATATGTTTCTCCTGTTACTGCAAAGACACACAGAGAGGCTGTCTAACCATTGGAGATAAAACCTTTCTAAAGCACAGGGAGAAAGTGGACTCACAAAATCAATCCCCATTGATCACTCTTTCAAACACCTATCTCTCTCTTTCTCTCACACTCACACACACACACCTCACACTGTTTTTCTGTATTACTTGTTGCACTCCATCTTGAAGAAAAGAAAGGGAGAAAAAGTGAAGAACGACAAAAAGCTTCATGTTCCACAAGAATGCCCACACAAGATGAGCTGTGCAACACTTCTGGGATCTCTGGGAAGGGGAGTATATAACTCCATTCCAAGTTCAACATTAGGAGGGCCAACATGATGCACATTCCCCAGCTGATTTGAGGCCGTGCATGTCTAAACATGTACCAACAGTCATGCACACACAGTTGTCCAAATGTCTTCTCTTCAGCAAATTCAACTTTTCCAACTGTATTTGAGGTCTTCTCTTTCCTTGCTGGATTTCTTCCCCTCTGACATTTTGTGTTATCAAGCTGTCCTGCTGGGCCAATTAAAACGCAGCTTCTCCTGTTAATTTTGATAACATCTTGGACCATTATGTGCTCACCGCCTCCCAGCTTGACCGCCAGAAACTCACCCCCCAACCCACAGATCCCAAATCACTCCTCTAGAAAAAAAGGAGAGATAATGAAGAAGCTGGACGGCAGCAACTTAGAGCCATTAAGGCGAAGGTTATGAATTTTAGAGCAAAGCACCAACATGTGAGTCATTATGCCCTGTCCTCAGGTGGGAACTCACACTATTACCTTAAATATCCTAAGTCACTGTGCCTTAAAGAGCAAGTGCTAAATGGGGGGTTATTTGGCTACGAGGCCAAATGCCACTGAAACCAGCAGTCTGCAGAGTGGGAATACAGCACAGGTGTCAACTTCTGGTTGTAAACAACTTCTTAAAACAGCTAAATCCAAAATGGAGTGGATGATTTTCCATTTTATAATCTCTTTCTGTGCCAAATAAGTTTGTCTTACCACAGGTGGTTAGCTCAAAACCCCTCTGAAGATGGCTCTTCTGTCTTTATTACCTTTGGAAATAATTCTGTTCTCTTGGTGAGCAAAATGGTAAAATCATTCAGGATCATTTTTTATTGTTTCCATAAAATTATAAACTCATTGTGAATGTTATACCGACAGTGCTGCTGCTGGAACAGCTTTCAGCTGTGTTGCATCATTCCCCCTTTTAGCAAACGGTTTCAAGCAGTAGACTAAAGAGACAAATTACTGTTGATGTGAAAATGAAATTCTTTCCAATTCTTGTTCAATGGTGGATTTTAGCCACTCGACATTTTCTTTCTTTATAAATAAGATCAATTTATTAGTGTCCCATAAATCCATAAATATTCAGAATATAACAGTTATGCTTTGGCACCTAATCCAGACTATAAAGAATGAACGTTTGGGTGGATGTTTGAAGAAATCAAACATCCACCCATCCATGGCCTAATGAAGTGGTGTCTGGGACAAATAAGGCTTAAATTTTAATTTGACAACTACAGCATCCAAACTACAGTATCCCAACAGGAAGTAGGAATGAGTAGGAATGTGTAGGAATGAGGGAAATTAAAGAATCTGTCATGAAAAATGTAGGCAATCAGTACACCTGATGATGAAATCTCAACCGCCTGCAGACACCAGAGTTGTAGTCAAGACCACCTAACCCGAGACCAAGTCAAGACCAAGACCAGAGCCTCACTGTGATCTGAAAGATTCACAACCCCATAAAAACATCTAGATATGAAACACTTTGAGCTGAAATAAATGTAACCAATATTAAAGAAACTCTTATTCTGCTTATCTAAAAAGATAACGCCCTGGGCATTTGCCCATGTCATTCATGTCAGAAATCACCACTGTCTGCACCATTTAACATAGCAATTGACGCAATGCCCTGACAGTAAACGACGCTCCACTATGAACACTGACCAAAGAGCTAAAAGCAAGAAGTAAACCAAGCACAAGGTGCTCACCATGACTGTTCTCACCCTGTCCCACTGCATGAATCCTGGCAGCACAATGCTGTAATATCTGCCATCATGGCAGACATGATAGCTGCCACTTTGAACGAAAACAAGCAATGAGCAATGCACACTGAATGTGCGTGCTCTTTCATTCCTGTGTTGTATTTATTTGCTAATCAAATAAATATCAATGTGGATACTTGAATAAAATAATGATAGCTACTGCAGTGTAAGCAGAGCATCACAAGAACAAAGAAGGGCTCTCAGTGAAGCTCCAGTCCTTCTTCTTAGTAAAGACAAGTTCAGAAGACGTGTATGGTTTATGAATGTCTCATCACTACATGGCAGACTTTTTGGACACAGTGTTGTCCCATATGTGCGACACGTTAGTCAACACCTCCACACAATAATTCAGCGCAGAGAGTGACTTTTTTTCATCACGTCTCTGTATAACTAGCTTTGCTAACATCACGTCAGCGGAGTTCACCTTTCTTTGAGCTTCTTTTTCTAAGTGACAAAAAAAGTTAGACGTAGTCCCCGAAAATTAATAATAAATGGCTGTCGCCATCGGATTTCTTTTGATTTCTGCAGCGTAATTCTATTACTGACGATTAGTCAGACATCTTCTGCCGCTCTAAGAAAATCACTGCACATGTAATTGGTAAGTCACGTTATTGCTTGGATTTTAATCGAAGCATCTAGTGAAAAACATATTAACTAATAAACTGGACAGTATGCTCTACGTTTAGTGATATTTTCACATTTGCGGTCTTGACTGGTCTTGAAACAAAATCCAGAGTCCTCAACGCCCGAGACCGAGACAAGATTGAGACCGAGACAAGATTGAGACCGACTGCGGTCGAGACAGAGACTGACGAACCTACCAAGCTCCGCCCACAACCAACCTAGAAAATCTGACGTGGCCACAAGTCTCACAAACAAAGCCTCGTGGCGCTTTGTTTCTATGTAAACATTGCGTCTTTCACTTGGACTTATGGAGTATTTCTGAGTCCATTAGTGCATAATTTCTGCCGGATTTTCACCAAATATCAGCTGCAACAATGGACAGAGGAACTAACGAGTTCATGGCATCTTTTTTGGATGACATCAAGATGTTTGAGCCACGATGCCTCCAACATTATGCACGGAATAGCAAAATGCTTTCGGTCGATGAGGAAAACATAGCATCAATATAGCTGTGGACAAGATCACTGATGCTTATTGTTCTTGCGAGGCTGGGTAAGTCGGGCTTCATCGTTTTGTGGGTTACTTTTGAAATCAGTGGCTGATTCCTGTTGTTGGAAAATATTTGAGTGTGCCTTGGACTGATACACTGTACTTAATGGCTAACACAAGTAACAGTTTAGTCAAAAGCATTTTCTGCTAAAATAAAATCTTTACTGTATGTCAGATACACATTGCATATTGATCTGTTTAGCTAATGTAAAACTGTGTAGCAGACAGGCGTCAAGGCGTAGAAGTTGTATCAGTACTGCTGTACTGAGCTAAAAGGTGTTCATCATGGATGTGTTTATTATTAATTTTCTTTCATTCTGACAGAAAAAAATCAAATCAATAATACTTACACCAGTACACACTCCTATGTTCTTGTTGATCCTATGAAGGTTGAGCTGCTCATGCGGTTTTGCACAAGCTTCGATCCAAGCAAGTCATTCTGCTTCTGATTTGGAAATCTGTCAATTTTATTACCACAGATATGATCAGGATACCTGACATCACCAGTACAGATTCCCCACTGGCAATGGAGAACCATTCTGTTTCCATTGTTGATGCGAAAACTTTCTGCTACTCCACAATGTAGCCTGGCGCTACATTAGCATGTGTTTACTAATGCGTGTACATTAACTGGTGTTTGTGAGACGGCCACGCATGTGGTAGCTGCGCTACTACGTAGAATAGGCATCAGCCAATGAAATGCGGCTCCTATGGTAAGGTCCACTGCAGTCGAGACTGAGATCATCAAAAAATGGTCTTGAAACCAAGACCGGTCTCCAGTACTACAACACTGGTGGACACACTCAGGTGCACAGTATGTATGGGTGTACATCTGAGTGTCTGGGAGCCTCAACCTCATTTAGAAAACGGAAACTCATTTCTGATGACCAACTGCTCAGGTAATACATATCAACACATATCTTTCTGTATCAGATGATGTGTTAAACTTAAGAGGTTAAGTACTCTGCAAGCTATTACGCTTGACATAGAAAACCTGATTGGAAAATATGCCGACATGAGAGACTTTGATATCTGGAGACGTGTAAACGACTGGCTAGATTGCAACAAAAATGTTAGTTTCAGTGCGTAAACGAGACCTTGAACCTATTTGTCAGAGATGGATTGAGCGAGCAACTTGGTAGCATTCATTTGGCCACTATAAGCTGAGAACATAAAGCTTTAACAGATTTTAGTGGCATTGCAGTGTAATTTTTCTCTTGATTACTTAATAATAACAAAGACCTTCTATACTTTTAGCACTAAACTGCAATAATCAGTAAGAAACGTCTGCCTTTCAGCTGCACTACTCAATGCTGTCACAGGAGTCTAGGACTAATCTGAATTAGACATGATGGATTCTTAAAGTCGCAGCAAAATCGCTCACCCCAATATGAACCCTCCATTTAAATCTGAATGAGTTGAACAAGTCTTTGCACAAAAACCTCAGTCCACCAGCCACACATTTACTTTAAGGCTCTCCCATTCCCCTCAGCTCTGTCCTTCTGCGATGTGTACTTCTAACCCTCTCTTTTCCTGCACAAGCTTTGCCTCCCTCACAGTCAGTTTATATGAGCTGGACAAATTTATTGTTGGCACAGAGAGAATAATAACCTGTCAATTTGCTTCCAATGATTTCAATCTCTTCTCTTTGTCACACACAAAGATCCAATTAGACATGCGTGCATAAAGCCCTGCAGACACACAGACCTTTACCCTTCTCTGCTGCTTGTGCAGCAGAGAATATTCCAAATATTCTTGACTTGAGCCAAAAAAAACCCCAAAAACACATACATAATATACAGGCCAGTGAATGTTAAATTACAACGTGCAGCATGGCTGAACCTTTCCTCTCACTGTAAAACCCCATCCATTGCGTCTATGGTTGGCTGCATTTCCAAAACTGTCAATAGACATGTGTGAAAGCTTTCAATACGACTGTAACAACAAAAGCAAAGCAAAGTGAACCGAGCTGACAGCTGCCTAACTGGTTTCCAGGCACCTGATAATGACTGCTGGACAGAGTCTGCTGAAAAGAGCCAGTAAGGAAACGACTGCAGGACAGAAAGGTTTTTCAGCACTGAGGAAATATCAGTTAGACTTAAACATGAAAATTATATGATTGTTTTTTCCATTAAAATGCATCAGTACTATATTGCACTTGGAGTTAATATGAAACACTAGGAATGCACCAATGTGAAAATCTGGCATCAACATATGACATTCATATTGCTGTTATGGCAAATAACCATTATTTAGTGATATTATTAATATTTCCTTTCCACACCAAGAAAATTCAAACACTTGCTTATGGGACGAATACAACTCATAAAGAAATATCTAACATCGGTCAATATGGATATTTTAATGTGAGACCCATCAAATAAAGGTAGACCTTTGATCTTGTAATTCCATCAGTTTTTCTTTGATTCAAAATAACTATATTTACACAACCTGCAGTAATGTAATGTGTGTGTTTACCATCTACAGCAATCAAAACTGCAGCTGGCTGGGTCAATCCATCCCTCTTTAATTCAGCAAATGATTTGAAGAGCATCACTGGTACATTGCAGGTGTGTTTTAAGGCGTCTGAAGATAACAACTGTTTGATGTCACATGTAACAATTTTAAAGAATAGTTTTTTTTTTTATCAGTTTTCATGCCCTGATGTGATGATGTGTTTGCATAGCAGAAGGCCAGGCGATGGGTGGCTGGGAAACTTGTTCAGCTAGCCAACATTTTTTCTGTGATTGGATCCATTAATGCCCACCACACTTCCATTATGAAACTAAATAAAAACAAAAGGAATTTAAAGGATTTTAAGGACGATGATGTCTCAGATATAAAACCCATTAATGCCATTTCCACACAAATATGTTGCAAAACAGACTTCCACCTGATTTTTATCTTTCATCCACAATAACAGTTTTTGGATAAAAACTGTTGTATATCTGTGGAGAGAAGCAATGTCAGAGCGCCATTAAAACATGAATAATACCAGTTTCAGAAATATCACCATAGCAACTGTTTTTGGGACTTTTTCCCTCTTACTTTGCCCCGACTCTGCTGCCATTACACTTCAAACTGAAGTTGAAGAAGTTGATTGCAAAAAAAAGTTGAGATTTAAAAAAAAAAGCTACAACTGTATTGGGATATTTCCAGCCTGGCACACTAGCATACCACTTAAGCCGTTCTAAGGAATCCTTATCGTATTTTGATGTAAATTTTATCGCCATCTGCTGGTGGCCCAGAGGCATTAGAGGAATGGAATCCCAGAGACAGATGAATTTCTGCCAATATTGTGGAATAAATATAGGAGTAGCCAGAAGGTCATATTCTTTTATTAATTGATACTTAGCATGCAGCCTTGGTAAGAAGTGGCAACAACTTTGAACAGACATTAGAACCTTCTGGAATAGAAGAGGAAAAAAAGACACTTTTATATCATCAAAGTGTGTGAATTAAGAGTCTACATGTTGGAAGCTAAACAAAAAGCTCAAGTTGTAAATATGAAAAAACAAAATTAAACCATGGGGCAGAAAGTGTATTTTGTACTTTCTCTAAGTTTTAGATGGAGCCTGTTGTCGCTGTCAGAGTCAAAAGTTTGCAGAGCTTGGATGCTGAAAGTTTTTCTCGCTCACTTTGGCATTCGTTAGTCTGTCAAAACTCCTTCTGATGCTGCAGACTTCAGCTCCCTGCAAAAGGTTTTCGGACATATTGCTGAGAACAGACGATCACTTTGAGCTTTTGGACATGTGCCGTGGGCTGCTGGACCTGCTGAAAGGGTCAAGGAGTTTTCATCAAACATCTCGATGAAACGTATCTTTGCAATTTGCTAAAGTGCTCAATAACTTGGGGCGCAGTGTTTTTTCTACAAAAGGTGAAAAGCAGAGAGAATTATCTGTGAGTCTGACTGCATACTTGGTTTTAGTTTCTCCAAGAACAAACAAAGTGATGCGCTGCATCCTGGAGGAGCTCCACTTCAGTTTCCACAGACCAGTGAATCTTACATTGAGACAGATGTGGGATAACTGATGAAAGCTTTGTAAACATCAGAGCGTCTGTGCCGATAATGTATTTTAAAGCCTGAAGCATTCTCTCCAGCACGTTCCAGGTCAAGCTCAGGAACCTCATGTTCCCTTTGTGCTGTTTTTATTTTTTTGTTTTCAAACTTTTTTAGCAACCCTCACAGACTTTCCTTATCTGGCTTTTTTATCAGAGCACCAAGATTGAGTTTAGCCTCTGGGATAATTATGTTTTTGATAAGAGCACTTGTGATGCTCTCAGACGGCGCTTATCTTAGTAACTGTGATAGGGAAACGGAAAATAATCTGCTGTCTTTATATTTTAGTAAAAACATTATTTATTCATTACCGAGATAATGCAGAGACTGCAAATTGAGAGCAGGTGAGTCTTATCTGGTTCTGACTTTGTTCTGACCACAAAATTAATTTAAATTGATCAAAAACATGTTATTAACAAAGTTCAGTGCTCATTTTATCTGATTTTAAAAATAGTTTTTGTTATTTTTGCAGTTCAGTATCTTCAAAGGATTTCTAAGAAATATATTATTGTAAGAGTGAAAATTGGAGTTATGAAAATTGGAAAGGTTTTATTTTGAAAGGCTCCCCAGAAAAGGGGGGGCGGATGTTCATGGACAGCTGAGTTCGGTGACCGCTGATTGAGTAGCGGAAAAGAAATTAAATGTTTGATACTGAGGAAGAGCTCAATTGTTTCTGTGGATTATTCTACAAAGGAGAATCACAGTATCTAGACACCCACCAGTCTTACGCTAGTGGCAGCGCTGTCGAGTTTGGGACTCTTCCCATGGTTTGTCGGATATTTTTGAGTGTAAGCTAGCCGTTGCTTAAGTACAGCATCGGCGGTTGCTATCTTTGTTTTGTTATTTTTTGTTTTTTTTAGCCATTAGTGTTATATAGGCGTTTTGCTCAGGTTATACAGTGTTATTCACCATGTCAGAGGACGATAGGCCAGCAACGCATCCCGGTTGTTTCGAGCAGGGAAATCCTAGTTTGGATCAGGAGCAACAGATCAAGTGCCACAAGAGTGGCGTGAAGACGTTTCAGGAGGCTTTTAGGTTGCAGCACGAGCAGAGTGGGCTCATCAGGCGGCTCGTTCAATATCACCTATATTGCCAGGCGCTGCAGCACAAGGTATACACACATCCCCTTCTGTAAATACTGCTTCCAGTGAGAATGCATATATGAAAACTGCCATACAGGACCTCACTACTACTGTAAAGGACTTCAGTAAAGAACTAGGGACACTAAAGTTGAAGTTGCATAACAGAGATTCTTGTTCACCAAATCAGTTTCGCCAGCCCTCCCCTGAGTACGGACACTAATCTGGGCCCAATCAAAATGCTAATCTATATAGCAGGGGGTGTAGATGCAGTTCCCCTTTTTTCAGGCCCTGCAGTGAAAAATATTCATGGTCCAGTGGTTTCTACAATGAGGACAGTAGACGACGTCCCCAAACACCTGGGAGACACCAATATGAATTGAAGCAGAGGAACCAAAGCTCTCAACGAAAACGCGTCTCGTTTCAGGACCAAACATTTATGCCACCTCCACCAATGTATCATTGCTAACCAGTTGACTACCATTCCGATCATAACCATCCAGGCTACTCAACTGATGGCTCATACTACCAGAGAAACAAACACTAGCTGCTGAGGAGCGAGTCTCCATTTCAGACAGCCCCTATATGTCACGTTGACATGGACCAAACTCGCATAACCACCAACTCAAGTCAGTTCAATCACATACCCCAAGTGCCATTTGATCTGACCGAGGAACACTTGTCTCAACTTAATGACCTTTTGCTACAGTACATGGACATTTTTAGTAAAAACCCCAACGATTTTGGATGAACAGCCTTTGTTTGTACCGCACCTCACCACATTGCAGTAAATCATTGCATCACAGGTGACTGAAATGTTGGATAGGGGACTCGTCGAGGTCTCCTATCCAACTATTGAGTTTAGTGTTATAATGACACGTGACCTTATTTTAGTTGTCAGTAAAGTCAGAGAGGACTTTACCCCATCGGTGAGTAGGGGGGGACTCAGCTATCCTCCCTGAAGAGGACAGTTGAGTCCTCTTTGGGGACTAAGCTGTCCCCAAAGAGCAAACATTCGGGAACAGCTGAGTTTGGTGACCGCTGATTGAGTAGTGGAAAAGAAATCCAATGAGAAAGAGCTCAATTGTTTCTGTGGATTATTCTACAAAGGAAAATAATCCTTTGTCCAGATATTCGGGGATATCTGGACAAAGATACCAAATGTATCTTTGTCCAGAATGTCAAAAATCAAATGTACAAGCGTGGACCTAAGAGGAGAATAATCTTTGTCCAGATACTCGTGGGCTTCCCACGAGTCTTACATTATCTTCAGCAAAACTAATTTACATGGTTTTATTGATGAAAATATTTGAAACATGGTGGCAGCTAAGGTTTTACAAATGTGCTGAAGAGACCTTTTATTTTGACAATTTAATTTTCAGTGTCACTGTGAGGAACGGTCACATGGCTTTTAACCCAATTATTCATTACTCTCCCATCGTTATGTCATTGAATTAATTTTAATGATATAACCACATTGAATACAAAAGTCTCTAATAGGATGATCAGAGTCGACAACAACAGATCGACTTTCTGTTGTTGTTGATCATTTGCTGATCAAGTGATCAGAAGTGCACTCACAGGAAAGACAACAGAAATCATAAAATTCTCAGTTTGATCTTCACGAGATGATCAGAAACAAAAAAAAACAATTTTTTCAGAAAAGCAACTACTTTGCATTGACTTTACTTTTACTTTGACAACACTGTTGTCTAGACTGTTGCTGAGTCAATATGACTGTAAAGACAGTACTTTCCGTGAGATGTTTAAAAATGAAGTCAAACATGTAAGAAACTACTACAAGAGTAAAACAAATTTAAAGCTAACTTACTATTAGCTTTAATCGTAAATTAAAGCTTTAGACATATCATGTTCATTCATGATATTTCTAAACATGTCTGCAGTTGGTTCCAGGCTACAAAAAGGGGAGAGAAAGCAACACGTTCAGCAGATAAGAAAGAGGCCAGGAAGATTTCTGAAATGTTAGTGGCCTTTTGTAAATCTTGGAGTCATGTACATTATGACACATATAACAGACTTTTGCTCTGGTACTTTTCACCTCAAACGATGCATTTCACTTAAGTAAGATGTTAAAGGATGAGCAATTCATTCAGGAACTTCTTCAAATTTCACTTCAGACAGGTTCAAATGAATTATTTCATGTTCATAGTTCACTTAAGCGGTCATTTGTTCCATCAGCTGTGGATATTCTAAATAAAGATCTGACTGTAGTAACTGAGAATAGATAAGCTTATGTGTTCCCTAAAAGTCTGCTAGTAGTATTCCACTGATTTCTAATTTCATATGGTAACACAGTGCATTGTAACTTAGTGTAGAAGTTCTGTGTGCTCTTCTTAGTAGTAGTATGGTGAATTTTAAATGGTTTTTAATATTTAATTGAATGACATGGGTAGAGTAACATGACTTGATTTTTATTTTAAAGATCTTGTTTGTGATGTGTGTTGTGTTGTGTGTCTTTGTGCCATTATCAAAGAAAAATGTCCATTTTATGTAAGTTTAATGGACAATAAAGGAGTCTAAAGTCTAAAGCTTAAACGTCATGAATCTGTTCACGGCTAAAATATGAATGAGTTTTCATTTATATTTTTTTATGAAATAATGTTGAAAAAAGACAATGGTCATGATGTTGGCACCCTCTAAACTCATTTTAAAATGTCAATATTTCCATAACAACTGCTCTCTCTTCCAGATGTATTAATTCTTTAATTGCGTAAAAATGACATTGACATTTTTACTAAGCAACGATTTATTGGGGGTGCATTTGTAATTGAAGTCACTTTCGAATTGTTCATTACCATCAAGTCAGTGCAGACTTGATTTGGCATAATTGTTTTCCTTATTCAGCCATTTGAACTGTTATTACAAACTCAAAAGCCCAGAAGAAATACTGATCCACTCACAGATACTGAAAGTTCAACCTTTCTTGGCAAAAGAAGGCAGAATCCCTCATTGAATCCATTTCTTCAAAAAATACACATCCAAAAAAATCTACATAAAATCAGGTGGCCTATAGCATATAATTCTGATTATAAAGTGGTTACACACCAAGATGTTCCTCTTTAATAAAATCCTAACTGAATTTAAGCACATTAGCTGATAAAATTCTATAAATACTGTCTAGGAGAAGAGGAAGACGTGAAGAAGCTGCAGCTGGTGCATCTCACCTATAAATAATGAAATCCAGCACTAAAAACTCAAGGTTCAGTCTCTTCCTTTTGAAGGATGACGATAGAAATCAGAAACAAAATAGTTATCTGTACATCTAATACTGTAACCAAAAACTCTAATATGTATGGACCTAAAGTTTTATCATAATGTGTTGTGATATTGTTATGCTAATGATAAAAGTGACAATAAAAACTATATTTATTGCTTCTTTTTTTAGGTAACTGTATGCACAAACAGTCAAACAAATCCTGTTGTTGAAAAACAAACCAACAAATGTATTTGAAGTAAAATTGGAGGGTTCCATCCCAAATCCAGCACCCTGAGACTGTACACGAGCCGCAAGGAAGGAGGCAGACGACTAGTGAGTGTGAGAACCACTGTCCAGGATGAAACATCTAAGATCCATAAATACATCAGGGACAAAGCCTCAACAGACAATGTGCTCAGTGAATGTCTCAGACAACAGGGAACGGAGGTTGAGGTGCCAGAGATACCATCATGGGAGGACAAGCCCCTACATGGGATGTACCACCAGCAAATAACCCAAGTGGCTGATATCAGTAAATCCTACCAATGGCTGGAAAAAGCTGGACTCAAGGACAGCACAGAGGCCCTCATCCTGGCAGCCCAGGAACAGGCCCTAAACACCAGAGCAATAGAGGCCCAGATCTACCACACCAGACAAGACCCAAGGTGTAGGTTGTGCAAGGAGGCCCCTGAGACAGTCCAGCACATCACAGCAGGGTGCAAGATACTGGCAGGGAAAGCGTACATGGAGCGACATAACCAAGTGGCAGGCATAGTGTACAGAAACATCTGTGCAGAATATGGACTGGAAACCCCGAGATCAAAGTGGGAAACACCCCCAAAGGTGGTGGAGAACACCAGAGCTAAGATCCTGTGAGATTTCCAGATCCAGACAGACAGAATGGTAATGGCGAACCAACCAGACATTGTCGTAGTGGATAAACAACAGAGGAAAGCCGTTGTGGTAGATGTAGCAATACCAAGTGATTGCAACATCAGGAAAAAGGAGAAACTGGAGAAATACCAGGGAAGAACTGGAGAGGGCCTGGAAGGTGAGGACCACAGTGGTGCCTGTGGTCATCGGGGCCCTCGGGGCAGTAACCCCCAAATTGGAGCAGTGGCTACAACAGATCCCAGGAACAACATCAGACATCTCAGTCCAGAAATGTGCAGCAGTCCTAGACACAGCCAAGATACTGCAGGACCCTCAAGCTCCCAGGCCTCTGGTAGAGGACCCGAGTTCAGAGGATAAGAACCACCCGCGGTGGGTGAGAAGGGAATTTTTTATATATATATAGTTAGTAGGCCTGTCACGATAACAGATTTTGCTGGGCGATATATTGTCTCAAAAATTATTGCGATAAACGATAATATTGTTTGAAGACCTTTTTACATTGATTTAATGGAAATTATGTAATGATACATGCGATTTCCTGCAAAGATAGATACACTTTACTTTCAAAAGAACACTTATCACTGGGACTGATCCACAAAATAAATAAAACAACCAAAACCAAAAATAAAATAGATTCTCAGTCTCCATTAACAATAAATGGACTTGAATAAAAACTAAACATAAAGCCAAAGTGGAAATGAATACTGCATTCAACCAAAAGAGTGCAGATTATGAAGTCTGTATAGTATATTGGCCTTCAGTAATTATTAGATTTAAATAGAGAAGAATCCGACTGCCTGATGCAATAGTTCAAACTACAGGATTTTTTTTTACCCCGAACGACAATCTTAGAACATCATCCGTTCTAAGATTGCCCCTTGCGTGTTAGGGTAGATCGTTGTGGCCGCTCCGATCTAAATCAAGGATTTATCCAGACTGGGAGAGTGACTCAGCCTGTTGAATGTGACCGGTAGCCAATCAGAAAGCGCGGATTGAATCCCTAACAGCTGACACGATGCAACCCGAAGTCCAGCAGACATCGGAAACAGCATGAATGTTTATTCAACAGTTCGTGTAAAGAAAATATAAATAACTAGGGGAGGAGTTGGAGGAAAATTTCTACCAGAAAACCCGGTAACTTTTCAGCTGTTCTTTGTTAACGTGACATAAATAGGTTATAATGATTTTCATTCAGTCAGACTGACAGTAGCCACATGCATTGCAGGTAGATTGTAGTAAGGAATTGATTAATGCCTGGTTTCAAAGTTAGTGAAATGGACTTATTATTTTGTGTCCATTGTTGGACACAACACGGTTCGATCGAACTGATAAAGCTAGGCTTTCTGTCGGCTAATGTGTCTCTCAGGTTTTGACAATCCGCGACATAAGATGGTGCAGCGCGCGCTGGGCATTACACTAAGGAAATAAGGAAGGGAGGGTCAGTGGAGAGCACTGGAGTTTAGCCTTTTTTCATTCAGTGTCATCAACAGTAAGATATGCCACGATATAGCCGATAATTAAAATGAGGTCGATAGTTTTAACTTATCGTATGATTATTGACTTATCGTTTATCGCGACAGGCCTAATAGTTAGCTTTTCCCCCCAAACACTGTACATTCTTGGTTTAAACACTAATTTCCCAGAACATTTTTCAAAAAATAGTATTTACTGAAAAGCAATTAATAAAATATGCTAGTAGCAAACAATTTAACATGTTTCTACTTGGTGAAATGCAGGGAAAGGCCTCTTTCTTCTTGGTTCAGGTGCCAGAGTAAAATTAAGTAACTTTTCTGAGTTGCTGAACAGGTAGTTATTATCAATAGTGCTGTAACTAGGTTTATTATTTTGTCCCTATTTTCTTTCTCACCAGAATCTCTGCTCATGTTAAAAGTTGTCAGTCACCTCCAGAGCTCATGCTCTGTCATTAAAGTTCTCACTCCAGCAGTTCTTCTCTCTGGATTTCTGCTGCTCTTGACATTTGTTCGCCTCAATCACTCTGTTGTTCATTCTCCGGCTCCTGGATGCCCCTTTTTTCCATTTGTACAATTACTCTCACCAACTTCAGAGGATTTTTCCTCTGAAGTGGAAAAAGAGACTACGAGTAACCCAATGTTACTCCAAGTCTCTTTGTATCTGCTCTATCTCGTTATTTCCCCTCTGCAAGATGTGGGCAGTCACCAAGATTGTTATTAGTGCAAGGTTGAAGCCTGTGATGTAATCAAACCCCAGGAATTAGCAGCCGGGCAACACTGACAGGAAGGCACATTGTAGTTATTACTGAGGTTTCTGCTGCAAAGCCTCAGCTCCTTGGATTCCTGTGGTTTGAAGGTGTTGCTAAAGATAAGAAATAGGCAGCCGTGACAGATAAGAAGGCTACCAATGGGAGACTCATAAAGAGCTCCATGACGCCCTGCGAGGGCGCTTTTGGAGAGCAGCCATGTTGAATGGACATAATGACATAAAGGCAAAAATACAAAGCTAATGTTGTCTTTAGAGCAGAGAACAAAAACCAGTTCTTCAGATTTCTGCTTGATGAAGAGGCTGTTGTAGCTTCAGCCATGAAGCACATCTAGAATACTTTAAACCAGTTCCCCGAATGCACTAAAGAGCTTTTACATTTAAGTCTCATAGGAGATTAGCAGACAGGGTTAGCATTATGTCTAACTGCCTGGACATACTGCTACTGATCTTTTCTGGATTAACAAGAACAGGTCTGATCTCATCACAATAACAGAAAATCAGGCCTCTCTCCATAAACGTAACAAGTTTGATCAGCAGTAAGATAGTAGTTGACTTCAGTCCTGGAACCCGCTCCCCGCAGGTTAAGTAAAGCTTGTAGCAGGAGTAGCTTAAGGTTTTCTTGGACTTTTTTCAGTAGTTATGCTGCTACAGATCTAACTCGCAGAGAATCCGCCCACCACTTCTCCCTATAACTCTCTATTTGTGCATTATTTACAATTATTGAAGCCCCTGCCATGGATTTCCCCTCCATTTTTCTTTCTGTATAAATTATATCTGGTGCAGTGATTTTGTGTTTGGATGTGTACTTCTTTAAAAGTGATTAAAAGTTCCTTGAACTGGTTAGAATAGATCTATGAGCAAAATAAAATTTGTTCATTATATTTTTTACACAAAATCATTCTTAGTTAATGAGATTATAGTTTACTCAGTTCTGCCTTTTTTCATCTCTTTTCAGAATGAGCTTTTTTTTGTCACATTAAATCCAAACAAGCTGCCGCTGACCACGCCCTGTCATCCCAAACCAACATTTACACTCACACATGAAAAATAGCTGTAAACAGATACTTAATTTTACAACCACACATCTTTGAAAAGCAGAAGTGAAGCCTTCTTCACAGTGAACAAGAATGCAGCAAGTGGTTTTTGAATGGTAGGTTAACAAAAAACATTAGTCTTTTCCAACAGCCACTGTGAAGCACATACAGTGGAACCGGCTAACCAAACATGCTTGAGCGCTGCTGGAGTTGCTAGGTAACAGGCAGTGCCTGCTGATTTGTAGTGTCACATTGAGAAGGTTTTGAAACAAATCATTTTCCAAAGAACAAAAAATATGAACTTCTTACTAAAAACAGCGTTCAGAAAACTTGCTAAACCTGGCGGTCAGGGCGCCAGGGCGGTCCACTGTGTTTGTGTATTAAAAGATGCTAAATAGAGAGGAACTGTAAAAATATTACGGGGTAATTATGTGTTACGGGAAGACATCACCAAGTGAAATGCTTTCTCAACTCTAAACTAGTATTAAATACAACAAAAAAAACACAGTTAAAATGATAATTAAAATGAAGCTCAAATAACTTCAGAGTTTAATTCAAATTAAATCAACGGCTTCATAAGGCCCCAGGCCTTCAGGAGCCCATAAATGCTAATATTTTAACAAAGACCACATATATATAAAGGTAACAGCTGTTTATTGAGATCATCAATGCTGCTGAATTTGATTTAATGGTTTCAGCATAAATAAATTAAAATATTTTCAAGTGTTTAACATTTATATGTCAGATTTTAAGGAGCTGGCAAGTTTACTTTGTAAAAGTTCAAAGTTAGATTGTTTTGTTACCATAGCTACAATCTGATGCTATGAGTTTAATCTTTGAGTTTGAGCTCTGTTTGTTCACAAATACAAATTAGTAAACTGTAATTATAGTTTATTTCACTAAATCCAACACAGAAGCTCATGCTGATGTTTTAGCAGCAAGAGGGGCCCGTAAGTCAAATTCTGCTCCAGGCCTCATACATCCTTGGACCAGCCCTGCATGATGAGTTAAATCCTCTGCACTGTGCAGGTGTGCAACAAATTAATTAATTTAATGCTGCTAATGTGGCTCTAGTGGCTCTTCCACTTTGTGTCTGTTGAGTTTTTAACAAGGGGACACAGAAACTATTTTGGTTGGTCCAGTCTAAGGGATGAGTCCCACAGATCTCCGCGCACATTAACTCTGTCTAAGTGGACAACGCTTTTGATATGGTTTGATGCATCGTGCAACTGGAAACATAATGCTAAAATAACAATAAGAAAACATAAAACCAGCATGATGCGTGACTACAAGGCGAGAGCGAAATCTCCTCATCAGACAGAACCTGCATGATGAAGTTAGCGCTGATTCGTTAACCACGAACTCATCGGCCAACCAGGAACACACATGAACTTTATCAGTGCTGACAGAGCCGGGTGCTAGGCAGCGTGTTGAGATGGAAAAGCTGCACAAATTGTCTGTCAACAAATGTAAATCATTCTCACCTCTTGCTCAACGCACCTCTGAAAGTTACAAGTTACTCCTGCAGTTCAGCTATGCAACCACAGGTAACGCGGTGGGGTTTAAACTCCTACCTTGATCAAAAACTCTGGAAAGAAACATAATTCCTCACAGGGTATTGATGCAAGTATCCATACAGGTCAGCCTGTGTCCAGGTTGAGTGAAAGGAGCCGTGCAGGATCCGCACTGAGGGAAACTTAAGACATTCAGCTGCTGCCGCGCACGAGGCGTTGTGCAGAGACTACAGCTGTGTGATCGGTCTGGCTTAAATGCATAAACTATAAACCTATCTTCTATGAACATATATTTTAGGAATAAATCTGTTCTGCCAGTGAAACCCTCAGAGCAACAGAGATGCTTGCAATCCAGCTTTAAAAATAATTAAAAAAAAAAGACGGAATTTTTAAAAACTTTTTATTATTTTCCTCAACACATAAACAAGAAAGGCTTAGCCTAGCGGTGGGGCTAGGAAAGCATGGCGGGCCGCCAGGCCTACAATACACTGGAGGAAACCCTGCTAAAAACAGCTTGATGTTTTTTAAGCTCCATGCTGTTTTCAGAAGCAGCAAACCCAAATGAAAGTGCAAAATGCTGCAAAATGTGAAATTTGCATACTAATGTAGTAACAGTAATAATAATCCCTTTTAAAGTGACTAGAACTTTTAACTTTGCATTCTCAATCTGTGACTATTTCCTAAAGAAATAGTCACAGAGTGACTGATCTGTATTTAGAAGTAGCAAAATACAGATCAGTAATAATAATAATAATAATAATAATAATAACTTCTTACAAGTTCGAAGGAACGTTGAACTGAATTTGATTTAGGACTGAAACGGTGTGTGCTGATTGAACTGATTTGTTTTGAACAGTTCTGGAAATAATGTGGTTCTAAATTTGCCTTGCAAAGTTCCTCTGAGTTGCCTTGTTATTGACACAATATGAATAAACTATATTTACCAGGCTGGAATTTAAATATATTGTTTTTCTGAGTAAACTTTTGATTTTGCATTTATGTGTAAATGTTGAACTAGCTTTTACCCCCATGCTAATCACACAATGTCTAACTTATAATCTCCTAACATCCAAACCATAAAATCTCACTCATGCCAGAAGATGTCCAAAAATGTGTTAGTTTGCACTAAAAGGGCAGATATCTACTCTACTCTAGAATAGAGTAGATATCTCTATTCTATTGGTGTGAAAATACATTTTGCAGACTGTATTTTTTTACTAAGAAGCAAGCTTTCACTCTCACATGATGAGCTTCCACAGACATGATGTTTTGTGGCTGCAGGTTAAACTGTACTTACAACAGGGCCCCTTTCGCTGCACCTTGATCCGGCGCTGTGTATTGCACTGAGCCTTCTCTAGCTCACACTCGTTGGAGTAGGTGGAGGTGTCGGAACCGCAAACAGGAGCCACCAACGATGGACAGTCGAGTTTCTTGCAAACACACTCGCCCTTGGATGGGTCGGTGGGGTTCCTCTCGCACACCGCCCCAAAGCCACACAGCATTCCTCTGCAGCCTGGACCACACAGGGACAGGAAAGGGAGAACAATTAGATGGTTACTGTCCAATTAATTGCCTTATCAGAAACAATGGCAACCAGGAAGAAATACTTTTTCTGATCTTATCTTCAAGTTCTGCAAGACAGCATATTGCAATCAGAATCACCAGTCTTTGAGGAGAACAGAAGCACACACACAAAAAAACACTTTAAAACCTTGTATTTATATCCCTCAAACTTTTTCACCTTTTGACTCTGTAGGTTTTATTGGGATTGTATGTGTCAAACCAAGACAAAGTGTTGTGGAATGGAAGCTAGAAGATCAATGGTTTTCAAACTACTGGTGTTGTACTGCTCAATCAAACGAGGCATCAGGCTTTGTGACGGTTCGTTCTTCCAGCAGGACAACAACCAGAATCATAATCACATCAGGACCTGTCAGAAGAGTATCGTTCAGTGAGACGCCACGAAACTTAGCAGAACAGTCAAAGACGACTCTCAACTTTGTTGGCTTTTTGAGGTGGTACACCCCGTGGTGTGGGGTGTACCAAACGGTCTTGTCATCGGTCACAGCAGGGGGCTAGTTCTGCGACACTGTTGCTGATAGTATCTTTCATAAAGGCATTGTAATGCTCGCGATACTGTTAATCAGTCTTTAGTCTTTTCTTTAGGTGTTGCAGTCCAACTGTGGCTAGCCTCTGATTGTTGGGAAGAGCAAGTAGCTTACTATCTTTGAAGGGAAGGGGCATCTGATAGTGTTTATTGTGTCACTGAAGAGTTGTAAAAAGCAAATATCATCTTGGGATACATACTTATTATCCTCATAGTTTTTCTCATTGAAGTCTCACTCTAAGACTTTAAGCACATCAGCAGCTGAGGGTGTGGGCATTTGTTTGACATTGATACGGTGCACGTAACTCTGATTTCCCTCTCTGTCTAAGTGGGGATTACCAGACCCAATGATACTCCAACCAAGAAGGCTATTGAAGGAGCCTTTCGCACAAAGTAGTAAACTGGTTATGAAATTGTCCTGTGACAATTTCATAACCAGTTTTGAGTCACCGTGAAAACTAAAGAAAAAACACAAAACATGATTGCATCACATAAAACATGAATACATCACATAAACAAAAAAACAAAGCTCCAAAAGTGCACCTCGCTCCGCCGTCCGAGGGCTGCAAAGTCCACAGCGGTAAAGGCTGTCGTCCTGTCCAGCCGCTACTAAAAATAAGCGCCAGTTCAGAAACAAAATGAAGATCCTCCTCCTCTTCCTCCTGTCCATGGGTATTTGGGCCTAAAGTGCTGACTGACAGGAGACTCGCACCGACTCGACATGAACTGAACTACAGTGCCCCTACTGGGCACTATGGGCAACAACCCCCAACCAGAACATACAATGAAATGGGCATTGACACAACACTTGACGGAGTTTGGCTCCATCGAGGCTCAATGCAGGAGAAAAGGACAACTACCAACACTCACCGGAAGACCATGACGGTCAGAAAGCGAAGATAATAATCCCATAAATAATTTAAGGAACGAGCTGGCCACCTGGGTAGGATGCTGGTTCTGCTGTTGGACCGCCGCGCCTCGCTGCTGCTAGTAACATTTGAGTGACTGAACCCGCTCAGCCTCCACCAGACAGTGAACTCTCACACTGAACGCTGCTTAAAGCTGCAGCATGTAACTCCAACTAGCAACATTTTACATATGTGTTCAAACTAAGATGGATAATCTCTGAAAAAAATCCGTCTCTTCTGCCTCCTCCATGCAGGAGGCAGGATTACTCAGCTCGGTCCAATCAGAACCAGCATTACTCAGCCAGCCGTGCTCACAGGAAGTTTGAATTTAGTAACTAATGAATGTTTGTGAATGAATGTTTCTTTTTCACTTGGCATTATTTGATATAGACAGTGAAGTGAGATTTCTTTGACTCATGTATAATTCAGGGTACAGAGAATCTTACTGTTGAATATTGTTTTACTGGCTGCAGGTTTTTCAATTGTCATCTTGACTGAGTAGCTGCTGTATTGCGTCTGCAAGTACTTTGCATGTTTTATATCTATATTGGGTGAATTTATTTCCAGATCATTTTTATCACATAGTAGCATTTATACATAACACAAAAAATTAACAGTGTATCCATACACTTATATGCATCTTTTTAACATGTCTAATTTGTGACGGCATAGCAGCCAACACTTGTTCTTAAAGTGCACATTTTAAACTACACACCAGTTTTAAACTGTGTTAACAGGCCAAATAAATCCGGAGTTATGCGGTTTTGTACGTAATTCATATTTTTCCGAATGTCAGAGAAATGTCAAAAACTGGGAAATGCAACATTATATTCCTTTGTTATTGGAAATCTCAAATCTTGAATAAATGACGATGGGCTGGATCTTGTTGCTAAGAAGCAAAGTAAAGTTGCGCAAGAAACCATTGTTGAAATAGAATTTTAAGTTAGCACAATACTGCACAGGATAGTTTTTGATACATATGAAATATAACATAGAAAGTTAAAGTACACTCTATGTTCATATAAATTTAGATAATACTAGAACAACGGCTCACTCTGAACGCAGATGGATTCTTGGAGGAGGATTAGACAGAAAACACAGACCTAGAATCCTTAAATCTTTTTAGATAGGGAGTCTGTCTGCCAGGCAATTAACAAATTCCTGAGCATGGTTCAAAAGTTCACTAGGATCTTAAAACTTTTTATAAATAATCTTTTCTATATTAGAATTAACTATATTTCTTTAAGCATGTTTCGAATTAGTTACTTTTTAGATCCAAACTTATAGTCATTATTTAGCATTACATTTTGTGCAAGCGTGGTTAAAAAAAACACCAACTACTTTCTTGTGGAAGCATCTTGAGGCAGAGATAACGTTCCAGTTCCACGCTGTAAATCAGGTCGGAGCCTGGTACGAGAAGAGCTGGAGGTTTGGGTCTCAGAGGTAATAAAATTAACATTAAGACAGCCCACACAAAGAAAAAGAACACACCTCCTAATGCATATATTTAAATGAGGAGAATACGCATTCTATGAAATGATTTGTTTCACAGCAGAAGTTCGAATCTCTCTGTGCTGAGTGACAGTTTCCCAGAGGACACATCTTCTGTTATTCTTTTGTCTTTTTTACTCAGTTCTTTGTCTCTGTTTTGTCATGTCTTGGACTTTTTGATAATCTAGGTGAGATGCTTGTTGTAACATTATATATTGCATTGAATTCTTTGGATAAAACTCTAAATATCTGAAGTCTGACGTTGTATGATTGCTCTTTTCTCTCTGCACACTTACACAGAGACAAGAATTCGGAACAAAGAATTAATTAACGAGCTAAATCAAGTTACTTCACTTTTTAATTCTTAACACCGTGAAAGAGAAGAGGGACGGAGCAGCGGCAAATACAGTCAGATGCGAAATTGATGCAAAGTTTGGATATTGGAGCGATCGGTGTATCCACTCAGCAATTTGTTTTAGCTGACTGCTTTCTGTTCTGTATACGAATGAACACGCAGCTTACGGTGGTTCTGCTTTGAGCTGGACACCAGGGGAGCAGTCTGCGGCACAGACGCTGTTTCAGAATGACGATGGCAGATCGATCATCGTTCTTACCAGCTGACCTACCATCATGCGGCCAGAGATTGAGAGCACGATGAGATAGATCCTGGCAGTCTGAGAGGCAGGTGCTCAGAGACCCCAGAAGGGGACCACTGCGGGGTGAGGCAGAGCCAGTCCCCAGCAGCTCGTAGTAAACAGCTTACAGCCACGGCTAACTCTGGGAGTCAAGATAGAAACAACGCACAATTACAATTTTTTTGTCATATTGTTTTGATCTCTGATGTTTTGTCAAAAATTGCATACACACAAATGAGAAATTGCCTTCAGTTTGATGCTGATAATGTTATAAATCTGTGTTGTACTAAACTGAAGTTTGCTTAAATATAAATAATTCTTCTTTCTGTGTGGAACTAGATCATTCACATCATTTTTTAATTTTTTTTTTTTAATGGAAAAATATTGTCATTAGATGCAAACATACAAAATAACCCCTGAAATCATGAATTAGCTTTGCCAAATTAGCTTTGGCAAAGCTAATTTACCAAAGCCCACAGTCTCAACAGATTACAACATTCAACATCAACTCACCACTTGGTCAGCATTCAAAAACCTAAGTAAGTAGTCTTATGGTTATTTATTTTTCTGAAGACACATAAAACAACTTCCGGTCCACATCAACTCACTTTAAACTTTTGTGACTTAAAATGTAGCACCCCGTAGCGGAATGGGAGGAGTGAATCCACTGTTAGTAGAAGCTTAACCCAGAACAAAATTTACATTTCTAGCTAAATGACAGTGACGTGGTTTATCTTGAGTCTATCCAGTAAAATGTAACCAAAGAACTTCTAAGTTTGTGGCAATAATGCAATAATGTGACATGTGATAAAGCACTATAAGGAGTTTCTGTAGCCTTCCTCTTCCACTTGCAGCCATCAGTGATTCAGCAGCCAAAATGGCAGCAGAGGGGAACTCCAGGTTAGCCAAACACTCCAACGGCCTCACAAGTCAGGCGCTAACAATTCTTCAGACTTTGATCCCAAAGCTCCCACAGAGACCTCGGCTTTGATCGAGTATGAAACTGTAAACATTGTCAAAGGTAAACAAGAGGCATACTCCTGTGTATGTGCTTATGTTGTGTGCACAAAATATCAATTTAGAGAGTAATTGACCCGTACTGTGGCAGCTACAGCTGCTGTGACTCTGCACCCACTCACAGGGCCGTTTGGGAAGCCAGCTGGCGTGAAATCTTTGCCTGGCCTGCTGGGGGCGTTGAAAGACATGGTGAGCTCTCACAAGTCAGCTGACCTGATTGGAAAACCTCGGGCCGGACTACATAGGAATAAGTCTGAGAATAACAACAACATGGCGTTGGGATAGAAGCAAGAAGCCAGAGTCATTTCTCCGGTGGCACGTTTCACGTTTAGCCACATCTTGAACCATGCACTTGGGACACGGCTTCTTATCATCGGCTCACAGGTTAGGACTAAAAGGAAGCCAGAACGTCTGCTCAGCCTCACTGTCTTGGACTGTCAGATAGACACTCTCACACAGACGTCTGCACACAGCTTAGACAACCGGGCCAGCATCTGCCCAAGGCATCTCGTTCTCTCTCTGGGTGGAACTGCGTGCGTGCACGTCTGTGAGCGTGTGTGTGTGCGTGTGTGTGTATAGAGTGACAAGCGAGGAGGCTGGTTTTGACTTGCCTACTGTTCTCTGTTGGAGAGCTGCTGACAGCTACCTGAGCTCACTCTTTCTTGTACCATGGGAAAAAGAAGTGTGTGTATGTGTGTGTGTGTCTGTGAAGCTACCCATGAATGCATTTGTATTCCTGACGGTGTGTGTAAGTTTGCTCAAACATGCACACATACATACATGTGGCCAGATGTGAGAAAGAAAGGCCTTGTCATGACTGGCCTCCTGCTCTGCCATCACTTCACACCACACAGTCTTGTAGTGTGCGTGTGTGTGCGTCTCTGTATCTGCGTGTGCCTACGAGTGCCAGCATGTGGCTTGGAGACAATGCAGTACGAGGAGAGTGACAAAAGGTGAAATTTAATCGAACTGTGTCAGATGTGTGCAAGAAAAACAGAGGGTGTCTGATAGAATGACAAGAAAAAAAATCCTACTGAGGTTGGAAGGTGTGGTAAAAAAACGAAACGTGTCTCAGGATCTAAATACAGCAGCTTTTTTTTTTTTTTTTTTTTTTTTAACTATAACAGATGTATTTCTACAGAAAAAAACAACAATTTCCTCACATACATTTCTCATGAGAAAAAGGAAAGCAATCTCAATCCAGCATGGTTAGAGGAAACCAGATTCTTTCTGAAATGTTTTCCACTAGCCTGGAGCTTTGCTGACTGACAAAAGACTGACACCAGAGTGGAGGCTTCTGTCAAAGCGAAGGTATTGAATGCAGTGTGGACCGAGTGCACTAACTGCGTACCCTCACAGTGGAAACTTTTCCTGGGAAACTCCTCCTGGCGCACCAGAACAGATGCATACATTTGACACTTCCAATTTCTTTTGAACAAGAAGAAAACAACAACAGCCTTGGCAGATAATACGACCAGCGTTGTCCCAGATGATAGCTGAAAGGAAAAGTAGAACTATGAAAAGTTTCTTTTTTGTTTTTCTACCAACAATAAATTTCAGCAGTGCTATCCATGACCCGGTTTGACTGGCAGGTGATCACCAGAGATGTAAAAACACTAATGGGAACGGACAAGGATTCATTTCATATGTCATGAAGACGGATGGGCTATCACCTTCCAGGAAAAACAAATGGGATCAAATGTAGCTTTTTCTCATCGCTTCTTCAATACACAACACTTCTGATTCTTACGCTTCCTCAACAATTATCCTCATAATCATCAGTTTGCACATCAGATTGACCAATTATCTTTCAATAGACAATTTCATAAAAAGAGATATTGTCAGAATGTAAAAAAAAATCCATCTGAATGTCAAGCACAACTAACAAAATGGTGACGTACTTATTTATGCCTTTCCAGGAGGCGTCGATATCAACACCAAAAGACACTGAATGACTAAATAAATGAAGGAGTTAGCTAGCTGAATTTACACCCGTCTGCTCTTTGGGGTTTCCAAGGATGAAAACCAAATTCTAGGATTTGCAGTATCCATTTTCGCAAAAAGATGAAACAAAAACAGCCGACAAAACTTGTGTTAATGAGGGTTAGTCTGTGAAAACTCAAATAACTAATTTTAGCTTGTAGCAGGTTAGTGCTAATTAGCTAGAGTTGTTGATCAGGGCAACAATTCATCCATTATTAGCGGCTTATTAGCATTGTTACTGTGTTGTCTTTAGAGGCTCACATTTTGAAATAAAAATCTAAAGATATTATGTGTGAGATGAAGCTAAATTTGCTCGAGCTGACAAACACATGTCTGTGCCATAAGTGCCATAAAACTTCCCAACAAGAGCTTCTGCGTCTATATTATTCTTTTTTCATGAGAACTATTGGGTTTAGTTTGAAAGATTACCCATCAGTGTGTGTTCTCTGACGGTGTGTATTGATCAGTGCTGTTTCTGGAACAGTTCTCTACTTATCAGTCAAGTCAAATCCCTCCTGACTTAGAAACGAAGCCCCTTATTCTATATTGAGCAGCAGCACTGTGAGGCGAGCACTGCAAATAGAGAGAATAGCAATGAGCTACAGGTAAGAAGCTGAGGGATTTGAGGCAAAGCTAATTAAAATATCACAGATTTATGCAATTTAACCTGAAGCCAAGTCATCTGGAGGTGTATATTTCAGTCCAAACCATATGGAGGCACAAATTGAAGCTTTGTATTAATTGTTGCTAATAGGAATTAATGATTTGAAAAATGTTTATTTGACTGTTTAGAGAGCCTTGAAATGTAAGCTGTTACACAATTTTAATAGCATATTCCCATCAAACAACTTTATTCATGACAAGCTAAACAAATGTTGGCCAAAAGGTGAACATAAATCCCACATCTTGACTTAATGTTGCCATATAAAAACTCCTAGATAGACATAATTTCATAAAAACTATCATAATCACAAATAGTTGATCCTCAGGAACTGTTTAGTATTTTTTCTGAGGATACAGGCTGAACACTTACCCATCTTTATCTCCAGATAGCTTCAAATTGTGAAATCGGATTTCAATGTTTATCATTTCATACATTACAAATTGCTCACAACTTCTAACATGGACAATTGATTGAGACTCGATGAAATAAAATTAACTATATTTGGCAGGTATTGTTTCAGACAATGATATCAAAAAGCCTTAATTTCCTGCTAAATAATGATTTTGGTTCTATTTCAAAGCTGAAAGGCAAACATGAATTTAGATGATACAAGACTCAACAATGTTCTTCCTTTGTTTCCAATTCTTAGTAAAGTGTTGCTAAAGCAACATGGGTGCTGTTTATTCATGTACAAATCTATTTTTATGTGCTACTCTGCTTTCAAGTAAGCAGGTTCAGCTTTCTCACGAGTTCAACAGAAAGTCTCAGGAATGCAATCAGGTGGTTTTATATTGTGGCTGTGTGGCCGCAATATAAGACTGCCAGGACTTTTCACCACAAACAGTCTCCTCGTCTCACTGGTTCCCACAGACTTCTCAGTTGTTGCTGCTTGTTAACATTGTGCTGTGATATTTAACTCCACAAAAATACTAGAGAGCAGAATCATAAGGAGCTGGAGTTCATTTTTTTATTTGTAACAAGCAAAGCAATCATCAATTTTAGCTGCCAATATCTTTTAAGATTATGAATGATAATTTCCACTTCGACATATACAAGTGATGAAGAAATAAATCACCATTTGTTCTATAATTTACTTTGGGCATCAAATCCTAAGCTAAAGAAGCTAAATCTTTTTGTTCAGCCTACAAATGTGAAGAGATGATTTCAGCTGCACTTTATTTTTCAGGTTAAAACAGCAGGTTAGAAAAAACATTACTCTCACTTAACTGTTGGTTTTAAACATATTATGACAAAACAAACCTGGTCTTCAGTGAGGAGCTCTGGGCTCAACCAGCTCCTTTGTTTGAAGGACAGTTTTGTTTACAGAGACTTCATCATTCATTTTCTTTGTTGTTTTAGTTATTTATTTTAGATATTTAAAATGTCTTTCACTTCCACCATGTAAAATGTGCACATAAATTTAAAGTTTCTCTATCTTTGAGAATGTCTTCTTGCATTATTATACCATTACCATTATATTATTTTAAAATGGAATCAAAGTAACAATAATATCAGATACAATGCGACATGACCGTTCAGACAGCAGCAACTTTGAAAATCATCAGATTCAGTTCAGTAATACATGTGGGAGTGGCACGTGCATTTTGAATTTATTTTGGAGAATAGGGCCATTTAGACTGCCATGAAAAACTTGGAGATGGGATTTAGATGGGGGAAAAGAAAAAGATTGGAGCTTGGGTGACATTGGTTTTCTGTGTGAACCTTAAATGGAATGAAATATGCCCTAGAGAGAAAAACAGTCAGAAAATGAATGAAAATGAAATCACAACTAGTCTTAAGCACTAGTGAGAGAATTTTCTAAACTAAATCATGCATACCTAACATTATGAGAGCTCCAGTCTGAAGGCATGGGCACCGTTTGTTCAAGTATTTTTTGAGAGCTAACTGTGTACATACTGAAGAGTACACTCTTCAGTCCATGTAAAGTAATCTTCCCTTCAATCCTGCAGCATTAAAGAGCTTTACTTCCATCACTGTGGACTTTTTTCCTACCCCTCCACTGGAAACAGACAAAGAGGGAGATGAGAAAAATCCCTTTGGGAAGCAAAGACAGCATGTCCAGTTTGTGCTTGTCAAGGCAAACGACTTTTGTTTTGCACGTAACATGTTATCCCATGTTTGGGCGACTCGTCTATTAAATGTGAAACCGTGTCAGAGCCTTCAGGATGAACACGACTGCCTAAGAAATGAAAAGGATGGTGCTGTTGTGATTAAAGCCCCAGTGAGAAAAAAATTTCATGGTGTATGAGCTGAGAGAAAGTGTGGCACCATTCAACTTCTACAAGCTTCTACCACTTTATATAGTTTGGGACCCTGAAGAGGTCAAACAGGACACACATTTGAGCTTTTTCTGTGAACCAAATCTGTTGCGCAGATCTGCTTCTCTTTTGTAAATAGCTTTATAATTTTGACTTTGTTGCTTTCTTAAAGGAAGTTCTGACTTTGTTTAGCTTCATGCTTGTGCTAAAAGTTCAGCTGTTTTATTAGATATTCTGTTATGAAACTTTAAAATCATTTTTTTTCTGGGTGTGTGAACACACACATTTGTGTGCCACTCTGCAGCATTTCTCATCAGGTGAAAGAAATCTGGTTCAATCTGCAGCACCCTGAACTCAGGTAATATAAAGAATCCACCAACCATTTGGCTGGTTTTGGAACAGAGCTGAGGAAGGCAAACACAAGTTCCAAAGCAGCATTTCATGGGAAAAGGACTTGGATTAAACAAGGACTACTGGTAAGCCGTTCACTGTGGGAAGCCATGAAATTATGGAACACGACAGTAATTCTTAAACATTGTAAAACACCTGATAATGGAGCTTATGTTAGGATATTTACGATGTTTTCACACCTGATAGTCTGATAGCCTTGGTTTGATTGGATAATCAAAATTGCCACATTTGTTATATTTTCAGCTGCTGTGTTTCTCTTTCACTCTGCACTGAATCAAACCAACACAACCCTTTCAAAGACTTGTTCCCCTCCCTGCCTGTGGGGTTGCTGCATCGAGAAACACTGAAAGAAATGACATGAAAACGCTTGAAGAGCAGTGCAACTTCTTCACAGGATGTTGGTAAAAGACCATGAGTCATCCCTCCTGCTAGCGCGAGGCTAGCATGTTTGTTTTAGTTGCATTTATCCAGAATGCTCTGTGTCATTGTCCACTTCCTGCTTCTGGAGTGGTCCACTTATGCATTCATTAACATATGATTCAAATGGCAGCAGATTCCACTTTAACCAACCACAGACTCAGGTTTTAGTGGATCAGACTTGGCTTCTAGCAAACACCAACCAAATAGAGTTTGATTAAAGTGGACTAATTTGGCTGGTGTGAATGCAGCCTCAGGTTCTATTCTCTGAAACTACAGCTACAGATCCACTGTGTGTAAAGTCTTTCCTTTTGGATTTCAAGGACACACAGCTTATGTCAATAAGCTACAAAAGCTGAATTTTCCAGTTGCCCCTAAATTGTTTCCACTCTGTAATAAAAATATCCTGAAGTGGAAATCAGTTTTATTGCTTTGTGGCCTTGTCACATTTACTGCAAAGTGAAATAGTAAGAAGTTTTCCACTATGCCAACCATGAGTGCATCCATACCCAATGAGACCTTACACAATGACTTGGACAAAATGATAGCAGCAGGGGAAACGGTGAGAGTACAAACCTGCTTGTTTTTTTCCCCATTCCACAGAAACTCAGCTCAATTCAGGTGGTGGCAAGCAAAGGGAGGCAAGGAAATGTTTGCATGAATAATTAAAAGTCCTGAACTCTATATTGGTGACAAGAATGGCAAAGCAGTTTAAGTAAAGCTTTACATGCAGATTAACGCGACCAAATCACCCAGAGGCTGTCAGAAAACCAGGGAAGGGAAGATGATGGAGTGGAGATACAGCTTGGTGGCAGCGAAGTGACACGGCATTAATGTTGAATGAGCTTAAATTCATTACGCTCAAACACTCCTTGGGGACATTTTCTACTCCCACCTTAATAAAGGCTCCCTTTCTTTGCAGCGGACACTAAGTAAAACAGATGTGCTCCCCAGCCGGGCGGCTTTTAACAGCCTCTCCTCGCTGTGTTTCTCATTTCTCTTCCATGTAAGAGGGCTTTAGCCTCTCTGTCAGTGTAACTGTAGTGGAGGAAGTTTGAGGTGAGGGGACCAGTTGCCGTGGTGATTGCCAGTGATGCAATCAGCTCAGAGCGGCTCCTCTGATCAGGCTGAGACCGGAAACTTTCCGTCATGCTCGCAGGTGGCTTTTATTTTTCCACATAGCATAAGCTTCTGTCTCATGAATTTTCATCTTCCAAAATGAGAATAAGGCTTCTTTGAAATCCTGACAGCATGGTAAATCATACCGCTATTTCCATATTAGCTGCTGTTAGCAACAGCATCAAGGTGCATGAGGGGTCTTAAAATCTATCATATGTTGTGTCTGTTCTATGTCTGCCTTAGTGTCATCCTGTCTGTCACCAGGGCAACTTGGCATACCTGTCAGGTCTCCAGTTTTGTTTGGAAAACAACCATATTTTACACATTTCCTGCCTTGCTCCTGTACTGGTATTTTCCCGTATCATGGTAATTATGTCACCTGGTTTTAACAGTAGCAGCGAACTGCTACAAATTTCCTGTTTTCTCCAATCCAAAACTTGACAGGCATGCGACTTGGTGAGTTCACTTTAAAGGGTCAGAGGTCAATATGAGAGCGACGAGATTTTGTCTGCA
The DNA here is from genome assembly GCF_027474105.1 of Poeciliopsis prolifica. Taxonomy (NCBI): domain Eukaryota; kingdom Metazoa; phylum Chordata; class Actinopteri; order Cyprinodontiformes; family Poeciliidae; genus Poeciliopsis; species Poeciliopsis prolifica. Next base: position 376,991 of record NW_026562493.1, read on the forward strand.
AATGATTCCGAACGACCTTCCATTTTCAGGAACTCTGTTGTGGATCTTCGAAGGGCTGGATGGTGTTCCTTCAGCCTTCCCCACAGGGGGCGTCCTGGGGCATCGTGGTGGGCATCGTGGTGGGCGTGGCCGACGGATTCCACCTGCACACCTGCTGCCACTTATCTTATCTGGAGGAGTACTTCAGGAGGATGAAGCCGACAACCCCGCAGTCGCCCGTCCCCTCTTCTCCAACATCAGATCCACCGAGCTTCCTGCCCCTCTCTGCTCTGCTCTTTCTCCACCAGCAAGAAACCATTGGTCCGGTTCCGCCCTCCCGAGTGTCTGACCCTGGCTGTTGCTTGTCATATATTGCACCTGGTTTGTAATAAATCACTGAACTTTCACTGGTCTCCTGAGTGCGTTTGCGTATGTGGGTTAATCGCATAAACCAAAACATGACAAACTTATCTTTGTCTCATTTCCTCAGTCTTCAACTCCAGCAATAATGTAGATCTGTGTTGTTTGCTTCTGCTCATACTGTTCTATGTGGATGTTTTCATGTTTACTATATTTTAGTTCTAAAAACATATTTAAAATGATGTATTTAGTTAGTTTTCTTTTTTATTTATGGCATTTCTGTTTCCTTATGAATCAGTAATGAAACGAATTTAAAAGCCTAAATTTTACTGTTCCTTATGACTAAACTATGTTTACTACTACTAATAATAATACTATAAAGTCAACATTTACTACCAGAAAATTGTAAAAGTTTACAGATTCTACAGTTTCATTCATTTCAGTTGGAAATGTGAATTATGCTAATTTTCAACAGAAGTTTTAAATATTCCAATAATATTGACAACCATGATAAATTAGCAGAATTTTTGAATTTTTCATGGTACTGACAACAATCTGCACAATCTGTAACGTCAAACTTTTCAGGTCGGAAGGAAGGAATGGTAAGAATGGAAAACAACAGTGAAAAAAGATGGAAAGAAGACAGGACAGGAAAAGGAAGGAAAGAAAGAAACGCAGAGGAAGGAAGATCATGAAGAAGAGAAGGTGGAAGGAAGACAGGAAGCATTGGTGGAAAGAGCAAAGAAAGAATGTCAAGCATATAGACAGAAAGAAAAGAGAGAAGACAAAAAGGAGGAGGAGGTAAGAAAGAATAAAGTATTTTTAAATTGAGACTTGACTAAATCCCACGTTGCTTCTCCAGGTTGCATCTAGCAGCAGGTAGAAATGAAGTGTACCAGAACCGGCTCTGGTTAAAATGACTTCAGTCTCTGAGGACAGAAACATTTAAAGGATCCAAAACAGACGCTTCCTAAAAGTGTTACTAAGATTATGTAGCACCAGATGAGCTATGTTTTCTATACAGGGCTATCGATTGGGAACCATACTCATAGTTATGATTATACAGAAAAGAGCACGGAAGTGATACACGGTGTCAGCATGAGAGCAGATACAGAAAGAATCGCCACAACGACCAGCAGCCATAGCTGCTAAAACCTCCGACGGGGGAAAGAAATCAGCGCTACACGGCTTCTATTGATCTCTGGTTAGTGGTCCTCAGGGACAAATGCAGTCAATTATTGATCTGGGTGCAATCATAAAACACCCAGCGTGAAATAAAGAAAAACGTCTGCTCACAAAGGACCACACACCTCAGCCAGCTCCCAATGAGAAATTGCTTCTTTAAACAAGCTAAATGAAAAGAAGGAGGTATAGAACGGCAGCTCTTTCAGAGGAGAGAAGAAAACAAATTTTCTCAGGTCCTGCTTTCTTACCCTTGCTGTTCTCATCAAGCCTACAGTGGAGAGAACAAAAAATGAAACAGTACCAGCTCTTTACTTTAAGGTGGAGGTTTGCGACGGGGATGTGAGAGGATCTCTTTGTGTTTGTGAGCGTAAAAGTTGTGTCCCTCCTTCATCTCTAGACAAATCTTAGTGCATATCGTTCTCTTCCTGTCTTCTCGAAGCGGCCGGCATTAGCTGAAGAACCCGAGCCTCGACACGGCCAACGCCCAGGACAAAATCGTTTGGCAAACTCCAACACTCCCAACCTCTTTTATATATGGCATATAAAAGAGAGATAAGGCCTCAGTCTGAGCGCAGGGAGAAGATGTAGAAAAACAAGGTTTTACAGGAGAAAGCAGTGTGTGAGACGGAGACAGAGGTGAGCAAAGGGCTGGAACTGAATACACAAGGAACATGAAAAATATTCATAATTTGAATCCCTTTTACTTTATGCTGGCATCTTGTTCAGATTGACACAGTAAGTCAGAGAAACCCTCTTTCTGCAAATCAATGAAGCAAATACTTTATTTACTGGGTGATTCCACCAACAAGAGAGGCTCCAGAAGTATCCAGGTGTTAGGAGGATGAGGTCTGCTAAGCCGGCAGGTTAAAATAAGACTGCATGGCATGAAGGGGATCAGCATGTTGAAAATGAAGCAAATAGCTTTCAGGTCCTGCTGTCTTGTTGCCTCTGAAGCATCGCTGTCGCTGCAGCTCTGAGGTTTCAACAAAGCTATTTCCAACCTCCCCTGACTCTGGTTACTTTTATCATTTTAATGACGTCCCACTGGTATTAAGTGTAAATACAGAAAGCACACGAAGGCTGGCTTCTCCAACATTCAAAATCTGTCCCTGAAGTTTCTGTTTTAGGAGTATGCTCAGCTTTTATTGCTACTTGGCCAACAAACGTGCTGCAGATGATGAGGATGATGTTTGCAGACGGCTTGGTTCAGACCATGACCATCAGGAGTGATGGCAGAACGCAGCGGGACACAGTGTACAGACTGGGGTCATGATGTCTGCAGGCTCCATGGAGGGACTCCGGTCTGAGGTGGAGAAGAGCTGAGCCAAAAATAAACCGTCTAACCCTCAGATAACTGAAAGATCCCGGTAGAACTGGCTGCTCTGTCCTCGGCTTCAGACAGAGCTGAGCAGCTTTAAGTTGGAACTACATTTTAAACAATTTACTTGAGAGTTGTATTAGACGGAAGGAAGTCGGCAGCCAGGATTTTCTTCAATTTGCTATCAGGAAACACTAATCTGCCATGCTCCCTGTTGACTGGACATACAGGAAACAGGTTGCGATGAAACTGATAAAAAAAAAAATACTTCTCAGAGCGCTGGCGGACGCCCGCAAAGGTCTGCGGCCCTGGGCAAACACCTTTTAGACCAAAGCTGCAGTAAAGCTGGTAAGACCAAACAGTCTGGCTAAAGATGTGAAGACATAATTAAAAATGTTTGTCATCAAATAACTTTAATGCAGTCAGGTGTCTAATATTAGAATACAACCACATTTCAAGACAGACTTCAATCAGACTAACTGGGACTTAAAGTTCAGCAGAGATTTCAGCTTTTACATTTATAGATGAAATTTCTCACAGTGGTTTCTTTTTCATACTTCAAGATAACTACGGTGTTTCACTACTTAATATCTAGAAATTTCAAAATAAAGGCCCAAAGATTCTGGACTGATGACATCCTTAGTTCTCTAAATGAATCAATTATTTAAACTCAAATGGGTCTTTAAGTTCACATCTAGTCCAATTTTTACATTTAAATAACAGTGCAAAACCATCTTTTTTCCCTTGTTAAATAAGGATGTTTAATTATAATACACCCACACTTTTAACTTAGACACTTACCTCTCACAAAAGTAAGGATGTATGCCATGAGAAAAATGTTTTAAGACACACAATGGAGAGAAATTGTGCCTTCTGCTGCTAACTCCCAGAGCAGACGGAAAAGAGAATTCAGTTTTTTACTATAGAAGAGGTGGTTAAAAAGCCGTGTTTGCTTTAAAACTATTGAGCATCAAGTATTTTTCCTGGCTTCAAACTTGCTTTTCCATCAGCTGTTTCACCTCAGCAAAGCTGGATGCAGCCTCCATCTCTCACCGATTCTCTATTTCCACGGTTTGCATGCATTACTTTCACTCTTTGTTCTGTTTTACTTTTTGGCATTCACACCATAGATCGAGCAAATGCATTATTCACACCTACTTGGACCAAAGAAGTTATTTCAAAGCCTGCAGCAGTACTCTGTTTTCCTTCACCTTGTTTTGTCCATACGAGAGGCCAACAATTGCCAAAGCAATTAGACTGGGACCTTGTTGAGAGAGCTTTCAGAAATGTTTTCTGAGCCCAACCTGGGGCTGTGCGGCGTGGAGGAGCAGAAATCCCACCACTTGGCCTTACTGTGGAGGTCTGTCTTGCTGGATCTATCTGTACATTTCAGTCAGGGAGACTGTTTAGATTTACAAGTTGGCTCAACAGAAGCTCCAATGCTGGGTAATGAGGGGACACGGTTCACTTACAAGTCTAATGAACCAACAGGACCACCAGGTACACTCATGATGACAGGAGATTGTCACCCCTCACTTTATTTCTACAATCACTTTTTAAAATCTGGCAAATGGTGCAGCATGATGCATGTTAAAGAAAGATCTATAGTCAATTTCTGAATATGACTGCTTGCTTTGATTATTGGCTCCTTGCAGGAGTAGAGAAGAATTGTGTTCTTATGATGTGAAGCACTCTGAAATGCCTAGTAGCTGAAACGTGATGCACAAATAAAACGTGATTGATTGAAAAGAACATTTGTTTTTATTTTCCGTTTCTGAATAAAATACTTTAAAGGATTTATAGAGCTACATCAAAGTGATGAACGTAGTGGACTCTACTGCAACTGCAGCGGTTTGTTACCATGGCGACTGACTTCTTGGCTGCTTGGACACCAAAGGAAATGGTTCCCACATCCAGATGGTTCCCACATCCAGATGGTTCCCACATCCAGATGGTTCCCACATCCAGATGGTTCCCATATCCAGATGGTTCCCACATCCAGATGGTTCCCATATCCAGATGGTTCCCACATCCAGATGGTTCCCACATCCAGATGGTTCCCATATCCAGATGGTTCCCACATCCAGATGGTTCCCATATCCAGATGGTTCCCACATCCAGATGGTTCCCATATCCAGATGGTTCCCACATCCAGATGGTTCCCATATCCAGATGGTTCCCATATCCAGATGGTTCCCATATCCAGATGGTTCCCACATCCAGATGGTTCCCATATCCAGATGGTTCCCACATCCAGATGGTTCCCATATCCAGATGGTTCCCATATCCAGATGGTTCCCACATCCAGATGGTTCCCATATCCAGATGGTTCCCACATCCAGATGGTTCCCACATCCAGATGGTTCCCACATCCAGATGGTTCCCACATCCAGATGGTTCCCATATCCAGATGGTTTCTTTGAATAATAGTTCAAAGAAACCATCTGGATATGGGAACCATTTTGTTTCACTGAACAACCAAGACACTTTATTAGGCAAACCAATTAACTTCCTCGTTAACATAAACAGAAGATGGAAAGATCGACTCAATGCTAACATGCAATGTGAGAACAACCTGCTGAGGTTTAAATCAAGTATCAAAAAGGGAAAGATGAGTAATTAAGTGACTGATTGTGGTTGTTGATGCCAGATGTGCAGATCTTTAGACCATCATATATCAGTATTGGCCATCATTTGTCATTTTTAAAGTAATTTTTTCACCACTGAATAAGGGGTAAACTCAGCAGTGCGGTCATTATTTTCAAGGTGCTAAAATGGAAGAGCAGAGTTTATATATTTATCCATACATGCATATAAAATGGAAACTCATTATTTGTTACTTGCATGAGATAAATAAGTAAAAGATGAAAAGCAGCTGGGAGCGATACAGCTGTCGATGCTTTCTGGGCTGAAACATTTTGGTCAATGAACAGAGAATAGAACTTCTTACTTCTTTGAAATATCTCCAAAATAATCTTACGACCAGTATTCTCCATCCAACGCTGTAATAATTATCCTAGGTTGTTCTAACAATGCTCCAGATGGAGGCAAGCACCAAATCATAGCCAACATGCAGCAGTCTAGAGCCAGAAACTTCATTAGAGCTTCAGAGGAAACTCCAGGCCTGATGCAGTGAGTTGTGCTGTCTCTGTCTTCCTAATGAATCCCACGGGGTATAGAGACAAAGCCAGTGTCTTCCGGAAACAGTCCTGCTATTCCAGGTCACTCTGAGCTTCCTTCTGCACCACGTATCAATAATGGAGGGACTTGGTGACAGAGCCCTATTCTGTCACCTCCCATCTCCTCCAGACTCAGCAGCAGGCAGACAGGAAGCCTTCCTGAGAACAGATTACAGTCAGCATGGAGGGAAGACACAAAACACAGCGTGACTGCCAGCAGAATTCAGGTAAATTCAGACATTGGGTTAGGACAGAAAGATGATGTCAGGTTTTGTTCTGCTTTGACCTCTACGTCACCCTGAGACGTACGACAACAATGTTACAAAATTCTTGCAATTTTGATCCCGTTCACACATGCAGTGAATTTATTCCTGCTTGCTAATTAGGAGAGGCTTTGAGGAGGCATGTGTCTGCAAAAACAGTATACTAGCATCAGCTCTTTTTCTTTGTGCCCAACTCTTTTTCTCCATCTCTCGTTCCCATCATCAGATGTTTCATCAGCTTTGCAACCCTCCTCACACTGAAAGCAGCAGCAGCAAAGCCAAAGCTCTGCTGTCTGTAACTGTCTCCACATCAGAGAACTTTACATGAATTTTCTCTGCTACCTCTGAGCAAACACGTCTCCACTTATCTACAGGAAGAAAAGATAAATGCATGGAAATTAAAACCATGGAGAAAATCTTGCTAAATTCACCTCAGGAACTAAATGTTGTGCCTGACCAGGGGAACTAGCACCTTTGTCCAAACGTTGACTTAAACTCAAAAATTTAGAGGACACGCTTTCCTAAAACCTGAACTCTTTCCTAGAAACCAGACGGAGGACGATGTGTGATTTCTGTCTGGTAATCACACAGACGGACAAACGGACGGCTTTGCCTCCTCACATCAAACACTTCCTAACATTTCCAACTTAGCAGCAGAGCCGGGATTTATTTGTTTTCTATGTGAACAAAAACATTAAAAATAAAAAGCAGAACTTTGCAGACATTATCATCAAGTGTTCAGCTCTCATTATTTCCTCCCCCCAGAATTCCCAGCTCACATGTCTGCTAAGGAAGACTGAGTAAGTTTGCTTTGTGTGTTTTAGTCAATAAGACAATATTTTAATCTAACATTAGGAAATTAAAGTTGAACTGAAAATAAATATCAGACCACAATGTGCAGACTGGAGTTTTCTATGGCAAGTTACAGTATTTTAAAAATAGTCACTGATTTTTGTATAGAACATGATGAACAATAAAATATCTCACTGAAGTTTCCACACCCTGAAGCTGCTCCAGATTTGATCAGTGAAGTGAAGTAGCAATGTGGAGAGGAAGTAAAAAAGAATAATAATTTGAAATAGATTTTAAACAACTATCTGAGTGCGATGTGCATTTCTGATCATCCCCCATTTACTCTGATACCAATAAATAAATCCAGTGCCAGGGGCTGGAAAGAGGGTTAGTGTTGATAGATAATGATGACATAATGCTAATTTATAGTCACAGCATTTTATATTAACTGATGGCTAATATAAAATGATGATCATATAAAACAAAAAACCTTAAAGAATTTGTCTTTTGATTTTTAAAATTGGGACTCTGTCTCTTTAAGAAGCTCCGGCTGTCTCCAACACACCACCTTCATTATGGTAGTGCTCCTCCATCATGCCGTCTCAGACTGTTCAGGTGGAGGCAGCTGACTGAAATCATATAATAATAATAATAATTCCCTTCTCACCCACCGCGGGTGGTTCTCATCCTCTGAACTCGGGTCCTCTACCAGAGGCCTGGGAGCTTGAGGGTCCTGCAGTATCTTGGCTGTGCCAAGGACTGCACATTTCTGGACTGAGATGTCTGATGTTGTTCCTGGGATCTGTTGTAGCCACTGCTCCAGTTTGGGGGTTACTGCCCCGAGGGCCCCGATGACCACAGGCACCACTGTGGTCCTCACCTTCCAGGCCCTCTCCAGTTCCTCCCTGAGGCCCTGGTATTTCTCCAGTTTCTCCTTTTTCCTGATGTTGCAATCACTTGGTATTGCTACATCTACCACAACGGCTTTCCTCTGATGTTTATCCACTACGACAATGTCTGGTTGGTTCGCCATTACCATTTTGTCTGTCTGGATCTGGAAGTCCCACAGGATCTTAGCTCTGGCGTTCTCCACCACCTTTGGGGGTGTTTCCCACTTTGATCTCGGGGTTTCCAGTCCATATTCTGCACAGATGTTTCTGTACACTATGCCTGCCACTTGGTTATGTCGCTCCATGTACGCTTTCCCTGCCAGTATCTTGCACCCTGCTGTTATGTGCTGGACTGTCTCAGGGGCCTCCTTGCACAACCTACACCTTGGGTCTTGTCTGGTGTGGTAGATCTGGGCCTCTATTGCTCTGGTGTTTAGGGCCTGTTCCTGGGCTGCCAGGATGAGGGCCTCTGTGCTGTCCTTGAGTCCAGCTTTTTCCAGCCATTGGTAGGATTTACTGATATCAGCCACTTGGGTTATTTGCTGGTGGTACATCCCATGTAGGGGCTTGTCCTCCCATGATGGTATCTCTGGCACCTCAACCTCCGTTCCATGTTGTCTGAGACATTCACTGAGCACATTGTCTGTTGAGGCTTTGTCCCTGATGTATTTATGGATCTTAGTTGTTTCGTCCTGGATAGTGGTTCTCACACTCACTAGTCCTCTGCCTCCTTCCTTGCGGCTCGTGTACAGTCTCAGGGTGCTGGATTTGGGGTGGAACCTTCCATACATGGTTAGTAGCTTTCTAGTCTTAATATCTGTGGCTTTTATCTCCTCCTTTGGCCAGCTAATTATTCCAGCAGGGTATCTGATTACTGGCAGGGCATAGCTGTTTATCGCACGGATTTTGTTCTTGCCATTGAGCTGGCTTCTCAGGACTTGCCTTATTCGTTGGAGGTATTTAGCTGTGGCTCCTTTCCTTGTGGCCTCATCGAGGTTGCCATTTGCTTGTGGTATACCTAGGTACTTGTAGCTGTCCTCTATGTCTGCTATTGTTCCTTGTGGGAGTGAGACTCCTTCTGTGCGGATCACCTTCCCCCTCTTTGTGATCAGCCGACCACACTTCTCTAGTCCGAATGACATCCCAATGTCAGTGCTGTAGATCCTGGTGGTGTGGATCAGTGAGTCGATGTCTCGCTCATTCTTGGCATACAGCTTGATGTCATCCATGTAGAGGAGGTGACTGATGTTGGCCCCATTTTTGAGTCGGTATCCGTAGCCAGTCTTGTTGATAATTTGGCTGAGGGGGTTCAGGCCTATGCAGAACAGTAGCGGGGACAGAGCATCTCCTTGGTATATGCCACATTTGATGGACACTTGTGCAAGTGGTTTGCAGTTGGCTTCAAGGGTGGTTTTCCACAGCTTCATTGAGTTTGCAATGAAGGCTCTCAGAATCCTGTTGATGTTATACATCTCTAGGCATTCAATGATCCAAGTATGCGGCATTGAGTCATAGGCTTTCTTGTAATCGATCCAAGCCATGCACAGGTTGGTGTGTCGGGTTTTGCAGTCTCGGGCAACTGTGCGGTCTACGAGGAGTTGGTGTTTGGCTCCTCTGCTATTTACACCGATACCCTTCTGTGCCGTGCTCATGTGTTTATTCCATGTGTTTGCTTATCTTGGCCGCTATGATGCCTGACATGAGCTTCCAGGTTGTGGAGAGGCAGGTTATTGGTCGGTAGTTGGGTGGGACTGGACCTTTGATGGATCCTTCTGGATTAGGATTGTCCGCCCTTCAGTTAACCATTCAGGGTGAGTCCCACTTTGTAGCAGCTGGTTCATTTGGGCTGCCAGTCGCTCATGGAGAGCAGTGAGTTTCTTTAGCCAGTAGGCATGGATCATGTCAGGCCCTGGTGCTGTCCAGTTTTTCATGCCTGAGACTCTTCTTGAACATCTGTCGCAGTGATGGTTACCGGGGCTTGCTCAGGGAGGTTGCTGTGGTCCTCTCGTAGAGAGATCAGCCACTGTGCATTGCTGTTGTGGGACGCCTCCCTTTCCCATATGCCTTTCCAGTATTGTTCAGTCTCCAGCCTTGGTGGGTCTGCTCTGTTGTTATTACCCTGCCATTGAGAGTACACCTTAGCTGGTTGAGTGGAGAAGAGCCGATTAATCCTTCTGGATTCATTCTCCCTTGTGTATCTCTTTAGGCGGCTGGCCAAGGCCTGGAGCCTCTGTTTGGCAGTTTCAAGTGCTTCAGGTATGGGCATCTGCCTGTACTTTCTGGGTACTGGTCTTTCATTGTACCCTTGTGGAGCTCTGACAGTTGGCTCACTTCCCTCCTTGTTACCTTGATTTTAGCCTCTAACCGTTTTTTCCATGGTGGGTATTGGGTCTCATGGTTGCTCTTATAGCCAAGTATCTCAAGGATCACTGATGCTGAGTTGTAGATCAGCTCATTGGTTTCTGTTATGGTGTTGGTAGGGATCATTCTCAATGCTGCATTCACATTCTCAATGAGACTTTCTGATGGTACTTCACTCAGCCGTTGTAATTGGCGCCGGGGAGGCCTGGTTGTCATTCGGGTCATGATTCTCTCTCTCAGGTCAGCAGCTGTCTCGTTCAGCTCTGTTTCGCTCATTGGGCTGTGTATCCCCTCACTGGGTGGGGACTTGTAGTTAAGTCCCCACAGTTCTGACATCCGGGTTCCTCCCTTTTGCCGTAGCATTTGTGTTGTATCTCGTCAATCTCAAGTTGTGATAGCAGTTGCCGTTTGCGGATGTTGGAACACTGAGCTACTAGTTGTTTAGCGCTTAGTGTTGACTGGGGATGTCGAAGTAACCATTCCTTCCCCAGTCTTTGCATGTAACCCTCTGACTAGGGTTACTTGAGTAGTAGCATTCCAACAGATCCACATTTTCATCTCTCGCCCATTTCCGTCTTGTTCCAGTAGCCCATTTGTCATCAAGGTGCTCTGGTTCCCCAACACCTGACGCAGACCTTGTTTGGCCGGGCGACGTCTGAGCCGGCATGTTATGCAACTTAGTATCTCTCATGGTATGAGGTAGGCAGTAGCTTGAAGGGTCTTGCCTAAGGACCCAGACTGGATTCGAACCCTGCCCTCTCGGGTGATATACTGATATATATATATATATATATATATATATATATATATATATATATATATATATATATATATATATATATATATATATATATATATATATATATATATATGGCTGACTGGATAGCTCAATACATAAGGCATCAGTATATCACACGAGAGGGCAGGGTTCGAATCCAGTCTGGGTCCTTAGGCAAGACCCAGGCAATGAAAAGACCAGTACCCAGAAAGTACAGGCAGATGCCCATACCTGAAGCACTCGAGACTGCCAAACAGAGACTCCAAGCCTTGTCCAGCCGCCTAAAGAGATACACAAGGGAGAATGAATCCAGAAGGATTAACCGGCTCTTCTCCACTCAACCAGCTAAGGTGTACTCTCAATGGCAGGGTAACAATAACAACAGAGCAGACCCACCAAGGCTGGAGACGGAACAATACTGGAAAGGCATATGGGAAAGGGAGGCGTCCCACAACAGCAATGCACAGTGGCTGATCTCTCTACAAGAGGACCACAGCAACCTCCCTGAGCAAGCCCCGGTAACCATCACTGTGACAGATGTCCAAGAAAGAGTCTCAGGTATGAAAAACTGGACAGCACCAGGGCCTGACATGATCCATGCCTACTGGCTAAAGAAACTCACTGCTCTCCATGAGCGAATGGCAGCCCAAATGAACCAGCTGCTACAAAGTGGGACTCACCCTGAATGGTTAACTGAAGGGCAGACAATCCTAATCCAGAAGGATCCATCAAAGGGTCCAGTCCCACCCAACTACCGACCAATAACCTGCCTCTCCACAACCTGGAAGCTCATGTCAGGCATCATAGCGGCCAAGATAAGCAAACACATGAGCACGGCACAGAAGGGTATCGGTGTAAATAGCAGAGGAGCCAAACACCAACTCCTCGTAGACCGCACAGTTGCCCGAGACTGCAAAACCCGACACACCAACCTGTGCATGGCTTGGATTGATTACAAGAAAGCCTATGACTCAATGCCGCATACTTGGATCATTGAATGCTTAGAGATGTATAACATCAACAGGACTCTGAGAGCCTTCATTGCAAACTCGAAGAGGCTGTGGAAAACCACCCTTGAAGCCAACTGCAAACCACTTGCACAAGTGTCCATCAAATGTGGCATATACCAAGGAGATGCTCTGTCCCCGCTACTGTTCTGCATAGGCCTGAACCCCCTCAGCCAAGTTATCAACAAGACTGGCTACGGATACAGACTCAAAAATTGGGCCAACATGAGTCACCTCCTCTACATGGATGACATCAAGCTGTATGCCAAGAGTGAGCGAGACATCGACTCACTGATCCACACCACCAGGATCTACAGCACGGACATTGGGATGTCATTCGGACTAGAGAAATGTGGTCGGCTGGTCACAAAGAGGGGGAAGGTCATCCACACAGAAGGGGTCTCACTCCCAGAAGGAACAATAGCAGACATAGAGGACAGTTACAAGTACCTAGGTATACCACAAGCAAATGGCAACCTCGATGAGGTCACAAGGAAAGGAGCCACAGCTAAATACCTCCAACGAATAAGGCAAGTCCTGAGAAGCCAGCTCAATGGCAAGAACAAAATCCGTGCGATAAACAGCTATGCCTTGCCAGTAATCAGATACCCTGCTGGAATAATTAGCTGGCCAAAGGAGGAGATAAAAGCCACAGATATTAAGACTAGAAAGCCACTAACCATGTATGGAAGGTTCCATCCCAAATCCAGCACCCTGAGACTGTACACGAGCCGCAAGGAAGGAGGCAGAGGACTAGTGAGTGTGAGAACCACTGTCCAGGACGAAACAACTAAGATCCATAAATACATCAGGGACAAAGCCTCAACAGACAATGTGCTCAGTGAATGTCTCAGACAACAAGTAACGGAGGTTGAGGTGCCAGAGATACCATCATGGGAGGACAAACCCCTACATGGGATGTACCACCAGCAAATAACCCAAGTGGCTGATATCAGTAAATCCTACCAATGGCTGGAAAAAGCTGGACTCAAGGACAGCACAGAGGCCCTCATCCTGGCAGCCCAGGAACAGGCCCTAAACACCAGAGCAATAGAGGCCCAGATCTACCACACCAGACAAGACCCAAGGTGTAGGTTGTGCAAGGAGGCCCCTGAGACAGTCCAGCACATCACAGCAGGGTGCAAGATACTGGCAGGGAAAGCGTACATGGAGCGACATAATCAAGTGGCAGGCATAGTGTACAGAAACATCTGTGCAGAATATGGACTGGAAACCCCAAGATCAAAGTGGGAAACACCCCCAAAGGTGGTGGAGAACGCCAGAGCTAAGATCCTGTGGGACTTCCAGATCCAGACAGACAAAATGGTAATGGCGAACCAACCAGACATTGTCGTAGTGGATAAACATCAGAGGAAAGCCGTTGTGGTAGATGTAGCAATACCAAGTGATTGCAACATCAGGAAAAAGGAGCACGAGAAACTAGAGAAATACCAGGGCCTCAGGGAAGAACTGGAGAGGGCCTGGAAGGTGAAGACCACAGTGGTGCCTGTGGTCATCGGGGCCCTCGGGGCAGTAACCCCCAACAGATCCCAGGAACAACATCAGACATCTCAGTCCAGAAATGTGCAGTCCTTGGCACAGCCAAGATACTGCGCAGAACCCTCAAGCTCCCAGGCCTCTGGTAGAGGACCCGAGCTCAGAGGATAAGAACCACCCGCGGTGGGTGAGAAGGGAATTTTTTTTTTTTTTATATATATATATACTTTTGGCTGAAACAGTGAGTTCATTGTTGGTCATTGTTACCCAGCATGCAACTGTTTGGCCGACTGAAGGAATAAACACAGACTGTTTTACGCTTCCCAGATATTCAGGTCTTTCTGCAACCCTGAGGCTTAATGAAGATGTTTGCCTCCAACAAGGCAGGTTAACTGTTGTGTTAACCTAGGGCAGATTTATGATCATAAAGATCATAAATCTTTATGATCTGGTACCAATCCACTGACATTGCTAACGTCTCTTAAACAGCTAATTTCAGCCACAGAGAGACAATCGTGTTTTTTCCTCGTCTATCCACAGGGAGAAAGATGCAGACGTGTTTCTGAAGCTCCTCGCATGCCTGATTACAGTCTGATTTTCTACATTTCCCCACCACCCACACTGCTAATAAGTAGGAAATTATGTTTTAATTTTAAATACACAGAACTGAACCGTTCTGAAGCTCTAACCTGTTTAGGAATCCCACACAAAAAGAAAGAGCAAAGTTATTTTATTGCATTAAGACGCTGCAATGTCCATGTAGCAGTGAGATGTGCATCTTTTGGGTCGATGTTTCATGCAGTTGATTGGACTTCGACTCTGGAGTATGGAGAAAATGACTTTGATTTTCACAATCACTTAAATATCCTGAGTTCTCAGTTCCTTTTTAGCCTTACAGCAGAAATATTAACAGACACTTTGGATTCATTGTCAAGGAGGGAGGGATGAATGGACGGACGGAGGGACGGGTGAATGGACGGACGGAGGGACGGATGAATGGACGGACAGACATGTTCCTGGCCCCAGTTCTTTATAAACTCTGTTTCCTCCTGCAGTTTTCCATAGAGAAGCTCCAGCAACCAGCAGTTTTCTTTAAAGTGAAGGCAGAGAGGAAACTGGGCCTCCATGTTGGCTCCGGCTGCAGAGAGGAGAGGGCGCTGCATTATTTCCTCCCCCCAGAATTAGTGGAGGGAGCCCAAGTCGGTAGCAGATGGCAGCAGGATGAGACTCAGAGACAACCTGGCAGCAGCTTGGGAGGCAGGAAGAGAGGCATCTGAGTGCTGAGCTGGTAGCAGTGGATAAAGGAAGGCCACCGCTCCATATGTTCCTCATCGCTCTGCCTCATCAGACTCTGCCATGTTGGATAGAACAAAGTCAAATTTATTGGAGGAGGAAATCAAACTTCAAAAAAAAAAGTGAGCAGAGTTATTTTAAAAGCTGGGACTGGAGCATTCTGGTTACCGTTAGCGGTGCCGTGTGGAAAAACTGTAAAGTGTAAGATCTGGAAGGTCCATACTGACGTCTCTCTCAGAACCACAGGATAAAAAAGCTTTATCTGAACATTGAACTCAGATTAATGTTCCCAGATGAAAAGCTCCTGTGGGAAACACTGAAAGCAGAGACTAGTCATTATGAAGAGATGATGAAACACTGGCCTACTTTGTGAACACCTGAGGCTGTTTTTGGGGTAGTGGGGGGAAACCAAGTCTCTGCTCTCCCTCCCAGACAGCATCACTCCTCTACCCTCCTCCCATCTGTTGATTGATAACCCAGAACCTGCAGATCAATACGGCCACAAATCACTTCATTTCTTTCTCCATCCCTCTCTTTTTATTGGCGCCCATCACAGCCAATCAGACGGAGGATTTAAAAGGTCTGGGGGTAGAGCATAAAAATGACAAAAAATGACCTAACTCCCTGCTTACTTTCCTTCCTTCCTTATTTATTTATTTATGAAAATAAGTTATTAGATAAAAAAAAAACAATCATGATCTGATCTTTAGATAATAGCTGCAACACAATGAGCCAACTGGTTATGAAATTTTCTTTTAGTCTATTGTCTGTTTGGGTCAATAGAAGATTCCTTAAAACGCCTTGAAATCAAATGAATCACTCTTTTTTCTGTCTGCTAATAGCCTGAAAGCTACATGTAGCATCTGATTGTTATTTTCAGTAAATCAAACTGAACATCCATCAAACTGGAGTCTCTCTCTTTGAGGTGCCTCAGGGCTCTGTGCTCTCACACAGTGTATGTGCAGACACACACTCACACTGAGTGCTATAAATCTAAGGTATAGAGGGAGAGAAAAAAGTGTATTATGTATATTCAGATTTATAGTGAGTGTTCATGTGCTGCCGGCTTCAGCGTGAGTATTATCCCGCCACAGGAACCCAGCAGCTCCGCTGGGGAATTAATTGCCGGTGACGTGAAAGTAGCACAAAAAGAGCCACGCTTTGGGCTTTTCATTACTGCGCCGGGAGTCTTTCTGCGTGGCTTTGTAATATTTTCCCAGCAAGAGCAAAACGTGGGAAATAGATGGTGAAAAAACCAGCAGAGGAAGGAGGGAGGGGATATGGAGCTGTTTGGAGGAGTCTTCAGCTCATCGCTGCTCATTTGTCTTCGTTTCCTCTGTTTGGAGAGTTTGACTCCCCACCGATGCAGCTGGGAGGAAACACACACCTGCACAAACCCTTACAGTATGCTGCTGCATGCTGCTGCATGCTGCCACTGCGCCGCAGTCAGAGCCAAGCAGCAGCGTTACACTGCAGGCTGCAGTAGCCTGCTGTTAATGTTGGTACCAAATGAACTGCAGGCCAAACGCAGTTCATTTGGTATGAACAGTGTTCATTTTGGTGAAACCCTTGGAACCTTTGGCTGAGTGAAACATAGGACAACTTCTCAAAAAGTCTATCTATCAACATCACAAGTTCCTTCACATGAACAGAAGATGTGTTCATGTGTACAAGCTCTGATTTCAAACTGGATCCTAAGAAGTTTATGTTTATGGAGGTTTCCCTGAAAGAACTTGATCTCATTTAAATGAGAAAACCTTCTTGTATTGAGATGCAGGATGAGATTAAAAAACTCGTAACCAGATATAAATTCCATGAAACCAAAGCATCTTTTCTTTTTGAAAGACAGCTATACCTCATGGGATTTTTAGAAATCTTGAAGAAACAGAGTCAGAGTTATTGAGACAGTTTTGGGTTCAACTGAATCACAAACTTGAGTTTTAAAGCTTTAAAGTCATTTAAAATACTGTGAGCAGTAATTCAGGTTTGGATTCCAAACAGGAAGCCAGAAATTATAAACCAACTTCTGGGCCGTTAGACAGCCACAGATTAAAAACATATTCAGCTATCGTGCTAACTATTATTTTCTGTCAAATGTGACCTTTTTATTGTTTTTTCGAACCAAATGTTTCAGTTTTTAATGTCTCCTCATCATGTAGTTCAGGAACATTTCTCCTCATTCATCCAGATCCTCTAGCAGACAAAAGGCATGGGATGCATTCTCCAGCAACAAAACAACAGAATACCGACATCAAGCCAAACAGGACGGCTGACAGTGGAGCAGTTTGGTTGCCCCGGGCAACCGGTCAATTGTTACTACAAAGCAGAAATTCACATCATTGCTTGCCTGCATTCCCAGACGTCTCCAAATGTGACTTGGCGCGCCACTGGATGCGCTTATCAAATTACACCACATTCTGCTCTTAATATGCCGCATGTTTCTCTCACAGAGATAGCAGAGTTGTTTTGTTTATTACTGTAGTGAGAGTCGTGTGTTACAGGAGATAGACGGCTGGGGAGGGAGAAACAATCCTGGAAAGAAGAGACAATTTGAGTCACTGCACAGAAAATGTCTGGAAAGACATTTTCCAAAACAAGAACACAAAGTCAGATTCAGAAAAGAAACTGGTTTATTATATAGCCTCCTGCTCTCTCTTTAGTAAATAAAGCAAAACTTACACTAACTGTTAAATACATACTGGGTACATCAATGGAAATGTGCATTTATGACTCATAGGGTCAAAAACTGCTGATTAAGAAAGAGATTAGAGATGGGACGACTTTACACAGAGTTTACACATTGAACAAAACCTTACTAATGTTCCTGTTTCTTTGTCGTTACAAATAGTGAACATTTCAATTCAAACTTTGATGCAGTAAAGTACAAGAAGATGGTTAACAAAAATATCATTTTAACTCCCTTTAAGAATTTAATTATTTCAACTTAATTAAAAACAATGTTTTTAAGAAAAAACACAAATCTCAAATTTTAGTTTCTAAAATTATGGTAAAGTTTCTCATATGACAAACTTTAAAGAACATGTTAAGTTTGACATGATATTATGACCTACTGAAAATCAAACTACTTCCTGTTTTGTTTCAAAATAAGACTCAACAATAGATAGATCAGCACAGCACAAGACAATAATCCTCGTCACTTCAAATCTAATCATGAATCCTTATAGACATGTGACCTGCAACTGAATAGTGCGTAGAACAGGAGACTTCACTGTCCACTAACGTTATGATGAAATATCATAACGACATGTTATTACCAATAGAAAATCAGAAGGAGCAGACATATTTGTCTATCTGGGCCCCTGGGAGTTTATGTAGCTTCTTCTCAACACATCTTACAGGTTGTTTGTTTTGTGCCTGACAACTATTAGTTAATACATAAACATGTGTTATAGTAGCAGAGAGGCCCTGTGATTTTGAAGGAGTTCTTTCTTAGATATGACATTTCATGGCCAGGATGAGTTTTATTCTTGTTCTTACAAACTGGAGTGAAGAAATGTCTCGGTGTCTTCAGCATCAGAAACTCACTAGATATGGACGGAGTATCAGTACTGTTCATGTATGCATGGCAGGCTGAGAAAGAGAAACTCAGCTTCATTAAAACATGAAGCACAATTCATGGTTGGATCCATACAGATCCATGCATGCATGGATATAAAGTGAGAGACATTTTATGTTTTTACTTTGTTAAGATGATTAGTCAATTCTAAAGAGAGCTAATTAGTTTTTTCAGGTTACATTGTGACAAATGCTCTTACCGTTTTGAATCCTGGATGCTCAAAAATATTAACTACAAAAAATGAATTAGAAACCAGGATGATAAATAAAAGTGTCTGTTCTTTATTTTGTTATCAGCACAGTGACTGCATGGACACTCAGACATTTTCTCAGTTTGGACTCTGAAGTTAAACCTGGTTGTTGGGTGTGAAGAAATTGTTCTCCATCTGGGGAAGAATAGCTGTAGTCCTTTGCATATAAAATGGCTGATTTCATCTGAAATGTCCCAAATAAAAAGTGAGGTCAGGTTTTTATAGCATTTGCTGTTTTTAGTCTTGTCAGTCACTAACATCTGTCCTTGCAGAACAACAATTGTCCCCATTGTTACAAAACGTCCTCCAACATCATCCATTGCTCCTGGATGGGATAGTTGGATGCATAACTTATTTATAGTGCAAAAGCAATAAATTTGGCCAAGTATTTGGTATAGTTTCTACTGCAAACATCTTAGTGCATTAGTCCTAAAGCTAAAACTAACTTGCAAGTGACTTTTCTGTAACATATAGACCAGGGGTCACCAACCTGGTGCCCGCGGGCACCCGGTCGCCCGCAGAGACCTTTTCAGGCGCCCGCAGAGCCACTTCTAAAAATAGCCATTATCATTAGGGAGCACTACCAAAAAATAATTTAATTAAATGTTTTTACATTGAAGTAATGACGTTTGTTTATATTTAGAGTTCAAAAGAGGGAAATGATAAAAATGTTTAAAATAAATTGCTTTACGTATAAAACTCTTTCCTGCTGTTAAAGTTCAGAACTGCGCATGCGCCTGCAGGAAACTATCGGCTCTGCGTACCTTGACATTTTCCTTTAAGTAAAGAAAGAAAAGAATAACTTCTGGAGTTTTTATTATTTAACCCTATTTACTATTAACAAAATTGTGAAGAAAAATTAAATAAATTGTGTCAAAACATCTTATTCGTAGCGCACATCGCAACACCCGATCCTGGGAATCAACAGCCTCTGGAGAGGCTTCGCTTCCATGTCTTTATTATTTAGCATCGTCTGGAAAAAAAGTCCGCTGCTCTTGGTTCAGGTTTGTGCTGATTTTTGCGCATTGGAGAGGTGCTTGTGCTCTTGCAGGTCAGGTGCAGTGATAGTTTTGTGTTGGACCTTTATTTTTTCGACATCTGCTGGTGTCAGCCAGCGGGACCCGTCAGCTGTTCAGTTCGCAAAACCACAAAAAAAGCGAATAAACCCGCCAGAACTGCGCAGACTGTCAGAAGCTCAGGCTGAACGTAGAACAACGGGAGGTTCAAACCCAACTCGTTCATTTTTAGCTTACAGAAAAACACAAAGCCCTGAAATAAATAAAAGCAAACTGACCAATAAGACTGAGGCTTTGGTGTTCCCCACCTCACGCATCAGACCGACAGCTGTGTGTGTATAATATGTTTTCACAAAAAAATTTTTTTATTTTCCACAATTTTGCTAATAGAACAGATGGTCAGATAATAAAACAATTTACATTGAAATTTAAAGGAAAATGTCAATGTACTCAGTTCTGTACAGCTGCAGGTGTTACTGCAACAATCCATCAGTTTGATTTGGTTTATTTCAGTCACTTGTGGCCAGTTTAGAATCACAGAGAAAAACTCCAAAAGGGAATCAAACGTAAAATTCTGTGAGCTAAAAACTTCTAATCACATAATAGCAATTAACCATAGCTGCCACGGTAAATTATAAAAAAATTCCCTTCTCACCCACCGCGGGTGGTTCTCATCCTCTGAACTCGGGTCCTCTACCAGAGGCCTGGGAGCTTGAGGGTCCTGCAGTATCTTGGCTGTGCCAAGGACTGCTGCACATTTCTGGACTGAGATGTCTGATGTTGCTCCTGGGATCTGTTGTAGCCACTGCTCCAGTTTGGGGGTTACTGCCCCGAGGGCCCCGATGACCACAGGCACCACTGTGGTCCTCACCTTCCAGGCCCTCTCCAGTTCCTCCCTGAGGCCCTGGTATTTCTCCAGTTTCTCCTTTTTCCTGATGTTGCAAACACTTGGTATTGCTACATCAACCACAACGGCTTTCCTCTGTTGTTTATCCACTACGACAATGTCTGGTTGGTTCGCCATTACCATTTTGTCTGTCTGGATCTGGAAATCTCACAGGATCTTAGCTCTGGCGTTCTCCACCACCTTTGGGGGTGTTTCCCACTTTGATCTCGGGGTTTCCAGTCCATATTCTGCACAGATGTTTCTGTACACTATGCCTGCCACTTGGTTATGTCGTTCCATGTACGCTTTCCCTGCCAGTATCTTGCACCCTGCTGTGATGTGCTGGACTTTCTCAGGGGCCTCCTTGCACAACCTACACCTTGGGTCTTGTCTGGTGTGGTAGATCTGGGCCTCTATTGCTCTGGTGTTTAGGGCCTGTTCCTGGGCGGCCAGGATGAGGGCCTCTGTGCTGTCCTTGAGTCCAGCTTTTTCCAGCCATTGGTAGGATTTACTGATATCAGCCACTTGGGTTATTTGCTGGTGGTACATCCCATGTAGGGGCTTGTCCTCCCATGATGGTATCTCTGGCACCTCAACCTCCGTTCCCTATTGTCTGAGACATTCGCTGAGCACATTGTCTGTTGAGGCTTTGTCCCTGATGTATTTATGGATCTTAGTTGTTTCGTCCTGGACAGTGGTTCTCACACTCACTAGTCCTCTGCCTCCTTCCTTGCGGCTCGTGTACAGTCTCAGGGTGCTGGATTTGGGATGGAACCTTCCATACATGGTTAGTGGCTTTCTAGTCTTAATATCTGTGGCTTTTATCTCCTCCTTTGGCCAGCTAATTATTCCAGCAGGGTATCTGATTACTGGCAGGGCATAGCTGTTTATCGCACGGATTTTGTTCTTGCCATTGAGCTGGCTTCTCAGGACTTGCCTTATTCGTTGGAGGTATTTAGCTGTGGCTCCTTTCCTTGTGGCCTCATCGAGGTTGCCATTTGCTTGTGGTATACCTAGGTACTTGTAGCTGTCCTCTATGTCTGCTATTGTTCCTTGTGGGAGTGAGACTCCTTCTGTGTGGATCACCTTCCCCCTCTTTGTGATCAGCCGACCACACTTCTCTAGTCCGAATGACATCCCAATGTCAGTGCTGTAGATCCTGGTGGTGTGGATCAGTGAGTCAATGTCTCGCTCACTCTTGGCATACAGCTTGATGTCATCCATGTAGAGAAGGTGACTGATGTTGGCCCCATTTTTGAGTCGGTATCCGTAGCCAGTCTTGTTGATGATTTGGCTGAGGGGGTTCGGGCCTATGCAGAACAGTAGTGGGGACAGAGCATCTCCTTGGTATATGCCACATTTGATGGACACTTGTGCAAGTGGTTTGCAGTTGGCTTCAAGGGTGGTTTTCCACAGCCTCATCGAGTTTGCAATGAAGGCTTTCAGAATCCTGTTGATGTTATACATCTCTAGGCATTCAATGATCCAAGTATGCGGCATTGAGTCATAGGCTTTCTTGTAATCAATCCAAGCCATGCACAGGTTGGTGTGTCGGGTTTTGCAGTCTCGGGCAACTGTGCGGTCTACGAGGAGTTGGTGTTTGGCTCCTCTGCTATTTACACCGATACCCTTCTGTGCCGTGCTCATGTGTTTATTCATGTGTTTGCTTATCTTGGCCGCTATGATGCCTGACATGAGCTTCCAGGTTGTGGAGAGGCAGGTTATTGGTCGGTAGTTGGGTGGGACTGGACCCTTTGATGGATCCTTCTGGATTAGGATTGTCCGCCCTTCAGTTAACCATTCAGGGTGAGTCCCACTTTGTAGCAGCTGGTTCATTTGGGCTGCCATTCGCTCATGGAGAGCAGTGAGTTTCTTTAGCCAGTAGGCATGGATCATGTCAGGGCCCTGGTGCTGTCCAGTTTTTCATACCTGAGACTCTTTCTTGGACATCTGTCACAGTGATGGTTACCGGGGCTTGCTCAGGGAGGTTGCTGTGGTCCTCTCGTAGAGATCAGCCACTGTGCATTGCTGTTGTGGGACGCCTCCCTTTCCCATATGCCTTTCCAGTATTGTTCCGTCTCCAGCCTTGGTGGGTCTGCTCTGTTGTTATTGTTACCCTTCCATTGAGAGTACACCTTAGCTGGTTGAGTGGAGAAGAGCCGGTTAATCCTTCTGGATTCATTCTCCCTTGTGTATCTCTTTAGGCGGCTGGACAAGGCTTGGAGCCTCTGTTTGGCAGTCTCAAGTGCTTCAGGTATGGGCATCTGCCTGTACTTTCTGGGTACTGGTCTTTTCATTGCACCCTTGTGGAGCTCTGACAGTTGGCTCACTTCCCTCCTTGTTACCTTGATTTTAGCCTCTAACCGTCTTTTCCATGGTGGGTATTGGGTCTCATGGTTGCTCTTATAGCCAAGTATCTCAAGGATCACTGATGCTGAGTTGTAGATCAGCTCATTGGTTTCTGTTATGGTGTTGGTAGGGATCGTTCTCAATGCTGCATTCACATTCTCAATGAGAGTTTCAGATGGTACTTCACTCAGCCGTTGTAATTGGCGCCGGGGAGGCCTGGTTGTCATTCGGGTCATGATTCTCTCTCTCAGGTCAGCAGCTGTCTCGTTCAGCTCTGTTTCGCTCATTGGGGCCGTGTATCCCCTCACTGGGTGGGGACTTGTAGTTAAGTCCCCACAGTCCTGACATCCGGGTTCCTCCCTTTTGCCGTAGCATTTGTGTTGTATCTCGTCAATCTCAAGTTGTGATAGCAGTTGCCGTTTGCGGATGTTGGAACACTGAGCTACTAGTTGTTTAGCGCTTAGTGTTGACTGGGGATGTCGAAGTAACCATTCCTTCCCCAGTCTTTGCATGTAACCTCTCTCACTAGGGTTACTTGAGTAGTAGCATTCCAACAGATCCACATTTTCATCTCTCGCCCATTTCCGTCTTGTTCCAGTAGCCCATTTGTCATCAAGGTGCTCTGGTTCCCCAACACCTGACGCAGACCTTGTTGGCCGGGCGACGTCTGAGCCGGCATGTTACGCAACTTAGTATCTCTCATGGTATGAGGTAGGCAGTAGCTTGAAGGGTCTTGCCTAAGGACCCAGACTGGATTCGAACCCTGCCCTCTCGGGTGATATACTGATGCCTTATGTATTGAGCTATCCATATATATATATATATATATATATATATATATATATATATATATATATATATATATATATATATATATATATATATATATATACATCAAACAAGTGCCCTTCGTGTTGCTCCGTACCTGTGAAGTAGCTCCCAGTCTCAAAAAGGTTGGTGACACCTGATATAGACAATTGTTGTAAGTCAATAATTTCCTTACATTGATTAGAGAAAGACTAGTTCAATGTCAAATGTCAATGTCAAATTTATTTATATAGCACTTTAAAACAGGTATAAAACTGCACCAAAGTGCTGCACAGGAACAACAGTAACACAAATAGATAAAAACAGAATATCAAAAAATTGCTTCAGTTAAAAGCCAACGAATCAAAATGAGTTTTGAGAAGCGATTTAAAATGATCCAGGCTGCTAGCAGATCTAATCTGAAAAGGCAAATTGTTCCATAAATTAGGAGCAACAACAGAAAAAGCCCGATCTCCTTTCCTTAGTCGGGTCCGAGGGACTGGAAGTAAAAGCTGATTGTTTGATCTGAGCGTTCTGGACACAGACTGACATTTTAAAAGATCCTGAAGATAAGGGGGAGCTAACCCATTTAAAACTTTATAAGTTAATAAAATAATCTTAAAATCTATTCTATACATAACAGGCAGCCAGTGTAAATTGACCAGCATAGGCCTTATATGGTCATGCTTCCTGGTTCCTGTAAGAAGCCGTGCCGCTGCATTCTGGATCATTTGAAGTCGATGAATCTGTGATTTAACCATGCCACTATATAAAGTTCGTCCAGTGTAACAAGAAAATGTTTTAAGTGAAAAATTAGTGGAATTAGTGCTTTTTAAAAGTCAATATTAAGGAATTATTTTCTTAAACAAGCCTCTATATATTTAAAAAAAAAAATCATTTAGTTTTGTCTTATTTCTAGTGCACTAAGATATTTGAACTAGAAACTAGACAAAAATACTTAGAGTTAGTGTTTTTGCAGTGTATAAATCCAATTACGCTGCATTTAGATCCTTCATGTTGTCAATGTGTTTCCTATTCACACACACTGTGTGAGACTCTTTGTCCTCATCAGAGGCAATAGCTCACTTAGACTTTCAGTGCCTTGCACAAGGGCCCTTCAGCCCAGAGGAGCTCAGTATGAACCAGTGTCAGTCGTCCTGTCTTTGGTATCGGTTTGTTTAGCTGCATGTGTTCCTGTTCATCCTTCCTCTCAGCCTTCAGGACCGAGTGTCTCCTTGTTTAGATGAATATTTATGCTGAACCTCCTCCCACTATGTTGTTTAATAGTGAAAAGTTGATTTAGAAAAGCTCTTGAAAGGTACAGTACATGTGTGCATGCGCACTGATACAAAGCAAGACAACTTCAGTTGGCAGCCAACATAATTAATAGCAGGCAAAGTGTTTTATTTTCTCAGTCAGTGGTTTGAAGTGACAGCAGCAGCAGCAGAGTGGAAAGTAACGATGACAGCTGACAGCTGTGCTCACGTAAAACTGCTGCCGTTGTTTCCCTTCCTTCCTTCACTGCACATGCTCAGTCTCACAACAGGAAGCTAAGATAACCGCTAAGGCAATGGTCAACTGCAGGTTCCTCAACTTAAAATGTCTGCAGGTTTCAGCCCCAACCTCTTTAGTCCCAAATAATCTGACTGTCACAATAAACAACCACATGACAAACTAACATCAGCTCAATCATTTCTATTGATTAATAGTAAGACTAATCTACATTAATCTAACAAAAACAATCATTAATATTTTTTGACAGGCAATTTTTTTTTGAGATTTCATAATCCATTCTATTTACAGTTTCGGTTGTGTTTTTTGTTTTTAATTTGTATTTGAATATTGAAAACTTATTCCACTTTCAGTGTTAAGTATTTTTCACAAAATTAAAGGGAAATTGCACATACATTAATATGCCAAAATCAACACAATAATCTCAAAACAACAATATCATTCTTTATCGCAATAATCACTGGAATAATTTATGGTCCAGAAATTTTTGTTTTATTGTGACAGGCCTATTCCATTAGAAATATTATCAAATTGATTAAAACAGTAAAAGGTCAGTTTGAATCATGAACTGGTAAAAAAATAGAAAAGAAATAAATCATCTTTTAATTTTTGAGAAGGAAACAGAAACTCTTTACTGATTTTTCCATGGCAGTGTGTTGGATCATCGTCCTGTTGGAACTTTGTCTCTGGGTTTTGAGTTTGAAGAGATGCGGAACAATTTGACAGTTAATTCCCACCAACTAATTGAAGTTAACTTTTTCTCACTAGAAAGTTTTCAAATATGAATAATCATACTGGTATGCTGAAGTGTGGATTCTTCACAACTTGGGACATTAACAAACAATTATTTGACATGAACACATGCATGCATTTGTATTTGAGCCAGTTTTCTGATTTTATCCCTGTGACGTTTAGAGAAAATAAACCCAAACCAGTGACACACAATAGCTAGCAGAAGTTGTTTTTGTGTGTAATAACGGCACCGTGAAAGTACAAAATGAACAATATTCATGGATGAATTCATGAATATTGTTCATAAATTCATGTTTGCAAGGTTCTGCACGTTAAAAGTCAAAGGAATAAGAAGTCACAGTCATATCTATGGTAAGTTCATAAATGTCCCACTGGTTTTTGACGGAGTGTTGGAGAAGTCTTCCCTCTCAGTGATTCACAGAGACACGGGTTTGGTCAGTCATTGGGTTTTGACCACTTCCCATGACTTTTATTTTCTGATCAGTAATTAACTATTGAACCAAGTTTAAACTTAGATGAAGATAAATAGAAGTTCCAAACAAACATACAGTCAGAAAATACTGAAATATAAACAATTGTTGATCGATTTGGCAGCAAAGGATTTATGATACACATGAACACAGCTTCAGGACTTAAGTAACAAATAACAAATCCAAATGTCTTTAACAGCAATGAAAGTAGACATGGAGAGTTTGCAATTGTTGACAGAGATCTTGGTAGAAGAAAAAAAGAGTCAAACTTTGGACTGAATTAAAGAAAGCAAGAAACTGCTGGGTTTCAGCTCCGGAGCTTCACAGCTGACCAGCAGAGCTTTTTCTTCTCACATCCATCACAATCTGTCGCCACATCTGCTGTCACCACCCTCAGCTAAATCTGTCTCGCCACTAAGCTGAAACACACTCCTGTACACTGGAATAAAAGCTTAAAAAAACCAAGAGCTGGACAAAATTAACTGAGCCACTGCGCGTGACCTGCAAGACTCTATTCATCAAACACAATTTTACTATTTAAACAAAGCGCCTATGGAAGTGAGGCGGCAGGACCTGGCAAAGTTCAGATGATGAAACTGCAGTCGCTCTGACGGTGTTACACTTAAGCTGAGAAGTTTGGGGCAATTCATTAACAGTAACTCTCCAAAACAGCTCTGTGTGTGTGTGTATGTGTATGTGTGTGTGTGGTGTGTGTGTGTTGTGTGTGTGTGTGTGTGTGTGTGTGGGTGGTGTGTGTGTGTGTGTGTGTGTGTGGTGTGTGTGTGTGTGTGTGTGTGTGTGTGTCTGTGTGTGTGTGTGTGTGTGTGTATGGGTGTGTGTGTGTGTGTGTGTGTGTGTGTGTGTGTGTGTGTTTGTTGTGAGCCAAACCCTTTCTGTTTGTGAGGCAGAATGGGATCCCACTTTGCTCCGACACGGTGCATTCCAGAGCTGCTTCTGGTCCGTGCAAACAGTCTGTGGATCCGGTGGAATGGAGCAGCACAGCTGATCTGTCCTCTTTAGGACGTGTGTGTATGTGCATTTGTATGGGTGTGTGTGTGCCGTCACATGTGAGCAACCTGCTGGGTTGTATTGCCAGTTAAGGGGTTCAGGTTTATGATGTGTGCGTCTCCTCTGGCAGTGTCACAAATCCCCCATCGAACAGGCAAAGTGTGAGGGAACAGAGACAAAACGCTTCCAAAATAACCTTCTGTTTCAAAAATGTACTGTTACTAAGAGTGTCAGAATAAAAATTGAAATGCCAAATACAACCAGCATGACAGCAAAGCATGGCTGGTTTTTCATTTACCTCGTCGTTAACACCAAGCAGTTTATATTTTCTTAAGCTTTAAATGTGCTGCTCCAGAAAACATAAACGATATGCTTGAGCACGCTCCGTCTATTAGAGGGTTTTTTGGGCTAAGCCGTTTAGGAAGCTCCTATGGAAACCCAGATAAATTTCTCAGTTTTGTCTCTACCGTCTCCCACTTGTTCTTCACGCTTGTTCGCCAGTCATCTTCCCTTTCTACCGTTGGGAACAGAGTGGGAAGAGGAAATCTACAGCAGGTATTCATGTCTGAGTCACCATCCACTCGGCGGAGTGATGCGTTCCCCCGGAGGGCGCTTTAACCATCCTCAGCCTCATATGCTGCCGTCCAACTGGAGCAACCGCAGCCACTGGAATTACTTTGGTTTCAGATAAAGTTGGAGTTAAACTGATTATGAGTGACCTCTCGCAAAACAACGTCAGGGGATATGTGCTTCCTGTGTCACACTCTCTTCATTTCACAGCAGAATGAGAACAAGCGCCAACATGAAAGACCTGAGCAAGGCATTCTGGGCTGGGGATGAACCCCGCTGTGCAATATCCTACTCAACACCCTCAATTTGTTTTTTGTTTCTCATCGAAGGCATCCTTGGCTCAGGAAAACATTGCAGTTTGTTCGTCTTTGCCAGCGTTTTGATGTCTTTTCATATGGAGTGCTACTATCTCAAGCTGCCTTCAATCTCTCTTCAAAATCTTGTTCCAAGTTCCAAAACTGTGAAGATTACTTGTCAGGCATTCAAGATTTGGGGGGATATAACAGGATTTTTTTCACCTTATGTTGTTCAGCTTTGCCAAGCAAATAGCAGAAAGTTGGTGAAATGAATTGTATCGTTGAGCATGTATTATAAGTGCGTCTGATAAACAGTTATTGGCTTCAAGAGACGAGATCTTGTTAACATTGTATACATTTACAAACTGTTTAGTGATAATCTACAATCAGTGCTGAATAATCCAGCCAAGGTTCCTCTGATCCATATATGAAGGGGGACTGAATATTGAACATATGATATTAAAACTGACATTAAAAGTCTGTTTTACTGACTTTCAATGTCAGTAAAAGTGAATCATTCTAACATACAGAAACACATGCAAGTAGAAAGTAAGTCAAATTTGTTCATGCTAGGAGTGCACCAATTGCAGTTTTCTGGCCAATCATAATTACCGATCTACTAAAAATCCTGACCTGCCGATTCCAGTTTTGACCGATAACATTTTTTTTTGTCTAAAATGTTGCTAAATGTACCAAGAACGTTAATGAGTTGTCAACAGTGAGATGACTACCGTTAACTCCAAACATACAGATCTACCTGTGGGCCGGTCTGTAAGTCAAACCTCTCTCACAGAAAACATTAAATGTCTTTGCTGAGGCTGATGAATTAGGTGGTTAAGAGCCGATTTTTACAGCTTCACATGTAAAAATCAGCTGATCACCGATTTAACCAAAATTAGGGAAATCGGCACAGATAAGTCGGCTGGTCGATAAGTCGGCTGGTCGATAAGTCGGCTGATCGATAAATTGGTGCATCCTGAGTTCATACTTTTTGTGTAAGACAGACACATAAAGTATAGTGACAGCTTTAACATCATGTATGGATGTGATTTTGGTCCATTCTTCTACATAAAATGGACTGCAGTCAGGTGGGTGGCTGAATCACCTTTACTTTGTTGTCTAGAAAATCTACAGAACATTTGAAGCATGTGACATTGTTTAATGTGCTGACCTTGATGTAATGAATTTAAGCAGACATTAATCTGAATTGAGCAGTCAATGAATTTTAGATGTCAAATTATTGATGATTGAATGTAATCCAGATTATTGGGGAAAAAAATGAACAGAACAACGTATGAAAGGTGGTGAGATTCTTCCACACCTTGACATTCTTTACTAATCCTTCTGTCCTTCCTTCTGTTCTTCAAAATAAGAGTCTGAAACATAAACTGGGTGATGAATCCATCATATTCTGGTCTCATAATAAAGGGACTTTGAGAGAGAGATTTCATTTTGATGAGAATATTGTGAAATTTCATGATAATCCTAATCTCTGGTAAAATAAACTTCATCATTGCGGGTCTCCTGAATCGTACGCCTTTTAAATGATTGTACAAAAACGTGTCAGTAACATGCAAAATGCTAAAAAAAAATGTCAACCTCCATCTCCACTAAAGTGCTATGTCAGCTTTCTCATTTGAGCTCAACTTAAGGTTTAAAACGAGTGAGGGCAGGACGGCTGCAGCGTTTGTCATTGAAGAGCAAACCAGAACATATTGGGCAAGAAGCTTTGAAATTTAGTTTGCATCAGATTCTCTTTTTCCATTTAATGGAGTACCAGAGTGCATTAACGTGAATCGCTTATGCTAAATGCAGAGCTTATTCATATGGTAAGTGCTAGAAAGGTATTTCTCCAGCTTGAATTTATTGCCATCTGTGTAGCAAATATATGAAAATAACGACAGCTTGAGTGGAGGAATCTAATGCAGAAACACATTGAAAGACCCAGGGGTCTTGTTGCCCATTATGCATTCAGTATTTTTATTTTTATACACTGCAGCAGGTATTATGAGGAGTTCAGCTGCAATGAGAGTGTGTCTGACTACAGGTCTATGTGTTGCCTGGGTGAACATTAACTTACAACCTTACTGAATATTTCATAAAACATAACTGTTAGCAGGAGCAGAGTCAGACCAACCTAACATTAATCACTCACTTCTCATGTGAGTTGACACTTTGTGTCATCAGTCTGTCAGGATTTTTAATATGTTGAGATATTTATTTTTTATTTTAAATAGGAAGTTTGATGAAAAATGATCTTTTTCGAGTTTTAAATGAGATTATGTCATTCCCTGATCAAAAACATACCAGAGTGTTGCTTTGATTGATCAGTCTTTGAGAAACCCACACAGCTCCTCCAGGTCTCAGGGCTCAAATCAGGTCGGCCACATTCATAGGCATCTCCTCCACAGTGGTGTTGTAAAACATCTCCATGTCTCGAAGAATCCTCTTGTCCTCCTCGGTGACGAAGTTGATGGCAACTCCTTTTCTGCCGAAACGGCCGCCGCGACCGATTCTATGAATGTAATTCTCACGATTTGTAGGAAGGTCATAGTTGATGACCAGGGAAACCTGCTGAGCCCAGAAGATCGGTTGTGATCAGCAGGTGGAGCTGAACATGAGTCTAAACAACAAAGAAACGATGATGAGGAAGGGGAAGAGGTCAGGTCCCAGGTGATACATATGATGTGAAGTTTAATTTCTTCTCAAGTCAATTAGCTGAACACTTCTTCTTGTTCCACATCTGGACAGTGGTACCATTTGACTTTTTGTTGTGTGAAATTTTGAAGCAACTATTGCTGTGGTAGAGGGATCTGTAGAGCTGCCTAGTCGTTGCGAGGACAACACGAGGGATGGTAGCTCAAAAGAAAATTGCAGAAATCATTGATTACTTTCTGATTAGTTTTAATACTGATTATGTTCAATATGTGGAACAGTTTAAACAGACCAGAGCGGATCTGACTGGATCTGGACTGAATTAGACTTTGTAGAGGTAAATATGAATTTGACCTTTTTGTCTCGACTTCAAAGAGTCTTCAGATTAATGTAGACTTACTGGCCACTTTATTAGGTACACTTATAGAGCTGCCTATTAATAGGAAATCAGCCAATCACATGACAGCAGTTCAGTGTATTTTGAATCTGTTTATATTATGAATCATCTGGCATCAGGATGGAAAACCAGAAGATTTACATGACGGGGGAGTTAAGTGGGGGTGTAGTTGGTGGTCTCAGATTTGCTTTAACAAACACTATCAGCACCAAATCTGATCTGCTCATTAAACCCAGAACGCTGATCATGCCAACGACAGACACTGCAGTTCACACACACCATTCACCGCTACAAGGGAAAACACATTGCTGGATTGATAGGTAGGAACACAGATTAGTTCAAGCAACATTCAGCAGGGATCCATCCCTCCTGGTATCAGAGTTTCAGTCAGATGGTAGCATCACCATGTGACTGAACACTTTGGTTTAAACACATCAGCTTGCTTTGGTACTGCTGCTTCAGGAAAGTATATTCATCCTCTGATCTCTAAAGTCAAGAGTTAAAACAGTTCTCTTGCCAAGGGGTCCAAACCAGAACCACCATGGTGTACCTAATAAAATGGCCAGTAAGTCACAGCTTCCAGATTTCATCACATGCAGAGCAACATTCACCTAGGGATCGAATGACTTCATATTTTCTAAGTATGAGTCAGTGGACTGGTCATGCAACTTGTAGGTTTTATCAACTATATTCACAGCAAACATTGACAAAAAAAAAAACTCGCTTTTACTAAGTCCATTGTGCAGAATTAAAAGAACAAGAAACAGAACATTATCCCAGCCTTCTATGTGAGCAGCGGAGAAAAGTCGCACAATGTTGAGTCTGACACCAGCTGATACTGATGATGCACATATGGGAGTCAAATTATCACACTGACTACAGTGATGCTTTTGGAACATCACAAACCAAACTTATTATGAACGGATCCCGTTTGGTTACAGTTGAACTCAGTGCTGCCACCTGCTGCTCCTCCGTCCTCCGTCCGCTCCGAATAACTTAAACCATTGATCTGGAAGGCTGAGTCCGGCATGTAAGCCAGGTTTTAAGCAAATAATCTCTGCAGAAACTCTCAGCCTCAGATGTAACAAATCCACTTTGTTATCCAGTAAGCAGACTTTGGCCAGAAACAGAGTTAGAATGAGTGGCTTCCTAGCCTTCAGCTGGCTGCCCGCTTCCTCCTCTTCTGTTTTAAGGCATAGTATTCAGTTTCTCTTTGTTCGGCGGTAAATTCTTTACATTTTCTACAAGTTGAGGTGTCTAACAATCAAACCTAGTTCACTTTCTTTCATTTTCTTGGAAAAATCTGTTTTGTCATGTGATTGCGACTAGTTGACAGGCTCCGTAAAAAGTAATTCCAGAGTAAAGCATCGACTAGAAGACTAGTTGGTGCAACTCCTACATTCACCCAGCAGCCTGAAATAATGCTGCTGCTTCCGAACCCTCCATCTGGGCCTTCTGCTGTTTCCATGACAGCCTGGTTGTTGCCCTCTGACTCCTCACTGAGTCCCATTTGAGCCTCAACAGAAGCCAGTTTGTTCTGCAGATCTGCCTGTACACACCCAGAAAACACCAAGCTGCAGGTGAGCTCAGCACCCTGAGGACTGAGGAAAACTCAGATTCTGTAAAGCTAACTTTACTGCTGCCAGTAAAGTCTGGAAGCAAATATCACAGCTTGTCCAAAATGTGGAATATGAAAGTAGTAATCATCCTGAATACATTAAAATGAATGAACCAAACTTTAAAAGGCTTTTGACTGTTTTAATAACAACTTATTTCTCAAACTTTCTGTGATGCCGTATTTTCTTGACATTATTTTTAAAGATGACAACAGCAAGAGTTTTTGTGTGAAATAATTTTAAAAAAATCAAAAATCATCAGCTTGCAAGCTTTTTTTGCTTTAAATAAAACAACATGCGATTCATTTTCTCCTCATCACTCAGATTCTCTGGAGCAGATTGTACGTCTGACCTTGACTCCTCGGCTTTTCCTTCACTCACAGGCAGCTGATTGACCCCCAGGCTTTTCTCAACTTGCTCAATCATTTATAATCAACCTTTTTGCACATTCTTTATGCTTTGGTCACAGCAGATGGCTTCATCATGTTTTCTTTAAGAGCATCTCAAGTTACACAAGTTCATTTATTTTTCCGTTTTACAATCTTCCATCACAGACTTCCAACACATTTTCACATGTAAACCTTTTTAAACTTTTCTTTCTAGAGTTTGTTTGCAGTATAAATGTCTGCCAA
Source organism: Poeciliopsis prolifica (assembly GCF_027474105.1). Classification (NCBI taxonomy): domain Eukaryota; kingdom Metazoa; phylum Chordata; class Actinopteri; order Cyprinodontiformes; family Poeciliidae; genus Poeciliopsis; species Poeciliopsis prolifica. The sequence goes on from NW_026562493.1 coordinate 410,687, forward strand.
GTATTTTCATTGTGAGCAAGGGAAGGAGGAAAAAACAGTAGTAAGAAGAAAACAAGGATGAAATGAAACAAAAGGCCAAAGGTCAAATAATAAGGTCAGAAATAAGAAAGAACGGAAGGGAAAAAGAAAGAATTTTACTTATCCAGACTTTTATTCAATGCTAAAATCAAATTCAAACCCTTTCCAGTCTCTTTAGGAACCAAGACATCATTAGGTGAAGGTTTCAAAAAAAGTGTTTGCAATTCGCTTTCCCACTTTGCTGTGTAAAAAACCTAAAATGCCTAAAAATGGATTTAAATGAGAGGAAATGGAGGGAACTTTGTGGAACATCAATGCCAGCCAAGTCTTCTGAATGAATAGTCCATGTGTGTTGGGATCAAAGGTGTTTCTGTTCATAAAGACATATAATATTGATGCCAGGTTAGATCTGTGGCTAAAACATGAGGCTAAATATTAGACATGTCCAAAAACCCATTATCTAATAACTAACCCAGTTAGACATTATTTGGTGTCAAATGTGAATCTTAGAATGACGATGTTTTATTTCCAGTAACAGGAGGGAAAAGCAACGAGAATAAAACAAAACAAAAGGCCGAAAGGTCAAGAAGCAGAGGTCAATAACGTTATATTCCTAACAGCATCATGCAAAGCATGCATGTCAATAGTGTGGCAAAGATATTAGCATCAATGTTAAAATGTAAGAATGCACCTTTAAAAAATGTCTCATCCGTCCCTCTGATTGGACGTTAGTGTAGACAGACAGGAGTTCAGGCTGGTTGAAGGCTGAGTGGATGGAGACGGCAACGGAAAGGTCACCATGAATAGAACATGAGGGTGATCCGGGTCAGGCTGCTAAATGTCCGTCACCCTCCTGGTGATTATCTCCAGCTGGTTTGGGGGTGAATCCAGATCTCCTCCATATTCATGCCTGAACCTCACCATACACACTGCACTCAACAGGAGGGAGGATTCTTTACATCCAGGAAATTGGACTGGAAATAATGGACCCATGAGGGTGGAAGTGTGACCTTTGACTCTCCCTTTGTGTGTGTCCATGGGTATAGGACTTAAATAAAGAGCTCTGACTGGTGTGGATTAGATAAATTGATGTTTTGGTTAAGAAGGTGCTTAGAGCGATAAAACACGGACAGCCTCCATAAAGAACCTTATTCATCCTGAAGCTCCGTCACCTACATTTAAATAAAGCTGCACATGTATACACCAAGCTTCTGTCACTCTAATATAGTTTAACTTCTATCTTCTGAGCATTGAATGGCCTTTAATAAATGTCAAGATGAACAAGTACGGATCCTAAAGCACCTGCTCATCTCTGAGAAAAAGACCAGACAGGAAAAGGGGCAAAACTGCATATTCAACAAAATACCAAAACATGGAAGAAAGAAAGAAAAATCAGGTAATCACTGTGCAGGTTGTGTACACCGAGCAGAAACATTTTGCACACAACCAAATTCGCTGGGGTTTTTTTCAAGTTTGAGGGCTTTTGTAGTCAGACGGGAGAGCTGAATGACAAGCAAACAATTTTCAGCAGGAAATTGCTCATAAAACGAACATAAAATTCAAGTAAACGAGAAAGGATTTTACTTTTTTTTTCAGTTTTGGCAAAGTGCTTTATATAAGTGTAAGAGTGAGTATGATTTAGCTTCATTTAGCCACTTTGTATGAAAGCTGTATTAAAAAATAATTATTAGAACTTTTCAGGATTTCTGCCTCTGAAACCTCAAAACATAAAACCGTAAAATATTAGATTTCTCCACAATTTGGCAAGAACTTGTTGCCTTCAGTCACCAGTTGGAGTTTTCTGATGTCAAGTTGATTTGTTAGCTAAGAACATCAAGGAAATGTTCTGCATTTAAGCTGAACTCTTTTCAAAGGCATATCCATAACGCCACAGTAAGAGCATCTCATGTTTTCATCCTCTCTACTTTTAAAGCTTAAAAATGCCCAACTTTCACAAAGATGAAATAATTTGTCAGCCTCTCTGCAGTTATCAGCTAGTTTTTGATTTCAGCGTATGAATTTAAAGACGTATGGTTTCAAAGCCCTTAACATTCTAAAACATACACATTTTGTTGCTTAAACTCTGTTTTTAAATAAGATGCCAGGCAGGTTATGCTGTTCCTGCAAACAAACAACAAGTTTGTTTAGCTCCCAGCTTTGCTTAATTAAACCGACTTCAGCTAATCTTTTCGCTGTGGTGAACCCTAAAGAGAAAAGCTGAAGAGAAGAAGTTGTTCAAAATATTTCTGATTACACTCAATCAAAAGCTAACATATTTATTGGACGTTTTTAACCTGAAATAAATAAAAATAGTACAATTCAGAAATACTCTCAAACTCAGGACGTTTACAGTGTTTAAAGTGTGGCTGTAAAACATGGACATATTAAGTGTCAGTACAGAGGAACGAGTCTCTGAACATTAGAATGTGGAATTACTCAGACAAAAAAAAAGGGCAAAACTGAACCTCACACATATCCTCTCTTCACCTTTACACCCATATACCTGTCTCCAGTTTCTCCACACACTTCAGTCTTTCATTATTAATCTTTACACCAACTCTCTCTACAGCCAGACCTCAATAACTGATACTTTTCCCCAAATTCTATCTAAAAATCATTGAACATTTTCCTCTGTGAGACCAGAGTCTCACAGAGGAAAATGTAGAGTAAACTAAAAAGACTTAGCACTAAAAGACAGTCCTGGCACACAAACTCATTAGCTGTTCACACCGTGGAGGTGAAGGGGGATGAAATGAGAGTCAAACAACTTTTTACCTGGTGTTTTAATAACTCAACTCTTCCTGCTGTCGGGCCCTGATGGGACACCATTCGGCCTCACCGGCACAGACCGACGGAGCCGATGGCTCTCTGGATGAGCTGATGCAAAGCAGAAGCAGTCATGAATAATCCCATTATCCCAGAGTCGTAATTCCACTTCAGACAATGAGGAGGGCCACAGGCTGCACATCACAGCACAATGTGGTTAAAATGCCACAAAGTCCTTTTGGCACATTAACTGCTCACCTTGAAGTAGGAGAGGAAAAGCAAATACTTCGATCTCTTCTTTCTTTTTTTCAAAAATAAAAATATGTGAAGGGAAGAAATGATGTGCCTTTGAAGGCATTCACAGATGAAACAGTTCAATTTCCAAAGAACAACTTTTTTCCTTCTTTGATTTCTTAAAGGCATTATTTCAACATAATACAAATGATATCTCACTCCTTCTGCTTTCCAGGCTCTGCAACTCTGCTGCTGCTGGCAGAAACCAAAGGAGAGTTCTATAATTGAATAAAACTTTAATATCTATATGCCTCTCATGTATCATGCCATCATATTGAACTGCCTGTAGTGAAATGAACTCTTTTTTTTTACAGAAAGTAAATAAGTGATTTTTTTTCTAAAGATTGTAATTACTAATTAGTGCCTCATGTATCTATTGATCAGGTTTCCAGGTTGGACTCTGGTTTCACTGTCACCTTTAATACAAAACAAATATTTTTACACACGTAACCAAAGCTGCATATCAGTTTAGATTTCCTAGGAAATCACTTTATCAACTATGAGAGTAAAAGAAATCATAAAAACTGGTCCACTCTGACTTAATTGTCTTCATAATTATTTTTTGAACTAGAAGTTACTTTAAAAATATATATATATATATTTTTTTCTGAATCTGTCATATAAAAAGGCAGAATTATCTCCAGACTGAACCAAAATAGCCTGAGTGACCTTCTGTGGGCTGATATTACATATAGAAGATAGAAAATGTCATTTTTCTGATTCAGTATTCAGATTTTTCTGAGAAATGCATGATCATAAATTTTTTTCAAAAGCATATCTAAAATATTCCAAAGAAAAAGCTGAAATACTTAATGATGAATGATTTCCAAACAGGAAATCATTTGTTTTCCTTGGTGCTGATTGGCTGTATTCCCACAGAATGACGGCTTTGGATGTTAGCCTCTGCTGCCGTGCTAATGCTGCTACTACTGTGCATGACATCATTTATACATATTTGCTGTTTGAACTGTTCATTTTTTGAGGGAGTCTAAAGTATTTGTGGATTCTATGGATTCGGGGAGTGGCTGTGGTTCAGAGAATCCACAGCAGTACAGAATGGTATAAACCTGGTTCTGGTTCCGATTCTGGGTCAGCTCTTCATCTAGAACCAAAACCAAAAATGTAGAAGCAGCATTCAGCTTCAATGCACCACAGATCTGTAACAAACTCCCAAAAAACTGAAAAACAGCCGAAACCCTGAGTTCCTTTGAGGCTGAAGCTGGTTGAAGCTGCTTTGATAAGTGAAATTCTGATCAATATATCTGATGAATGTTTATTTGGTGGTATTTGACAGAATGTAATATTTATTTCATAACTGATGACTGCAGGAGGTTTTTATCAAGTAAGGCATTTTGAAATGTGCTTTAGACATAGACCGGACCTGAAACAACAAAAACCGTAAAGTTTTGAAATGGCTAACTGGTAACCTGACCAAGCATCTTGTACGTTTACTGAAAATTGATTGCTTTTCTTGCTTTCATGCATTTCACTGATCTTATTATAAGTTGAAATGGTGGCTGCAGAGAGTGGATGTGTTTCTGGAGGAGTGAATGACTTGTGATCTGTGGTTCTGCTCTCGGGTGCCGACTCTGGACCTGAAGACCCAGTGGAGCTCAGTGTGTTTGGGAGAACGGAGCAACTGCTTTAGGAACACCAATAAATCTCCATAAGAAATAGTTTCCAGCAGCGAGTCGGATCCCAGGTCTTTTAGTCCCAACCTGCTCCACTAAACTCTGCCAGTACGAAGGTGGTAAGAGCCTCACTAAATTGGTATGCAGCTGGACTGACTCACTTTACAAATCCATCATGTACACGAGTTTCTTCTCTGAGCTTTAACAGGATGACTTCATTTGTCAGACATATTTTACACAGTGAAGCTATTTAAACACAGTAAGCGGAATGACACATCCTTATGTTGAAATATGTGTTGCATATGTTACACCCACCTGGACTCATTAGAGAATCCTTGACGCAGACATCTATAGTGAGGCCATGCATTCGAATAATTGATAGAAGTGTTAATGTTGAATACTGAAGCTCATTAAACGTTTGGAGAGAAAAGCTTATTAAAGGAAACCAAAATGGTTTTTTTGTGCAGCAATAAGCATTATGAAGTGAAACAAACTGTATTGCTAATGGGGAGAGGGAGCAGTTCAAACTGGATCTATGAAGCTGCAACTTTTAGCTACAGAAGAAAAAGAGACAAAAGGCAAAAGCTCAAGCTTCAGTAACATCTTTTCTGTTCTTGCAGTCTTTTTAACAGGTTCACATTCAATCTCAGAAATCTTTAGTTACTCAGTTTCAAACTCCATATGAAGCTGAAAAAATGATTCATAAATCCTTATGTAAGACGCAGTGTCACTAAAAATATATGATAAAAGGTAAAATATCATCCAAACCAGTTTTCTCCACTGCACATTATCAACCTTCAGCACTGAGTTAACGTGGCTCAGGTGATGAACATAATATATGAGCTGAGTTATTGTTGCTTCAGTTCTTTGTTTGTCCTTCAATCCATCTGGAATGATGAAAAGAAGAAGAGTTAAAGGGCAACATGCTGCTGACAGCCACATGTTTGAGGAAGACGATGGGGAAGAAAAGACAGCTGACAGGATCACCTGGTACTTGGTGTGCGTAACACCTGAAACCAGGCAGCAAAACTGTGAGTGACATCACAGCACCAGGTTGGACTGTTCACACATATCACATCAGGAAAAACTTCACCACATAAGGAAACAAGGCAATTCTTATGTTATGTCTGCTTAGCCAAACTGTAAACTGATACATGAATTCTGCAGATTTTTGCATCTTATGGTTTTGAACACAACTTCAATAAGCAGCTAAACCTGCTTCTTCAGTCCTGTTTGTATCTAATAAGACAGGAAGTCATCTCAAACGAAGGAAGTCCTGCTGAAAAGTTGAACAAGCAGCATCTGTGCTGTGCCTGAGCGCTGTAGAGTAAAGCAAAGAGCGCTGGATAAAGTGGACCGTGCAACGGCTCTGCTGATTTCTCTCTGGTCTCATTAAAACTTGATGAAGGTGAACACTCCCTTTAAAAGCAGCAGCATCTCTTTGACAGAGTGCGGCCTGCTTTTGCCCATTAGCATAATGTGTTTGGTGATGGAAATGGGCAGGATGGTGAAAACACAACTTAAGGCTGTTTGGAGCTCAGGCTCAAACTTCCACAAGTAACCAAGCAGTTTATTTCCCCCCAGTTTTGTAATGCCTCTTTATATACCTTCAACTTTTTCACATTTTGTGACATATTAAATAGCATGGTATAGTTATAAAATACCCACAAAGTAGGAAAAAAGGTAGAGATATTTTTGCAATATTTAACATTTTAAAGACACCCAGATCTTCCAAAATAAATTCAGTGCAACTAATAACCTCCAGAGGTCTCTAATTAATTGAGTTCATAATCTCAGCATAACTCTTCTGTTTTGATATTTTCATATTTTTGAACAATTTGCTGTATGGAGGATTACTCTGGGTGGGTTACTTCTCCTGAGTAAAGAGGAGAACTGTGGAGAACATTTCCACTTCTGTTCCACTGATATAAAACAGAACACAAAGGACTGAAACCCTGATGGATTTATATGAACTTTTTCTCATCAGTTGAATAGTATCAGCTCCTTGGTTTTACCTTCTGTCATTTCCCCAGTGACAGTTTGCTTTTCCCTGGGGTGCACAGCAACAAATGAAAACCTTCTCACCATGAGATAAAATCTGAATAATTCAGTATTAAACCCATCTACAGAAGGAAGAAAAAGAGACTTTTTGAGGAAAAACGTTGCAACCAACCCAGAACTTTTAACCACTTAAAGTTCTGGGCGGCATGTAGAAGCGTTTGTGCGACCGCCTGGAGCATTTGTCTGAAAAAGGAAATCCTTTCAATGGCAAACCTTCAGCGAACAAGTGAGGATTGAAATGTAATGCGCTGCGCTATTATTGTTTACTCCTTATGTATTGCCGTACAAGCACAAAAAAAGGGGCTGATGGCCGTCCATAACAAAGCCAGAGTGTCACTTCAATGACTGCAGAGACAAAAACCTGAGGCACCTCGCTTAGTGGCCTCATCCAGTGGATGTTCCTCTTGGTTGGGGCGCAGGTTGAGTGTATTTGTTGTTGGTGGTGGGGGTTAGGCCTGTCGCAATAAACAATAATTCAATTAATCGCACAATAAATTAAAACTATCAACCTCATTTTAATTATCAGCTATATCGTTTCTTCCTGCCCTTTTCTCTTACTGTTGATGACTCTGAATGAAAAAAGGCTCAACTCCAGTGCTCTCCTTCCTTATTTCCTTAGAGTAATGCCCAGTGTGCGCTGCACCATCTTAGGTCGCCGATTGTCAGCCCATTATCAAAACCTGAGAGACACATTAGCCGACAGAAGTCCTAGCTATAACGGTTCGATTGAACCGTGTTGTGTCCAACAATGGACACAAAATAATAAGTCCAGTTCACTAATTTGAAACCAGGCATTAATCAATTCCTTACTACAATCTACCTGCAATGCATGTGGCTACTGTCAGTCTGACTGAATGAAAAATTAGAACCTATTTATGTCACGTAACAAAGAACAGCTGAAAAGTTACCGGGTTTTCTGGTAGAAATCCTGTAGTTTGAACTATTGCATCAGGCAGTCGGATTCTTCTCTATTTAAATCTAATGATTACTGAAGGCCAATATACTATACAGACTTCATAATCTGCACTCTTTTGGTTGAATGCAGTGTTTATTTCCACTTTGGCTTTATGTTGTTTAGTTTTTATTCAAGTCCATTTATTGTTAATGGAGACTGAGAATCTATTTTATTTTTGGTTTTGGTTGTTTTATTTATTTTGTATATCAGTCCCAGTGTTAAGTGTTCTTTTGAAAGTAAAGTGTATCTATCTTTGCAGGAAATCGCATGTATTATTACATAATTTCCATTAAATCAATGTAAAAAGGTCTTCAAACAATATTATCGTTTATCACAATAATTTTTGAGACAATTTATCGCCCAGCAAAATCTGTTATCGTGACAGGCCTAGTGGGGGTTGGGGAGTGAGTGTATTTGTTTTGGGGGGAGTGACTGAAAGGCAGCACTGCATCAGCTGAACCCAGCATGGTGCCAAGGTAACTGCACATTCCTATTCCCCCCTTGGTGGCTTCATAAAAGTCTCTGTTTGAACAAGCGGAGGTGTGTGTGCCTCTCGGGGGACTGACGAGCGAGACCGGCCTGAGGTTTCATCACAGACGAGTTACACCCTGCTAGAGTATTTACGCCTCTTTCCACATCCTGTTACATTATTAATGTAGTTTGTTTGGATTTTATGTGACAGGTCAATAGAAGTGGAGAAGGAAAATTGTAGTTGTTTTACTTTTGTTTTTTCATATAAGAGTGGTATGTTGCTGTATTCAGCCCTCTTTACGCTGAAGCCCCTAAATAGAAAGCACCACACCACTAACTGAAGTCACCTGGAGAGCAGGACGACCACCATAAGAACACATATTCACATATTAGTGTAGCCCAGTCAATGTCCAGATCTCAGGCTGTTTTCACACCTTATAGTCCGGTGGACTTGGATCAACCACGGACCAAAACTGCTGCTGCTCCACCTCCAGCTGCTGTGGGTCTCTTTCTCTCTGCTCTGAGTCAAACCAAAACCCTTTGAAAAAGCTATTCCCCTCCTCGCCTGTGGGGCTGCTGCACCAAGAACCACTGAAGAAAACAACACAAAAACCATGGAAGAAGTATCCGTTGGTGCAACTTCCTTCTTCACCAAATGGAAAATAAGATGGAGGCGTCAGATTTTAGCAGTTTGAGGATTTGTCTTTAGTCTTTGGCTAAAAACCACGAGCCATTTCTCTCACTAGTGCTAGGCTAACACGTTAGCTTTGAGAATGCCCTACACTGTAGTCCACTCCCTGTTTTTCGAAGTGGACTACAGCTAATTTAGTCCACTTGGCTAATTTGGTGTTCACATTCAAACTGAACCAGAGTTCACTTCAACCAAACCGAGGTCTGGGTTTGTAGACGAACCAAAGTTTGAATTTTGGTTGCATCAGAGTTTGATTAATTCACAGTTCCTCAAACAAACCGGAATCTTTACACAAACAAACTAAAGTCCAGTTAATGTGGACCAAACAGGGCCGGTGTGAATGCAGCTTGAATATGATAAAAAAGATTTGGAGCATGAATAGACTCCAGTCAATCTGACTAACTCTGACTTTGCAAAGAAGACTGGAAAAATATGTGACCTTTATTGGTTCTGCATCAGACTGATTCTGATAACACTGCACTCTTTATGTGTATCTTTATGTATTCATCTTAATGTATGTTATTTATTTTATTTCACAATTCATACTACATGGTGTTGGTCTATCATAAAAAAATCTATTAACACATGAAACTTGCTAAAGTGACAAACTGTGAAAAAGTTCAGAGTTTGAAACTTTTTCACATTCCAGGGCACTATATGCAACACTTGGCTTTGTGAAGTTATTTTTTAATTTAATAGAACAGACAGAGAGCAGAGCAGACAGCTGAGATACGCATGGAACCGTGCAGGTTGGTGACCTCCACAAACACTGCAGGAAATACTGGCCTATAAAAGTGGAAAACCCAATTTATTTAATTTCTTTATCTCCTTCCTCACAAACACACACATACACACACACATACACACACACCCGTTCTCAAAGGTGTTAAATCTTTCCCCCAGGCTAACAAGTCCTCGGCGCCAGGGCAAAAGGGGAAAGGATTTCTGGGAATAGGAAGAAAGTTGAATAAGAAAGATAACAAGGAGGATTTTAAATCAAAGGTGGATTTCAATTCAGGTCAAATTCCATATTCCAATAATTTAATAGTCTCTAAAATACTAATCCATGATTAGTTATAAAAATAGACCTCATTTGGGAAATATTTATCTTGGATATAAAAAGAATACAGTAATAACACTGTAGGAGAGGTAGTTTTTATAAATTTTAATAAACTACTCTCACAGGAATGTCGCCATGTTGTTTACGCTGCAATGCATTCTGGGTAAATGATGTGCAATAGTAAAACTGTCTGGCTCCTCCAGTCAAAACAGTGATGAGTAACGTTATGAAGCCTTTTTCAGTTTGTTCCGGAGCTCTTTGAAATAAATTGAATGTAGAAATCACAAGAGGAAATGAAAATAAGGAGGACCAAACAGAGGAAGAGGACACAGGTGGCCGTAGGAACTGCTGGTGTTTTGCTGCAGCTGCCTTCAGTTTCGTAAATGAAACAATGAATGACGGGTACCTCTGGTCAGACAGCGTGATCCGGTAGGTACTTCTGTAGCTCTGTGTCCAGACTTTGCCACCGGCACCGGACCTCCATGGGCCGGTTGTCAGTGGTGACAGTACCACAGGGAGAATCACTCCTGTTACCATCTGAAAGAGCGTCCAACTGCCTGTGAGCACGGCATTAATTCTTAGCTCGTCAAGGTAACATCACCTGTTAAAACCTTCGTAGGTTCTGCTGGTATAAATGACTCAAAGTGTTCTGGAGAAATGTCCAGGGTCCAGATTAGGTCCTTCAAAAGTTGTGCTCCACTCTGGCTCTGGCACTGTCCTTTTCTTTCTTTCATGTGGGAAATTGTCCACATTTGCCTCAAGTTCTATTTTTATGTTTTTAAATTAAAGTGGATAGTGTCACAGGGTGTCATTATTGAAAATGAGTTCTTTATCAAATGCAATCTGATAAAAAACTACTCTGGTACAGTTAGGCATCCTGTGTTGACTCTGTAGATTCCAGTCAGAATGAACCGTGATGCGTCATGAACCTATCGGTGAAAAAATGGCGGCCTCCATGGGTAAAATATAACAAAAGATGTACAGTTTTCAAGTAATTATGAGTTTTGTCGTATCACACACAGCAATTTTTTAGGTCATAGGAAAATTGCAACATATTTAGGCTAACATGTTCAACTAGTCGTGTATCCTTTTAAGGTTCTCTTCCATCAGCTCTGTTTCTTTGTTCCTGCATTTCCAGTATTTTCCTGCTTCCACTGAAGTTTTCTGTTATTTCGTGGGTTTAATTTTTCTCTCTTTATGCTACGAGATTTGCTCAGTCATTTTACATGAAGTGTCTGAACATCTTTTCAGCAAACAACGCCAAAAGGAATGAAAGGTCACAGATGTTTTGTTCCTCTACCCAAAACCAGTGCTTGACGTTTTCTGACCTCAGCCACATTTCTCAAACCAAAATTGTCATTTCTTGCACTGAATTAGATATGCATACTTAGATATGCACACTGTTTTTCAGACAAAAGCAAAATGAAAAGTTTCAGAGAGAGGTGGGATTTTTTTATATCTCAGGAAAGTGTGCGTGTGTGTGTGTGTCGGGGTGTGTGTGTGTGGTTCAGTAAAGGAGCTTCGACTGTTTTTAAGGCAGAAGCTTAAAGAAAAGATAATATCACCCTACAGAAGGAAGCTACACAGCATTAAAAGAAAATTTTGCAGTTTGCTGCCCGTTTTTGTGATGCTCCCAGCAGAACTGATTTTATAGCAAACCTTTCAGGAAACGTCCAGGGTCTTCCTACCAAAGCAAATTAAGAACATGACCAGTGGTACAGCTGGAGGTGGATCATAACAGATCTTAAGGAAAAACAATGTCTTTTATTTTCTGTAGCCACAGACCAAACACATATCGATAAATCACCTACAAATATCGATTTCAGCTTGATCCTCCCTCTATTATACTGAGTTCTGCTTCCAGATATTACAGCAGATATCTTAATTTCACCTGTCTAAATTATAAAAGCTGTTTAGACAACATCCTGTTTATAAATGCTATTTGAAATGAATTTATCATCTGACTGATCTCTATAAACCCCATTTTAAAGAGGTGTTACCAAATCTCTTCAGCAGAATTTGTGAAAATCATCTGAGGATTTTAAACGATCAGAGTGTTTAGAAAAATAATTGTAAACAACAACATAGAGACACTATGTTGCATATTTATGCATATTTTATCATGTAGAAGGAACATATGACAAACAGGATTGTGTAATTTCAGTGTGGAATGAACTGAATCTAACCAGTCACACCAGTTAGAAACCTATTCACCTCCTGGCCTATGGGGGCACTGCAACAAGAACCACTGAAGGAAACAACACAAACACCTCAGAAAAAGAGAAGCACAGTTTCCTTTTTCATGAAATGCAAATAAAAATGGAATGGAGATTTTCTTGGTTTCTCTTTTGTCTTTGGTAGAAGATCACAAACTATTTCTTCTGCTAGGACTAGACATGGGCATTTGTTTTGGTTGCATTTACCCAGAATGCCTTGTGCTCATGTCTGCTTCCAGCTTTGGAAGTGGTCTCCAGTCAGCTTAGCGTCAGACCGCAGAGTTCACTTTTATCAAACCAAGACTTAGGTTTTTATGCAGACCAGAGTTCACTACTTTCTGGACTTTCTACACAAACGTTTGATTAAAGTGGACTAAAGAGGGTTGGTTTCATTTAGCTACTGCCTGGTTTTTCATCATTTTTTTCTGTCTTAAATTAGAAGAACTTAAATAACTATTTCAGTCAGAATATTTTTGATCGGGTTCTGTCTGTGAGCACTGCTGTAGATCAGCTGCTGCGTCAGGAAAACTCACCAGGCTCTGCTCCAGCTTCTGGCTGAAATTACATCAGGTAGAAAAAGTAAAACCTTCCAAATCTGAATTATAGCTGCTAAGTTTTAGGGATCCATCTGCCAGTGCATTATTACTTCATATTCATCATTTTTAAAATTTGATCTTTGAACTTAAAGGTATGAAAATGTTGAATATTTATTCATAAAAGTAGTTCCTTTCCTGAGTTAGAGCCTGGTATATAATGGAAGAAAACCAGCAGCCCTTCAGGATATATCATGTTTGCTGGAACGAGGCCAAGCGGCACGCCGTTTAAAAGCACAAAGCCTTCAGCCACAGCTGTGAAGGAGGAGCGCATCACAACGAAACTCAAAGGACTCCGATTCACTACAGGTTTTGATTTACTTGCAGGTAAAATGTGCTCTTTGTGTTTTACATAAGTTCTATTTAGTTCTGGAAAATTACCTGTAAAAGGTAATTTAATTAAAGATGGTGACAGCTTTCTAAAATGTCACATTTTCACATTTGTGGCGTGTTGAAGAACAACTTCAGCAGCAGCAGGAGGAGCAGATCGTGCAGCGGTGACACCAGGCAGCTGTGGGAGAGAGGACCCACCTGACACCAGAGGGACATGTCACCACTAATTCATGTCACATGTGGGGAAACTCAGTGAAACAGCCTTGTTTCCTACAGGTGAGCAGCACATATTGACTTCATCATGCATCTGCAGTCCACTTTACTTTGAATAATTTGTAGTGGGAGGGCTTATGCATGAAACAGAGTTGTCAAGCATTTAAACATGTGGTGAGGAGTCAAATGATTTGTAGTTCATTGAAACTTAGTTGTGAAGAGATAAAACAATACAAAAGAATATCTTACTGTAGACGGAAAGAAATCTAAACTTTATGCTTTTCCATACAAAATAATATTGTTTCTTTACAAATCTATTGTCTGGTTGCAGGCAGAAGCTAACATTGAACCTGTGTTTCACAAATATTAAAGTATTGCTTTCTTATGGATTTAACACTGCAGCACACTAGGGGTTGCATCAACTAGTTGACTACAACACTAGTGGATTCTACAATGACTTTTTTTATGTTTCCAATCCAATAGTCGCAATCATGTGACAAAACTGATTTTCCCAAAAAAATGAAAGAAAATAAATTGGATGAGTTCGTCAGGCAGCTCAAACTGTCTGAGGAACTCATCTATAATTTACTAAAGAGAAAGTGAGAATTTCAGCAAGGGCTACTGGAATAGGGACGCTGCGTGGTGCCGTGGTCAACGCGGCGTCTGGAGACCGACTCCCGTCCTCGGTCAGACAGCCGCTGCTGAGTCAGCAGAGCTTCCTGCTGCGCATCCGGGTGGCGGAGCAGCAGGTGGCAGCGTTGAATTCAACTGTAACCAAACGGGATCCGTTCATAATAAGTTTGGTTTGTGGTGTTCCAAAAGCATCACTGTAGTCAGTGTAATAATTTGACTCCATATGCGATCATCAGCTGGTGTTTAAAATTTTAAAAAAGTCAGACTCCACTATGTGCAACATTTCAGAATTTCCTCCGCCGCCCACGAAAAAGTCTGTGACAATGATCTGTTTCTTGTTCTTTCAATCCTGTATAATATAATTAATTATGAGGGGGATTATCAATATTTGGCATGAATATTGCTGATAAAGCCTCCAAATGGCTGTGAAGCGTTTTTGCGCTTACGTCAACTCGACTTTTATCTTATTATAGTCGACCTTAAAAAATATGAAGTTGTTCAACCCCTATGGCACACACAGTTTGATCAGCAGTTAAGCTGCAAACATTTTTTCAGACATGCTTAAAAAGTTCAAAGCTGACCAAAACCTGAAACTCAGTAAGTAAATCTCCTATCAAATCTATGCAAATGTTACTTAAATGCTGCAAAAGTGGCCAAATAACAGCATGATTCACTATGCCATGTCAGTGCTCTGTCTGCACTAATGAAAATTTGATTATCTGTTTTAATGTTGAACTCCTTGTATTTGTGAGGTTTCTTTTCTTATATTATTTTATTGTTTTAATTTTGTTCATCCTAATATGGCCAAATGAACATTCAGGACAGAAAACATGATTATGACATTATAGCAAAAATAACAGTGATATTTACACCTTTACACCAGACACAAGCAAAACCACAGCATGTCGAGGCAGCATACCTGCTATAAAGACGTGACAGGACATATTTTTAGATACACTGAGACTTCAGGGTGATAAATTGCCACAGCATCTTAAAAGCATTTCACGAAACTACTAAACTAAATCTGCAAAAGTCAACTAAATAAAGTAAAGAAATCCAAGTCTTGAATGAACAGAGCAGCCAGTTGCAGTTAATAAAGTGTTGTCCTTAGGTGTTAATGTTTCACGCAGCAGTCTCATAAAGCTTCACGCTCCATATTTGCCTTCAGTGACACTCGCCGCTAATTATGGTGTTACGGAGCGTGCTGCGGTGCACGAAACTCCAGTGGATAAAACAACAAGCTGAGCTGAAGGAGTGCTGAGCAGACACACAGCCATGTGCCAGCTTGCTGCTGCCTTATTACGGGAAACCTTTGACATTTTTCACAGCACTTTCTGTTAATGTGCTCATCTCACTGTGTGACTTGTGAAACTTAACTGCTTCACATTCCAAAACTTGCTCAAATAACCAAAAATTACAGAGCGTTGCACACAATGAGGCTTATTCCCTGAGCATACAATCAGTAAACATACAAAATAACTTCCTATTTTCCCTCCAAGAATAAACACAACAGCTAAATTGTTCATATTACCATCAGTTCTTCATTATATTTCCATTTCTCTCTGCCTTTCATTCATCCCATCATTATTTAAATGAGCAGGCAGGTGGATGCACGAGGTTGACAGAATACTAAGCACTCGCTCTGTTTGTTCCCTGTTGTGCACACAGTCCCTGTAGTGTATGGCAAAAGACGAGGGCAATGTAATGTAATGATGAGCTAAACGGACAGAAGGTAAACAAAAAAACACAAACAAAGCAGGCTTTAGAGAGAATTAATGATCCAGATGTTGCCAGCGGAGCTGAAAACCAGTCAAATCTTGACAAGCCGGCAGAATGAACCATGGACAAGTTTTCAGCAGCAAGGTTCAGAACAAGTCAGGCTGAGATTCATGAGTCTTTAGACAGCATGCACATCCAAATGGCTCCACAACAGAGGAAGGAGTCAGAAAAGATAGCTAAACAATAGATTAAGAGATTAATGAACTGTGAAGCTGATCATTAATAGGTGGGAGAATGAGATTTAAAAGTTAAAACAATCTGGAGAGAACAAAACAGTTTAAAGATGAAAGGTTGTGAATTTTAAAAAATCTGGAGTGCCATCAATAAAATATGATTAAGTCTTCCAGAATTATGCATTAATATAGCTTTTTTGTCTTGTGTTGCATGAAATTACAACAGAGGAACCGATTCAGTTTTCTGGGATGACTTCAAGTCATTTTGTTAAAGATCTAACATAAAAATATAATAGTTACTAAGACTATGGAAGCAAAGCATATCTGCACTACATGTTTTCAATTTGGGCTTTAGACAGCAAGGCTAAAAAGAAATACATGCAACTGTTTGTATAAATGCACTCACAGAACAGACACAGATAAATACAGTGTACTTTCTTTAGAGACCACTAAATGCAATCAAATGAAATATTAACACACCAAAGGAGCAATGGGTTTGCTGAAAATATTTCATTCACCTTATTGCTGGTGTTGATGTGGGACTGACTGCTTCCCATTCATTTTGATGGATATTTTGATTGTTAATCTGAAATAGTGAGCTGTATTTTTTTAAATAAATCTTATTCTATATAATAACAGACATGTCAAACTGTTTGCTGCTGCACCTCTAATCAGGTTAAACTCCATTTGTTGATTCAATTGGCGAAAGTTTAATATGCACCCAAAGTGAAACAGGATCACTTCTGAGATTATTTTCATTTGGTTAGCCAAATATAATCTAAATTTGAAGATTATAATTGTGATTAAGACCCTGAGTCTTTTCTTAATTTAGTTTGTCAAAAGAAACAAAAACACCCAGAGGAAAAATGTTTAGTTGACTTTGTGATTGAGTTGACAAGCAGGGAAATAATGTTGGCTTCTATGAAGGATGAAAGCACTGCAGGAAGCAGACAAGGTATGATTTCTATCATGAAGAGGAGAATAGATACGGTGGGTCCAGGTTTGTAGAATGAAATGGTAATTTTAGTGATAATCACAAAGGTGAACAGAAATCCAGGCAGCACAGGTGAACGATGAGGCTAAGAAGTCCAGCCTGCTGGTAGTACGGTCAAAGACATGTGACATGACACTCAACATGGATCCAACAGGGAAACACAGACAGGCAAGATTAAGTACACCAGGGAGTAATCAAGGGGAAACAAGAGGAAAACTGGAGACAATCAAACGGTAAGTGGGACAACATGGAGACCCAACTGAACACAGAAACCTAAATTAACACACAGAAAAACCAGATCCTCACAATTGCAGGTTGTTTTTTCCCTCCCGGGGTTTTTTGTGGGCTCTAGTGTCCCTTACATGAAGACAGGCTGACAGGACGGGGGAAAAGACATGCAGCAAGTATCGTTGGGTCTGGGAATCAAACCCGCAATGGCTGCTTTGAGGACTCAGGGCCTCCAAATGTGGGTCACGCTATCCCCTACGCCACCACAGCACGCCCCACAATTTCAGGTTTTCAAACAAAAAGTCTGTATGAATGAGGTGGAAGGCCAGGCCACGTTACACCACACCAAATGAAACCAGGTTTCTACCAGAAATATCTGGGCTGAAATCAACTCTGCTGCTACTGCTTGAATGTTGATGCTAAAACAAACTGGCACAAATCACTTTGTCAATGTGCATTTGAGAAGTTTTGATTTTGGTAATGATTTTATTTTTAGTTCTTTACTAAATAATAGAAAGAAAACAACTCCTCTGTAAGTAGCTGTACCAAAATTAAATACTATGTAACTGTGACCTAAATATCCAGGAACATACCAAACTGTAATGTTAATCCACTGTAACACCATAACTAGTTATTAAAATCTAATTCCTGGTTGAAAACTTAGATGTCAACACCAAAAATGATTTTTTTATCTAGAACAGTTTCTAGTTTTGGAGCTTTTTCTGTGTGTGAATCACTGGAAACCAGAGGGAAATCGGCCGATTATAATCGGCCGATTTCCATGAAAAAGAGTAGGATCGGTGATCACTGATCACTGATCACCTAAACCGATCACTTGTATGTCTCTTTGCAGCCTGCGTGTGCAGCCAATGATTGGTGATCAGCATTGATCGGCCCTGATGGGAGATCGGATTTGGAATCAGCAGCAAAACACCTGATTGAAGCATCCCTACACCAATCAGGAAACATCATGGAACTGAAGTATAACTAACCACAAAATTATTACTAGATAGAACTTTCTTATTGTCTGCTATGGTAAGCACAGATTTATATAATTACTGGTCTAATTTAAGTTTTTTCAGACACCAGCCAAGCATCTGATGCTGTAAATGTGCAATAGCTTTAGGTTTATGAAGAAAAACCTGTGAGTCACTGAGCGCTCCATCACTGAGCGCTCCATCAACGGCTGTTCTGGGCTGGATCTCCGGTTTCACATCAGTTTCCTGCATGTCTTCTTTTTCTCTCCTCACATTTGTTCCTACCAACGTCTTGTTTAATTAAAAACATTTTCTCTACCTTCAGCAGAGGCTGAACATCTCAGAGATCAGACACATATTATAAAAACATTTTTAATTAAGGATGTGTTTCTACAGGAACATAAATCTGGATATTTGTCTCCCATTGTTTTACTCGTGCCTTTTGGATGTGATTCAGTCTCCTCCAGGACAACACGAAACCAAACTGTTGACCAGTAGAAGGCAATGCAGCAAATCCTCTGCACTGGCTTTGCATATTCAGAGGGTTTACATGTAGAAATGCATACAGAATGGCATAAGTCTTGCAGAGATGTGCATAAATGCTACTTTGAAAAGTGCATAAACATAAATGTGCTATCACCCTCCATCATGGTGAATGAACCAGCCTAGTTCAGTGTATAAATACTCTGCACACTGTGAGGGAGTCAGACCTATAGAAACTTTTAAGTAAGAGGGACAACAAGGCTCTCTCTTTTTATTTGTCTCTTTGTCTCGATATCTTTTCCTGTGCTCTGTCTCGCTCTCTGCTATCATAAGTCTTATTAAAACTGGGGAATAAGGAGAACTCAGACCACAGCCTGGTCTTCTGCGAGGGGTTAGTTAGCAGGATGTATGTGTGTGTGTGTGTGTGTGTGTGTGTGTGTGGGGGGGGGGGGGGGTGAGGGTGTGTGTGTGTGTGTGTGTGTGTGTGTAGGTGTGTGTGTGTGTATGTGTGTAGGTGTGTGTGTGTGTGTGGTGTGTGTGTGTGTGTGGTGTGTGTAGGGGTGTGTGTGTGTGTGTGTGTGTCAGCTACTTACTGCAGTTGGAGCGACCACATAAACCATAAATTAAGAATAGATTTTTTTATGGGGACTGCATGGATACATCTGCAGATAGATGCATGTAGACCTATAAGTGTAGTGGGTTAGAATGACCAGCAAGCAAAAGCAAACAATTAGGTAATGATTTGGTCTCCTACATATATATGAAGTCACATCTTAACAAACTAGTTCAGTTTCACAGGATTCAGTCTTCACAACATTTCCTCTGATTGTTGTTAATGTTTGTTAAAGGAATAAGGTTTTGACATTTGATGCAATGAAGTCTTTGGTGGGTTTGTATTCAGCTGAACAGCAGTTTAACATAAAACTTTGTTTAGATAGTTTGAGTTGAAACAACCCTGCTATTTGGACTCATTGATCCTGCTGGTCTAAAACAAGGACAGTGAAAGTCTAACTGAAGGTAGACTGATCTTTATGTTGTACTGAATCCAAACTCAAGTTCCTGTTTTAGCTAGCGATGCTCATGGCAGTCGCTAACAAAAGTTGCTACTCTGTTAAATAAAGCCCAAACTGGATCTGACTCTCAATGCGGCTCAGATCAGTCCAGTGTTTGTCCTGGTTTGTAGCACAAACTCTTTATCAGCTCCATGCTGCACACAAAGCAGTTTGATGTGAAAACTTTCCCCCTGCTGATCAGCTGACTGTGTGACAGAACAGTCTGTCAGACACGAAAAAGAAAAGTTTAATTTTACATCTGCGTACATATCCCCTTACTCCGAGTATGGAGTGAAAAACATGTGGGACCTTGAAAGTTTCACCCCAAATCCAAAATATATTTCATGGTTCAGAAGAACTGAGATGGTGTAAAATTCACCCAGCTCTCCTTTTAAAAAGTTTTAGAAGATGTGAGTCGGGTCATGCTGAGTTTGAGGAACTCCAGAATGAATAGTTTCATATCTACATGAACCCCCGGTGACCACACAGTTAAAGTTTTCTAAAGCATTCCCACGACAGATAAAAGTTCACACAAACCGTATAATCCAACATCAGGCTTTGGGTTGGTGTGTGTGTGCTACAAATGGAAGCACACACACACATCTTAAGATTCAACTGCAATCAGTAAACAATGTATCTGACTGAGCCCAGAAAAACAAGAAGCACAGGGTGAAATGTTCAGCAGTGAAACTTGTGTGAGTGTGTGTGCAAGTCTTGACAGAAGATCAGTGAACTGCAGATGTCTGACTCTAACAGCAGCAGATGCCACTGTGAAAAAAAAACAAAACAAAAAAAACAGAACCGCACAGATATGGTTGAGCAAAACATCCGTAACCCTAAGGAAACAGTGACTGCAGCGCTGAGTTAACAGCAGAATATCACAGCAGAGTACAATTAAGAATCACGTTGACCCGGGAAGCCATTTATTTTCCCCTAATTAGCAAGCTGACAATGAAATTCGTCACAACGATGACACTCTACTAGTTTGGTTATTTTCACTCAACTATTAAATTAGTGCCTGCCCATCACAAATCCAAGCAGAATGATATCTAATTCAAAATAACTTGCTGCTGTGTTAATCAAAAACACAGCTTGGGATGGTCGCGCCATCAACATGTGAAAGACAGAGCCAGCTCGTTTAAAGTGACATGCAAATTACTTCCAAAATATGACAACGAGCTGAGAGGAGGAGGGCTCCCTGAATGTTTCTGCAGACATGCTGAGTGACTTTTTCACAGATGCAAACCTTCAGATTTAAAAAGGCATTTTATTTACAACTGCATTACGAAAACAAAGATTTAACTTGAAGGTTTCTGTCTTAACCGTCAACATGAAAATATATTAACTAGTTTTCATGTCTTTTGTTTTATTAATTAGCTTATATAATTTACCAGGGATGTTTAGTATTTTTGATGTGAGGTGGTGTAAAATTAGTTATAGTTCCTGTAACTGTAGAGGAAATATATTACAGTAAGTTTATAAAATTGTGAACAAATCTTAAGAATAAGATTTCTAAAAACATATTCTAAACACAAGATTTTTTACAGCAGAAACAAAATGTGTTTTGATTTACTCAAACGTGGTTTTGGTGTGTGGTGGTTAGACTCTCACTGTTTGCCTGTTGCTACCCAGTACTAATACTCTTCTGAAGGAAAGCGTCAGAACAATTCCTAACAGCAGACAAATTTACTACAAATGTCAAAGCAACATCATTAAAGATCCTGAGGAATCCTGAGTGGCAGCCCAGCTCAAGGCTGAGATATCTGGCAACAGGACAAGACTTAAAAGTCTCACTTTAGGCTGACATTTCACTTGTAGATTTCCTGATCAGAAACCTACTGCTGAATCAGATGCAGTGAACAGAGATTCTGCCTGACAGCTTCCAGGTAGCAACAACGGACGGTTTCAGTACACTGAGCATCCACATGAAAAACCCACCCATCCTTTCAGCTCTGCAGCCTGTGAATCACCTGCCTTATCAATAAGTCAGGTTTATTTCGCAGCTGCAGGGTATATAAAAGAAGACCTGGTCTGTGAACTACAGAAACAATTACTGCCTGTCAAGAGGATCAAAAGCAAACAGTGCTGCACTTTCCAGTTTGGTTTCTCTCTCATGGCAGCTGCTGTTTTCCTCTCTTTGGACAGCTGATTCGAAGCTATCTTAGCAGATCAATAGTGGTTAAGCTCGGGTGAGATGAGGCAAGCCTGAGTGCAAACTGTACCTGAAGGTTGGGCCTAATCTTTTGGTTTGAATAGTAAAGCCACATGTGACTTTAAGAGTTTGCTTTCTGTGACTAGCTCTGATGTTGCTAGTTTTGTAGCTAGTTTCTTAAATGGCCAGCTAGCTACTGAGCTAACTACCATCGGCTGTAAGGTTTCTTATCATTGATTTGCAACATTTTATATTATGATAACATTACCACTATAGCTTAGCTATACTTTTAGCATGATCAAACTCATCATATAACAGTAACATTAGATTTTCACTTACAGCCGCAGCAAGTGATTGATTTTCCTGATACATGTTCTCATCCCTTTTGAAAGGTTATTTTATTATACATGAAAAGATAAAAGAATTTTTCTTCTTATGATGGAGTTAATGACATGTTGATCAGAACAACTGATGCATCTCAGACTTTCGTGTTTTGTATGAATTGTCCCACAGCGATTTACTATGAATCATAACTTATTTATTCTCAGGAATCATAACACTGAATTGACCTAAATTTTGATTGAGAGATAAATTAAATACAGTTAATTAAGCTGCATATTTTTTAAGCCAGAGAGCAGAGACCCCAGACGCAACCATTCAACCTGTCCACCTAAAAATGTAAAGTAATTATTAACTTTTAGAAAAATGATTAAATTTGCTCATTTTTTCTTATTGTTTCTTTGTAGTGATGCTCTGTGAAACAAGGCGTACATAGATGGAATTTAGCCCTGCTTTTTGGAAGATTTGTGCAATTTGCTTGATAAAATTAAGCCCACCTAATTGTATCACCACTTGTCATAAAACTGGGCTATGAAGCTCCTCTGTATGAACCGGACACAGCCACAGATAATCATAATCCTAAGGCAACTTTTCAGCCTCACTTTTGATATCTTGATGTGAGACGTTCTCTGTCAGCCTCCCTGCCCCGGCTGAAAGATGAGGTAGATAATTCTACTGTTGTGTGAAATCTATGATGTGAAAAGATTTAATTAAGATAGGCCAAGGAGTCCTAATTAATTCTGCCTCTTTGCACGTCGGGCTTACTGTCAAGAACAGAGGGAAAAGGCTTCGGCAGAATAAATTACAGGGATGCTGTAACCGTTCTTCAATCAGTCAGAAGGAGGTGATGGAACTGATGCACTGGGTTTCCGTTTTCTCCCAGAGGTTCTGTTGGTTCTTGGTAATGTTTTTCCACATTAACTGAGCCCACTAGCACTTCTTTTGCAGCCGTCCCACCATCTAAGATCAAATCACATTTCAGACCGGGAGTTTATTTTGACTGTCAGTCCTCTGGAGAGACCTGTCAGTGACAAAATGTGAAATTGAAAGCTTCTCTGCAAATGGGCTCTTGCTGGGCAAGTGGTGCTGAACACGGTGACAGTCACTAGAGACCTCTGAACTATCTAAGGCTCCACTCTTCCATTACACCTTCCTTCCTCCTGGTCTCTGGCCTATATTGAATCCTGATTGGCTTTTGTTTAGTCACTCACATCCAGCTGAAAGTGGATGAAATGAAAGGCTGTCCTCCTGGGAGCCATCTTCAGTGACTTTCCTCTCCCACTGAAGACTGAGACAGAAAAGTGAATCTATTTCTGTTCAATTACGACTATTTTTGGCCACAATCACAACCCGTCTGAAGCTTGACATTAACCTATTATAGATGGCTATCGCAGCTGTGCTCCTGCTTCTTGTCCTTGTCCGGCGGGGAAGTACTGTCCATGTTTTTCTAAATCTGGACATTTAACAGCTTGAGGCAAAAGCCTCATTTATCAAGCATTTCTCTCAGCCAAGCTCCATTCCCCCAAGTCCAATATTAATCCCCCAAGCTGCAAATTCTATGAGCTCTCCAGCTTTGGCTAAACACGCAACAACTGTCTTATTATCAGGAGACGACAGGCAATAATGACTGTGGCCTGAGCTAAGCAACTGCTCCTTTGAGCTTTCAAGGAAAGCAGCTAATTAAAGGCTGCTTTATGACTTTTGTCACTTTTTGGACTGGTGATTATGGGCCATTCATCGGGGAAGATTCGTCAGCTATTTGTGTGTGGCACACACCATACATATCATCAAAATGCTTTTTGCTTTATGTTGTGCCAAAGCTGCATATTTCTCCTCAGCAAGCCTCCAGATGCTTCCTCTGTGTCTGCAGAAGGAAATTCTTCAACTTTCTGCACTCTCTCCTCCTGCTAATAAGGACATCTCATCAACAGCATTTCAGAGACAAACTAGGCTGTTTAAAAATGCCGGCTCCTTGGTATTTTGTCGATGATTTCCTGTAATTAAGTACTGTGGAGTGGAGCGTCTTTGGCTCTAAGGACAAGTTCAGTGGAACTAGCTCTGTGCTCTTTGAAGCCAATTTGAATAATGGCTCAGCTGTATTAGCACTCTGCTTGTCTCAAGCATCTTTCCCAATACTCCTCCACTCTTTCAGAAACTATACATTAAAAAAAGAGGGAACGTGGCCCGCTGCCATATTTGGGCCAACTCTAATTGTCTAACTAATCTCCTCAGCGTTAAATGACCCAGAGAAACCGGGTCCCAGAGGGCAGGCTTATCCCGCTGATTGGAGACTTTGCTTTTTGTTTTCCTTGGCATATTAAACCGACGTAGGCTGCTGGTGCAAAGCCTACAAAACTATTGGAAATGTAATTAAGTGCCAGGAGCAGCTTTTAAACGGTTGACTAGAGCAGAAACAAACTGTGCCCTTCAGCCAGCAAAAACTTTAATACATGGGAAATGAGTGGCTCAATCAATAGGCAGGACCTAATTTCTTTTGTTGAGGAAAATTCAATGCAAGGCGGGAGCGGGATGCTCCATTGTGCTGAGTGCCGGCTTTCAGCAGGATAGTCAGAAACAGACCAACGGAGACTGCTTTGCCCGATCCAATCATTCATCAGGACAACTGCATTAGTTTTAAAAACAAATGGACGCTTCAGTCAGAGCTGGAGTTGAACCCCAGAGCTTTGGGATGGGGAGCAATGTGAGAAGGATCCAACATGCTCATAACAACTCGCAATCATGAACAGATAATTATCTCCCAACAGATTCAGAGAGTTCACTCTGCAATCTTTTGTCCATCAGAGGTTTTGGGATCATCAGAAGACTTTTCTCTGCACTGAGCAACTGAAAATGATTCCACACCTTCAAACAGGAGGCCATCGCTGGCAACTGAGTCCATCTACAAAAGAAAAACCCAGCCCAACTATAAAATGTCTCACTATGTTACTGCTGATAAATATTCATGATAGCAGTTTGAAAACCAGCTATTTTTCTCCAATTAAAGCTCTCAGACTTACGGTGTTTTAGAAATAGGTTGTTGCTTTTTGTTAAATTAGCAGATTGTGTTTCTGGCCAAGAACAAAACTGAAACAATACAGAACCGTAGTGCGAGATTCATATCATCACCTGGGAAGCAAACACACGGATAACAAGCTGAGATGAAAATGACGCTTCCTGCCTGTATTTTCTCCAGGTACATGAAGTAATGTTGTAATGTTCACAGAGACAGGAAGGTGCATTATCTGACTATAGACATGGAGCTTCAACCCAACTAGCTGTGCAGAGGAGATCAAAGCAAGTCATCAACAGCAGAAATGATGCAGCGCCTGCCATACCAACGGCACAGAAACAAAATGCAGTGAGGCTAAATCTGGTAGAGAGACGGCCGCCCTCTTCAGAGGTCAGCTGTCTGAGACGTCGCTCTGCAGAAACCCAACGAAGGCAGAATGGAGGACTTACCATCAGGAGGCTGGGCTGGAGTGAAGTGAGATGGTTTGTCTGAAAGAGACACAAACAGACAGAAACAGTTTAGTTTGGGGAAATCTGGAGATTCCTCTGGGTTAAAGCCAAAAGATAGAAAAGAAAGAAAGCAAACAGATTCTCTCTTTGTGCTTTTCTATCTAAACCTGCTGGAACAATGTGGCTGGGCTCTGCAGGGATCAGGCTGAGCCAGTTGGACAGGAGTGAGTTTCAGCAATATCAGCATCATCACTGTGTCGTGACTAGGAGTCGCTTCTCCTAGTCATTCCCAAACATACACCATGACTCCACATAGTGCAAGAGTATAACAAGTATTTGAGAACAGAGGGATTTTTTTTTGATATTCTTGTCTGGTTGAAAAGTTCAAGAAAGACACCAAATGTTCTCAACAATGAAGAAGTAGGGAACAGACACTCAGCTCCAACCCACCTGCAGACACATGTGGAGTCAATCTGAAACCTTCCCCCAGTAATACATCACATGACATCACGCTGCTCCGCTAAGACAATGACATACGGCGGCCCGGTGTGTGGGAGTCAGAACATCAGAGCTGGAGTGTCAAATGGCTGGGAAAGCCTCAGCTGGACGGCCTGCTGTAACCCAAGACCTTCCCAGGTTCCACACCTCAGCCACTAACTGTGAGACGGCCTCTTATTATTTTACATGGCAGGGTGTGAGAATAAATCAGAAAATATAAACTTTTTTATTGCTGCTACACTAAATGATTAGTTTTTAATTATAGGATCCAAAGTATGGGAATAAGCTATTTTCCAACCCCAAAGAAATGTTATATACAATCCGAATAAGTAAAGTGTGTAATTTCTGATATTAGACAGCCGATGTTCTCACTTGAGAGGCAGTAAGGAAGAACGGTTTGTTCACTAGATAATGGTACATTCAAATTACAGCGGATTAAGCAGTGTGGATAGAATAACTGATTGAAAAGCTCTTCATTTTAGCAGCAAATAGGAAGCATCACGTGTGATGATTACATGTGCATTTTGTATAGAAATAAAATATGTCAGGGAGAACAGATAATGCTTCTCCCTGATCAACATTTTGCTCCAGGAATGAATTGATGTGAGGATGTAAACACATTCAGTTCATGACTCAACACTTAATGCTAAATTCACCAGAGGTTTTGTTGGACAAACTGAGTCATGCTTTGTTCTATGGCTTTTATTTGACAGGTCTCTACACAAACCGAGAGAAGGGAAGATAAACTAATTAGGCTCCGAGTCAAACCTGGACCGCTTGTGGCAGCCCAAACTCGTCGCTTCTGAAATCACTCCACCAGTCTCTTTTTGCTATTTTTATCTGAATCGCAGGAGCCTCTAATACTTGAATATGTTCAGGATAAAATATCTTATATCATTTTTGATTAGTTTGAACATTTATATTTTTTTTTTCCCAAAAGTTACCCATTTACTCTCGCCTGGCCATTTCATTTCAGTCTGAACTTTCTCCCATTGATTTGGATTGTCTCCTGTCCATTTTTGACTGAGCCAATCAGTGAACAGGAGGAGTGGTGAAGGAACCCATTGATCTTCTGCTCAGTTTTAGATGATATTCTGCCTATAATTTTAGCAAGGGCAGAATAAGCGAAGGAAACCGTTCAGCCTCCAAATATTTAACATAATGGCCTTGTTCAGATCGGCTCTTCTCTCTTCACAGTGGAGGATGGTTGTTTACAGTGCAAACAATTTCTGGTAAGCTTTTAGCATCTAAGTGCCTCACTACATACGTCACGGACAAATGTTAGTGATTGTGTAAAAATAAAAACCGCCATGCCTCCAGGAAGTGATTGGCCAGTCCAAGGTCCAGACTTACTAGCTAACTTTCTCATAACAATTGGACAAAAACTGAAGAACTGCTTCTTTTCTTTTTTTACAATAAGAGCTTCAAACAGAAATAAGATTGTCAGGCTTAAAGTACACAGGGATTATAATAATAGCTTATAATTAGCCATGACAGATAAGTCCCAGTCCGCTCACTGTATACTCAACTGCAAAGGCATTGTCAAGTACATTTTCCATCTGTGTTCTTCCATTAAGGTCCTCCAGAATCTTCTTTGACATTATAATGACATTGCGCTGAAGACACAGCAGATAAATAAGGGAGCACATAAAGACAGATCTGGTGTTCACCTTATTTGGATTATTTATCCCTCAGGGACAAAAAGAGATGATATTAACAACGTGGAAAACCATGTTAGTATTTCCTTTCAGCCCTTTTTCTTCTCTTTGAGTAGCCGGTGTCCCACCCTATTGTTCCTCCTTAAGTCTGTGGTGAAAACTGCATCTCATAGTAAAACAAAGTGGATAAACAGCCAAAATCAGGATGGACATGGAGAGGAATTTAGTTCTCTGAATAAAGTCACATGCTGACTGCAATCCACTTGCTCTTTACAGGACCAACTCTGTGTTGCTGAATACATATTGTGGCATTTTTATAACATAATATCTTGTGGCTCCTTGAATTGATGTACAAGAATATATTTATCCTGCTTACGCTCCCCAAAATGCTAGACGTTTTCAACAAATGGATGCACTTCCATGGCGATTCCTGCAGAAAGCATCACGATCCAGCCCGCTGGTTTAAAGTGGACCAGGAAACCGAAGAGCCAAGTTCGACCCAGCTGAACCACCATCTGCACCCTGGCAGTCCATCCGGCCGTGTGAGTCACTGAGCAAAGCCCCAGTGAGCCGAACAAACACACCAACACACACGTGCATCAAATGTTGAGCAACCACCCAGATGCCTCTTTCATGTTCTGCACACTGTGTGAGGGATAATGAGGAAGATGCAACACTTCAATTACTTCGCTGTGGCATTCTTTATTCTTCTTTATTTTCTAGAGAGGGTGGAGGAGTGCTCCACCAGCACACAGACCACACTCAGAGCTGAAACCTTCCCAGGACTTCTGTGCTCCCCTTCCCTAGGGCGAGTCACAGCCCAGTTTTAAATTTGGGTTTGCTTAAAATTGCTTGTCAACAGTCGGGGCTTCAGGTTGGAAGTGTCTTTATGAGTGAGAGAAAAAGGTGGCGAGGAAAGAAAATAAAATGAAGATTGGGGAGTAGGTTGGTGTTAGAGGTGAATAATGAATTGTCTGCTGCAGCTGTTTCGCAGTCAATCATGACGATAACTGATATCCATCCAATGGGGGGAGATTCAGGAACGCATCAAAACGTCTGGAAGAAGAAAACTGGCATGAGTGAAAGTACAAGAAGAAGAATGAGGAGCTGCACTTTCCTCTAAGCATGTCTAAATATGCACAAAAAAGTAGAGACAGATAGAGCCCACTCGTCATGTGAGGTGAATCTGAAAGGAAAAGCTTTAGTACAAAGTGAGCCGAGATGCCGGGCGAAGCTAAACGATTTCTTCACATTTCCATAACGAAAGGACAAGATAAGGTCTTTCCATAAACATATCAGCCACTTCCATCTCCCTTTACACCTGGCAGGCCTGCGTAAGTTCCTGGGCCTGTGTGAATGTCACAACACTGCCATCATTCACCCGATATCTCCAGCGAATCAATAAGTGTCTGGCCGTGACATTTACCCACGTGCAAGAAGAGTTGTGTGTGCGCATGTATCTTTTTTGCATGTGTGTCACCTTCTCTTTGCTGCAGCTGATGTATGGTTGGGGAGAATGATGAAGTGAGTGTGTGTCTGAGCAGGCAGGAGAAATTTAAGAGGGGAAAACAAACAAACTGTCTGTATGCATGGACATGCCTCATCACATATGGTGACAACAAAATTTGTAAATCTGAGGACAGCACCTGTTCTACTAAACACACGCATGCACGCACACTTCTATCATACAGAGCTCTTGGCAGCATAATAGAGCTCTTTCGGACCCTTTCAGTTTTTTTCTAACATAATATAAGAGGTGAAGAAGGGCTTCCTCTAACTGACTGTACTAAATCTAATTATGTCTGTTTGGCATGGATAAAGAAACAGGGAACCTATAAAATACTCACCCTCACTGAAGGTAAATGCAAAAAGTCAGAACATATAAACAGGATCGTTAAGGAGTTGCTCATATTGAGATACAGCCTGCTTACTGATGCAGAGGACAGTAATATATAAATTCCCTTCTCACCCACCGTGGGTGGTTCTCATCCTCTGAACTCGGGTCCTCTACCAGAGGCCTGGGAGCTTGAGGGTCCTGCAGTATCTTGGCTGTGCCAAGGACTGCACATTTCTGGACTGAGATGTCTGATGTTGTTTCCTGGGATCTGTTGTAGCCACTGCTCCAGTTTGGGGGTTACTGCCCCGAGGGCCCCGATGACCACAGGCACCACTGTGGTCCTCACCTTCCAGGCCCTCTCCAGTTCTTCCCTGGTATTTCTCCAGTTTCTCCTTTTTCCTGATGTTGCAATCACTTGGTATTGCTACATCTACCACAACGGCTTTCCTCTGTTGTTTATCCACTACGACAATGTCTGGTTGGTTCGCCATTACCATATTACCATCAGTAGTATGGTAATATGGTAAAATACTGTAATATACTGAAATACTGTATATATATATATACAGTCCTACTTTAAAGTACAGAAACCATTTACAGACATCTTGTTTGTTGAATGGAGACATTAAAGATGTTATGTCATGCTGATCATTTTACTCCATCATTTCATAAGTTTGAAATGTGGATTATTTGGATATAAAGGAACTGCCTCTGGTAGGACATCAATTCATTGCTGCTTCAGAGTCTTTTATGGATAATCAAGCTAATGTCAGAAGATAAAAACTGTTTAAATCAACAACTTTTTTACTGTTTTGTTGTTGCTTTATAACATTTAAAAAACCAACTGGTTTACACTGACACAGTGTGATATTGCCTCTCCTGACAAATAATTAAGGACTATTGACAAGAACGTATAAAAGAAACACTGTAAAACAAAGTTCAATGAAAAAGGCCTAAAATCTGCTCCTTCATTAATATATATTATATAAGTGTTTGTTCCTAAGGGTTACCGTTTCAAGTAATGAATTTACATTTCTTAAGGAAGTTATCCTTATATCTGTGTAAAGAGCATCACACCATTCTCACTCAAAGCATATTATCTTGTGAGAACACAAACCTCACATCCCAACTGAAAGAGAATAGAAACAAAAACCATAGCGCCATACCACGAAAGAAATGGAACGCATTTCGGCCCACATTAAACACCATTTCTATTTCCGGTACTTAGTGATCAAATTTAGTTACTTAATGTAATCTGCTGGTGATTAGGAGGTGCAAGTCTTGCATAAGTAAAAGCCCCACTTTGGAGAGTTAAGGAGATTTCACCTTTTGCACAATTTGAACTTGCTGTACTGAAACAGTGTGTAAAGAGAAGTGGAGTGAATTATTCAACCAAAAAGGTAGCTTTTGGATTTATAGTATATATATATATATATATATATATATATATATATATATATATATATATATATATATATATATATATATATATATATATATATATATATATATATATATATATATATATATATACATCTATTTGTTTGTTAAAATTAAGACAAGTACATACTGCTGATTTGTACTTGACCTAAGTATAAATCAATACCTTTCACTCAGTACAAAGCTGTCAGAAGTGACTTGTATGCAGGACCTGTCATTGTGAATATGTGATTCCACTATTCAGGGCTGTAACTATCATAAATAAATAATCTTTACATTCAGAACCATTTGACGAATACTCTCACACACACTGGCAGTTAATGAGCTACTGCTTTCTTATTATACATCGGAAAGATTTGTTTGTAGTGAGAGGACGAAAAAAAGATTAGGATTTTCCTAACCAAAAAAATTACTTTTACTGAGCCACCAAAGGCTTTTAATCTGCATGAAATACTTCACAGTTCAGTCTGTCAAGCCAGAGTCAAGGAAAGGGAGACTTTGACTTTTAGAGATCTGATGTCTCTATTTCAAGGGCAGAGAAAGTATTGAGATGTTTGGTATCCAAGGTTTTGTTAGGGGATTTGCCTCAAAAAGCACATTCAAAGTAAGAACAATGTCACATAAACCAAGAGAAAACCCAACATTTCTGATTGTTATGGATTATGTTTCCAGATAGAGAAACTGTTGTGGTGGCTTAAAACTCAGAGGAAAACAACAAAAAATAGAGTCAAAAAGTGTGTGCTTGAGGTGAGCAAACGTACAGTTATTGAGGAACAGCAGAACGGCGAAGCCCAGCGTGGATGTGGCCAGCAGGATTAGGCAGATGTTGCAGGGGATCATGAAGTAGCGCACCACCAGCGACACTTTGTGCTGGTACCTGCGCTCCTGCTCTGGCGCCGGCGAAGGATAGTGGCAGGCGCTCATGCTCCAGTCCAGCGGCCCCCTCCCCTCCAGAGCGGGGGAGACAACGGGCCGAGGAGAACGCCGGGGGGCGCCCAGGGACCCGTTGGAAAAAATGATGGCGGTGGGGCGGGGGTGGAAATAACAAAAACAAAACTAATTTTAAAAAAAAGAAAAAAAGATGAATAATGGATGCAGTCTCAGCGGCGGTTCCAACAGTGCACTGTCACAGGGACCTGGTGACTGTTTCTGTCAGAGAGTCGCAGCGGAAAGCTTTCAGCAGTTTGCGGGCGGCACATTTTTCACAGATAATAACATCCATTTGGGGCTAAAAGACAGACAGTGTGAGCGGGGACTCGTACAGCACCCCACCTGTCCGAATGACCTCCATTCCCTCAATCCCTGATGGCAAACACCCAAACTAATGGGAATTTAATGTGCAACTATCCGTATAAACTCACAGCACAGACGTGTGTCGATAAGATTTAAGTAGGTGGTGATAATGTGCTTTGCAATTTGTGTTACAGAGCTGTTGGCATGGATCTATAAGCTAGAAATGTGTGTGTTAGGTATGTGGGTGTTTGGGATTGTCAGATATCCACTTGGAAATTTTCCATGGCAGTTTGATGGTAAATCCATGAAAAGAATCCAGTCCTTTCCTCTCTGTGACCCTGACTCGTAATTAGTTGATTGTGAAAGGGGCTCCTCCAACATCCCTCCCTTCAAAAGACTTTCAGACCAAAACAAGATCCTTCGCATGGGTCAAAAGTATTTCTCAAAGCGGGGGTGGCTTTCCAGGTTCCCTGTGGGTGTGGTTTGATGCTCCTTTTTTTAGCTTACAAAAAACTCTTTGCATCCAACGGACTGGCTTCTTTGGTTGATGGTGAAGTACAAAAATCCCTCCAATGCTGACATCCTAACTGGAACAAATTTATATCTGTTGAGGTGGTTGGCTGGGAAGCGTCTGAATATTTTACTAGGAACGCTATGCTCCCAAGAGCAAGGAGAAGACTTGTTTTTCCAACCCGTCGGTCACTACTCCACGGTTCAGTACCCTTTTATTTCAAGTAGGTCTTATGGAGGGGGTAAGCCGCTGCCCCCTTCCCCTGCAGCCCTGGTGGCCCCACTGAGGCCAATAGCAGTTCAGAGGAAGTGTCACAGAGAGGGAAAAAGTTAGAAGGTGACCAGTCCCACTCAGGCGGACGGTCCACAACTGTCACTGCTCCTGATTTTCAACAAAATAAAGACTGAAGACACTCAGTGACTGAGGTAGATTGAGTCTGGTAGAGTGAAAATAGATCAAGACAATCCTTAATTCTCCATTTGTTCTGGCAAGGTCAGGAAAGAAATACTCATCCTCAGGTATCCAACATTTACTCCCTCATCCAGTCCGTTGTATACTCCAGTTCATCCATGAGGTGCATCCACCATTCACTGACCGTAAAAACGACAAACTCGGCAGCAGGTTCCTGGAGCGCTGTCAAATCCCCAGGGTAGCAGGTAGCGGTCCCGGTGTCAGCACGCTCGGTCGGCCAGCCAGAGTGTCGGGGAGTGAATGAGTGAGAGAAGTCAGCGGACAGAAGGAGACAGGCTGCAAGTGAGCGAAAAGGAAGGAGTGCTGGAAGAAGGAAAAGCTGATCCTAAGACTTTGGTCCGCCTTTTGTTTCCTTCCTGTTTTTGTGGGGAAAACAGCAGTGGCATATCGCTGGGCTTCCCAAACACTCGCCTCCGGAGCAGAGCACTGGCTTCGCAGCCCCCAGCCAGCGAAATGGATGAGCGCATAATGAGAGAGCGAGAGAGACAGCGCATGAGAGGGAGCGAGAGAGGGATGGGGGAGTGTATGAGGGGCTGTCTTTCACAAAGGCAGGGGGAGGGGAGGTGTTAGGAGTCAGAGTTGAGTGAGGGAATAAGAAAAAGCAAGCAAGGATAAAGGATTCTGGGAGGAGTATACTAGAGTCTAGTCAAAGAGAGGAGGGTCTGGACAAACCGGCAACATGGCAGCAACATAGCAGAAGACAGCCAAAGACTTGGGAGATGTCAACCAACTCCTCTCTTAGTTTGGAGTCTGATCAGAAGAGAGCCTCATCCACACAGGCTGCAGGATTTTCACAAAGCCTTAATGAGGTAAACTTAGAAACATAAAGGGTCTGCTGAGAGTAGGGATACACTAAGTCAGTCCAGGATTTCCCTTAGAAAACTTGCTAAGCCTGGCGGTCGGGGCGCCAAGGCGATCCACCGTGTTTTGTATTAAAAGATGTTAAGTAGACAGGAACTGTAAAAATATTACTAGTTAATTATATGTTACGGGAAGACATCACCAGTGAAATGCTCTCTGAACTAGTATTAAAAACAACAAATCAAAAAATGCAATTAAAATTCATATCAATTATTTGCACTTCTATTTAATTCAAATTAAGTCAGAGGATTCATAAGGCCCCAGGCCTTCAGGAGCCCATAAATGCTAATATTTTAACAAAGACCACATATATATAAAGGTAACAGCTGTTTATTGAGATCATCAATGCTGCTGAATTTGATTTAATGGTTTCAGCATAATAAATTAAAATATTTTCAAGTGTTTAACATTTATATGTCAGATTTAAAAAGCTGGCAAGTTTACTTTGTAAAAGTTCAAAGTATGTTTTGTTACCACAGCTACAATCTGATGCTATGAGTTTAATCTTTGAGTTTGAGCTCTGTTGTTCACAAATACAAATTAGTAAACTGTAATTATAGTTTATTTCACTAAATCCAACATAGAAGCTCATGCTGATGTTTTAGCAGCAAGAGGGGCCGTAAGTCAAATTCTGCTCCAGGCCTCATACATCCTTGGACCAGCCCTGCATGATGAGTTAAATCCTCTGCACTGTGCAGGTGTGCAACAAATGGGAGATTTGTTCCTGCCATGTAAAGCATGGCGGGCCGTCAAGCCTATAGTATACTGGGGGAAACCCTGCAGTCCTGTATAGAAACTCCAAATAGCCTAAACTTGTTTTTGACCCCCTTAGACAATACAAACAAACAAACAAAAAACGGAGAAACTCTGCATCTCTTTCATACTTGCAAACCAGTATTCTACTAGATAATCTTTGGAAATCTTTTCAGCCTTCCCTCAGTGAATAGATTCTTCTTTCCCACGTAAATTAACATTAAAGCTATTAATCTGCCAGTGATCAGAGTTGATTGAAAAATTGTCAAATGATCGGTTCTGGTTGCTGTTCAACAGAATGCTGCTATTCTGTGATTTAGCATTGGTCAAAATGAAAAATGAAACGGTGCCATTTTATACCAACCAGTGGTCAACTCGTATGCCACTGCGTTGTACATCTTTAAGTTCAAGTTATTTTAAAATTAAAGTTAGTTTCTACATTTTGCTCAAAGTCTACTGTAAAGAAACTTGGAATAATTTGTCATTTGATCACAACCAAAACAAATTAAAATCATGATATAATAGCATATAAACTAATAAAATGATGTACAATTTCATACTTTTTTATGATCGTTCACAAAAATGCTGACATAAAGCATAAACTCGTCCCATATGGCTTAAGGAAGAGGTTTATTTACAGGTTCTAAATGAAAGTTTGAGGCATGAAATGAACCACCTTCTAACTTCATTTATTTCCTGTTGGATTCAAAACTATTATTGTGATTTAAAATAATTGGAATTCGTGGCTCAGAATGCCAAAACAGGCCAAATAATTCTCCAACAAAAGCATCTTTAATGACATGACCAATATTTAGAAGACGATTTGCCCACTTTTTTGAACCACCAGTCCAAAAATATGTTTTGAGAAGATGTAAACTTTCCAGAAGCATTGTATTTTTGCGTTTACATTGTAGCATAACACGACCCTGCTAGTTTAAAGAAACTCCACAACAGCAAGCACAGATGCAAGGCGGCATCAGTCATCAATTATTTATGTGTTTTCTTTCCAACTCCTTCCCTTTCAGCCCCTTCTGGCTCCACCAATGGCTCACACACATTAAATACACATCCACACAGCAGCGCTAACCTGAACACAATCAGCATCTCAAGAAAGATCCGCAGCTCTTACTGTCAGCGGCTCTCTGTCTGCCTGCAGCCCACATGGAGGCATCACAGTAACAGGTAGGCCATCGTGTTTCACACTCATTTATCTCTTTG
This sequence comes from Poeciliopsis prolifica, assembly GCF_027474105.1. Classification (NCBI taxonomy): domain Eukaryota; kingdom Metazoa; phylum Chordata; class Actinopteri; order Cyprinodontiformes; family Poeciliidae; genus Poeciliopsis; species Poeciliopsis prolifica. The sequence continues at coordinate 446,738 of NW_026562493.1, forward strand.
ACAGTGAGTTTGTTCCCAGGCCCACGCTGAGCTCGGTGGAGCAGGAGGATTAGCCTGCCCCTCAGGGTCAAATGTTCAACACCCCTCCATCCAAGGAGAGGAGTATCTCAGCTCTATTCTAACACAATACCAGCAGACAGTCATCAGGACTCAAAACAACCTGATTGATGAGTGAGAAGCAAAAAAGGTCCATATGCTCTTTCTGAAACTTTTTTCTAATCTCTCTGTGTTTTAAATACTTAACAAATGCATGAAGCAATAACAACACAGAGCAGAGAAAAAAGCAACATCAATCATGTTAAATTAGAAACAACGTGCAGCTTCTCCCAGCAGAGGGCAGCCAGGAGACGCTTGCCTCTCCCTGCTGCCACGACCCAAATAAAATCTTCCATTGACATCAAAGCTCAGATGCTTTGATCCATTTTTAATGCCACAAGTATACCAGAAGGTTAACATCTCTCTCCGAACGCTTTGAAATAGCAATTTCCATTAAGGGAGCCAAAGGAGCTGCTTTCTTGTTTAATGGTCTGGCAGGAGAGATATCTGTGTGCCCAAGCACATGCATTCGTGTGTGCGTGGGTGTGTGTGCATGTGTGCGTGTGTGTGAAATGTGTCCTGTTTAATAACTGATTGGCAGTTATGCTTCAATCAATGGTTGCTGTGTGAGTGTGTGGGTGTGTGTGTAAAGCTGGCCAGCATTCTTTACAAAAAGCAGTTGCTGCCCTTGCAGAATAATGGGATTTTTCCTTAACAGTCTAAATGATTATATGTTGAAGACAAATGAAAAAAGAAAAAGTTTCCACTGACATTTACTTCATAGCATCAAAAGGGAGGATATTTAACTTTTCTTTTGCATTTTCCACACAGAAAGTTAGGAGTTATGAGCTGTTTGGTTTGTTTTTCAATGCAGGATCTATATCGCTCCCTCAAATAAAAACATGTTCCAAATCTTCCTCTTTTGATATACCTGCTGAGTTTTATCAGGCCATTTTCTCTGAATGCTATGGTCACATAAAATCTCAGAGTTCAATGGCGGCAGCAATCAGCAGCCTGAACAGCAAATTTACATCAGCACCTTTCAGAACTGCCATGCTGATTCACAGGAAGTAGCTTGCAAAGAATTGCAAAGGTGAGTACACACTCGCTGGATGAATGTCTGAAAAAATAGAAAGCATTACGTAGTCTGGAAGAAATTTTATGACAAAACGTTACTGAAACTATTTTGACAGAGCAAAATGTTCTATTTTTTTCTACAATTCCTCCTGAATGTATTACTAGCCCTTCAACAGGAGAATTCATTTCAGTTTATTGTGACTTTATGTGATAGATTGACAAAAGTAATGCAGAAATATTAAGTGGAAGAAAAATTATACATGTTTTTTTTTTATCTTGACAGTGTGATGTGCTCTGGAGGAGCAGAAAAGGAGAAAAAGTCTGATAATATGATAACTATTAATTCAATTCAACTATATTTTATTAATTCCAATGTGATATTAAATGCTGTTGGAGCTTTTATTACTCAAGCCTTTTCAAAGAGTTGTGATACAGATGATGACAGCTGTGAGTAGCAATTGCTGCTGAAGTCTGAAGGACCCGAGTGGGATGGCATATTCAAAATATGAAGCTAAATCAGATAAAATGTGTTTGTTCTATTTTGCAAAATAGAATGTCCAAATATTCAAATGAATGATGAACATCTTTAGTCAAACACAGGGAGGGGTCTCCAACCTCTGGCTCTAGAGCTACCAACAGTTCTTCAGACCAAAGTTCAACAATCCGACAGACCTCCTCTCCAGGACCCCTGAATAGACCTTGCCAGGGAGGCTTAAGAGTGTGACCCCTCTTCCGTAGGGAAGTGTTTCTCCATGGTCTCTTCAAATTCCTCCCACACCCGAGATTTTTCCTCAGCAACCACCCGAGCTTCGCCTGAAGGTACCCGTCAGCTGCTTCTGGAGTCCTTTCTTCAGCCTGACAAGCGTCCCTCACTGAAGGTGTCCACCAACGAGTTCGAGGATTGCCGCTGCTTTTTGTCTTAATACTGCAAAGTAGGTGGTTTTATTAATGTTATTGTCTATAAAATCTGGATGTTTCAATAGAGAACATTATATCAATTCATGCCAAAATTAATAAATTAAAACCTAAAAAAGTTTTTTTTCAAATTTAAATACTGAGACAAATTTCCTGGAGTAGATGTGAAAATAAGCATGTTTACTATTATGAATCAGTTTGTAATTTTCAATAATGCATAGTAAAAATCCTGCTCTGCTGTTAAATCCTCCACAGCAGGATTGTGTGAGAGGGTTTAAAACAGGAAAAAGATGTTGTCAGCGAATGCACCGCCACCCATTATAGTGGCATGCCATCCATTTTTCAAAGTGGGCGCTATCAAAAGCGAGGCTGCTGCCATCACTCATGGGATTAGAGTGATGGCTGTCCATTGTAAACGAGCATTTTAATGATATTGATTACAAGGATGAAGTCTGTGAAAATTGAGCACAGATTTGGTAATTGCTGGTCAGTTGGCCCAATCCACTGCCTGGATCCGTTCATTTCAAAGACAGTCAACTGTTCTGTCGTTTTGTGCTTTATGGCACAGAATATGTATAGATCATAACAAATCAGGTTTAACTACATTTACTAGAGCATGCAGAGGCCATTAGCAATCATTTCCTGGGTTTTATGGGTCTGTTGCCCAACATAGCATCACTTGGTCTAATTTCTTTTATAATTCGACTGCTAAAGGATATCAGAAGGCCATGTTGAGTTCTTCATGTGCATCGAGCCATGCAACAGAGCAAAGCAATGGGAAGCCAATGCTCTGCTATTTAGTGGGCCATGGCGGCACGGCACTAACAGGTGGGCCAGATGTCTCTCTGTGGTATTAACTCCAATCATCATAAGTCAGACTTCATTGTGCCGTCCAGCAGATTCCCAGACTTCCCACTCCTCAGGCCTACTGCAAGCTGAGCAGCATTCAATCATCAACATGGAGGCCAGCGCTCTGCACGGCTGAGTGTGGCTGAATGCATTAACCTTTGCTCTCTGATAAACTCCCATAAAGAGGAAAACAACAGGCTGGCTGATGGAGAAGGGATGGATATCAGGGAGCCTGGTTGATATGGGGAATATGGATTTACAATTATATCACAATCATTTTTATCGTTATTATGATAACGATAAAAAAACGATTTAATTGCATTTTAATTAGGTAACTGTATATCACAACATTCTTGATGCCAGAAACACAACTTCTGGAAAAAGATGACAATTTTTAACAGCTGCACACAGTGACTACATTCAATCATATTTTACTGATATTTATTAATACTAAATGGTAAAAACAAGATTTCTCATCATATTGTCATTTCAGTTTCTTCTTTGATATAATTAATTGAAATTTATTGACAACAATAAATCAAATTTCTTGTAAGAAACAATGCAATAATTGTTCACTTCGAACTCACTGCATGAGTAAGGAACTGAAACTGAAATGTACCAGGGACATTAAACTGATCGGGCTATGAAGAAAACATTTTCAGACCACAAGAAAAACCATTGTGATCTTTATGGGCTTTGATTCATATAAAAGTTAAAAAAAAAAAGTGCAAAACTAGAAAATAATTTAAGATTGAGAAATAGCACAGTTTAAGTTTCAAAATTAGTTAAATGCTTTCAGAATCAAAATCAACTTTAATCTGTGGGTGTAAATAGAGAATTTATGCAAATCACATGGAGATCAAAGCAAAATTCACGTAAAGCTAAACCTTTACATAATTCTGCTCCTTTAAAGACCAGAGTAGGATTTGTAGAACTGTGAGTGTGTTTAGCCATTATTGTTTTGTTACAAAAACATACACCTGCAAAGACACGCATCATTTCTGTTAGACTCTAGTGGTTTCCCTTTAATGATCTGTCAGTCGGCTGAACCAGTCAACGTCCTGACACTAAGTCAGTGTATGTGAGTCATGTCACATGGTGATGATGCCCCTTCCCAACTAATTGCTCAGGGTTTCCAGCTCTATATGAAGGTTCATGTGGGACAATAACTGGATGGGCTGCCAGAGATCAGCTGGGTCCGATCACTACAGCTGGCTGAAATCCTGATGCTTTTCCCTGCAGTGGTTCTGACTACAATTATGTAATAACGCTCGCTGTCAGTCAGCTGTGCATGACGGCAAATATGTTAAAAACAAACCAGACAACCAACTCGTGTTTAGTTTATGAAGAAACTAATGATAGAAAAAATTATTTACTGTGAAAACACCTTTCTATAGCCACTCTGTTTTTGTGTATGTCTAAATAAATAAAAATCACATTTATTAACATCACTTTCTGTCTTATTTAACTTTTCCTAATTTGTGTTTATGATGGATTATTAACATGATGGCCCTGGAATTGACCAAAGCCACAGAAATGAAGCAAACATAGAAAATAGATGGATGGCTCAGTTATACTCAAGATAACCTCAGATAAGTGTCTCCACTTAAGATTCAGCCATTTTGCTTTTTTTCCAATAAGACAAATACAACTAAGATTTCTCAAAGAAAACTCATTTTTGATGTTTTCTTAACTAAAATGATGTCTCAGAAATCTGACCTCATTACAATAAGAAGATCTCAAAGAAAATTACCTTTACACATCGAAATGAAAATAAATCAGATCCAGCTCTAATAATAGATTAGATTTTTTTGTTGAAATTTATCTGAAGGAAATCTGAATTTGAACAAAATAAATTATTGTAGTATTTGTTAACTTTTGGGGAATCATTTTCTCTTTTCGTCATAGTTTCATTTTTACACTGATGTGTCTGGAAGAGGTTAATGAGCTGTGAGAACAAAAATCTTCCCAACATGAGCAAACAAAGAGGAATGTCACTGACAACATCAGCCTCTAGTTTCTGTTTCCTTCACCAAAATGTCTTGAGCTTTAAATACACCTATTAGGTTCGGATCCATCCAGCCGGACACATTTTATGAAGAAGCCATGATATCTGAGCAGATCTGGCCTCCATGTTGGCTCAGTGACGCCGCTCTTCTGTGATGTTTTCCATGACAGTCAGACGAGTTGGGTCGGCACGCTGCTGGCTCCTCACACTGACTCACTGGCACTCTATGGTCAGCGCTGGCTGTCACATGCTGTTCAATGCAATGCTGTTACAAGTGAGATCCAACCCAGAATATTTCCTCAATCATTCAGGACTGGCAATCCTTCTGTCCTCCTCAGCTGCTGTTTGTGTCATTTAGAGGCAGAATAGCGTAGAGAAGCCTGATCTGTCCTTCCTGCTAACCCTGCCTGGCCGTCCAAGGGGAGGCGGCATATTCAACTCACATCACCCAACCTACAGCTGACCTGTTTCCAGCTCATGCTGACCCAGCTCTTTGCCTCAGGCCTGAACCGGGCCCTGTCCGCTGCTGGAAGATCATTTTAATATTCCTGTTGTTGTCTCCTGCAGCAGAAGTGCTAACAGACTGCTGTCTACTGACCTCCCCTCTTCACTTCCCATTGGCCTTCTAAATGAACAGGAACTAATTCAGGGAGAAATAAATTCCTATTAAACGCCTCTGATTTTCAAACCTGCAACAACAGTGATTACAGAATGTAATATCCTCTCCGCTCGGCGCCTCGCCCTATTTACTCTCTTCAGCACTGACATTTGCCCATTAATAGCCATGTAAGGAAATGATTCTAGTGGATTGGCAGACAGAAAAATAATGAAAGAAAAACTGCAAAAGGCAGAGTGACAGGAAGAGAAACAGGGAGGAGGAGAGCAACCTGGGAGCCTGGCTGCTGTATGCAGAGCTAGCAGAGAGTGACACTTCTCCATGTGGCTGGCATATGGAGCCAATTGTGGTAGCGCCACAGGATGACTAGGAGCAGAGAGTAAGACCAAGAGTGGTTGGCTCTGACAGCCTTTACACTGGAACAGACAGGCACAGGGAGCCCAGGGTGATACAGATGTCAATCCGATGCCAAAGCCGCCATCTGTCACCAAGAGTTGGCCAAGCTGTGCTAGCCAGGTCACACAGAGAAAGTGGAGGGAGAATCACTATAAAGGAGCGAAAGCAGAGGACAGGATTTACAGAAGGAGAAAAGATTTCCTCTAAATAAGTTGACAAGCAACACTTTTCTTTCTGACTGTCAGATTTCCTTCATTTGAATGTTTTATATATTCTTGCACTATTAGTGTCCGCTCAGTATTAACACTTTTATGTATGGCTATAGTTCCCAGCTTGGTCCACTTGGTCGGGACGTGCTGGTACCTCTCCAGCTACGTTCCAGGCGAGAGGCGAGGTCACCTGGACAGGTCACCAGCCTGTCACAGGGCAACACAGAGACAGACAGAACAAACAACCATGCACACACACACTCACACCTTGGGATCATTTAGAAACCAATTAACCTGACAGTCATGTTTTTGGACTGCTCAAGGAAGCTAGAGTACCCAGAGAGAGAGAAAATGCAAACTCCGTGCAGAAAGACCCCGGGCCGGGAATTGAACCTAGCAAGGCAACAGTGCTACCAACTGCGATACTGTGCAGCATAAAATGAATTAGTACAGTTCTATTCAAAATAATAGCAGTCCCACATCACTAGGAAGATGAATTACTGCTTTCTTTGATCAGCATAGAACCAGTTTCACTGCTGCTTCAGTGAAACTGGTTCAATTTCACTGAACCAGTTTCACTGAACCAGCACTAAATTGAATCATTTACTGAAAAAAATACTGTGTTCAAAAAATAACAGTGCTGAGTTCAGTTAGTGAGGTCATTAGTTATGTGAAAAGAACAGATGTTCAACAGGTGACCCTTATTTAAGGATCAAGGCAACTGACGCTGCTGGATGAACATTTGTTCTTGAAAAACAAAGTAACACGGGTCGTTCAAGACACTGTTCAGAAGAAGAGCATTCTTTGATCCAAAATTAATAAAATAGGGGAAAATCTATAAAGTGCAGAAAATGATAGGCTGTTCATCTAAAATGGTATCAAATGCTTTAAAACAAAGCAGAAAGTTGAGGAAGAAAAAGAAAAACAACAATTCCAATGGATCGGAAAAGAACCAAAATGGCAAAAGCTCAGCCAATGATCAGCTCCAGGAGGATTAAAGAAGATCTGCGATTGCCTGTGAGAACTGCAACAATCTGATAACGTCTATGTGAAGCCAAGTTACGAGAAAGAACCCCCCACAACCTCCCATTGTTAAAAAATTAATAAAAATACGTTCTGAAAGTGGCTACAATTTGCCAAAGAACATATTGACTGGCCTAAAAAGAAATGGTGTAAAATTTTGTGGTCTGATGAAAGTAAAATTGTTCCTTTTGATTCTAAGGGCCACAGACAGTTTGTCAGACGTCCTGCAAACTCTGAATTCAAGCCACAGTGAAGACGATTAAGTACATGATATGGGGAGGTTCCTCATGGTGTTGGTCCTTTGAATCAAACCAGGGATTATGGATCAATTTGAGTCCAGGATACTGGAATAAGTCATAATGCCAAATGCTGAAGAGGAAATGCCCTTGAAATGGATGTTCCAACAAGACAATGACCTCAGACACACCAGCAATCGAGCAAAATTATGGTTCCAGACAAACAGAATTCAAGTAATGGAGTGGCCATCACAATTCCCAGACCTTCATCCCATAAAAAACTTGAGAGCTGACATAAAATATTCATGAGGCAAAACCAAGAAATACAGAGGAATTGTGAAACTTAGTACAGTTGTCCTGGGCTGCAGAACCTGCTGGCTGGTGCCAGAAGTTGGTCGGATCCATGGACCACAGATGAAGTTACCAGAAACCGTCGTTATGCAACTAAATATTAGTTTATGATTCTCATGAAAGATTACTTTTCTAACATTTCTTAGTTTATATAGTTTATTTTTGAGTCAACACTGATATTTTTTAACATTGTATTTCTCTAAATACAATGTTAATAAATATTTAATATTAAAATATTGTAATATTCAATAACTTTTTCAACTTTTCTACTTTGAAATAGAATGTGCAGTGTCCCCAATGCATTTGAGTTCATTAAAATACAATTTATTTGAAGGACTATGAGGTCTATTCATCTTTTGAAACACACTGCTATTATTATGAACATAAGTATACATGTGATCATCTTTAATATTTAATACCACCAGATCACAAGTTATTAAACAGTCAGACTGTCATGCCGGGTTCCTATTTTTGTCTTATTGTAATTTACTTCAAACTGAATTTATGTTGTATCAGTCTTGCACCATTGTTGAGATGAATTTTAAACAGAAGAAGCAAATGGACACTAACTCATCTATCAGCAGAGAAAAGCTGATGGATGAGTTAGGTTAGGTCTAGTGAAAGAAACCTGGAAAAATGAGCAGGATATAAAAACTCTAACATTAGAAAGACAGTTATGTCTATGCAAGGTGTTGCTCCATAAGTGGAAAATGAATCTCAAAAACAGAAAAGCTTTTTGTTAATGAGGAGTATGGATGAATCAGGATGTCACTAAGCACATAAAAAATTGTTTCAGATTCCAGATCCATCAAAAATTCATCTTACAAGCCTGTAAATCTCTTCCTACAACAATAATCAAGAGTATTTTTTCTTATCAAATAATTACAGTTTCCTTCATGTCTTACGGTCTACAGCGTTTCAGCTGACATGCCTTTGACATAGACTGTGGTTACAATATATGAGCAGATTTACCTGATTGGCATTCTGCCAACCGCACAGACAGGGACAGCCATTAAACTCTGGGACGCTTTCATTTGCATTACCAGTTAAGAACACGTTCTCTAATTCCTTCTCCTTTGCTTGCATTTCCACAGCTGGCAGCTGGCTGCACATCGAGCCCGATCCTCTCAGAGAGAGAGAGAGAGAGGGCAAAGAGAAAATATTAACTGGCGAGTGATACCTTCTTGTCGAAACGTGGCCCATAAATGAAGCGACTATAAATTATTTATGTGCTTAATCAGATGTCATGCGCATTTTCTTTCAAACAAGACAGCTTTTGTGCAATTCTTTTCATTCCCCCCGCTCACCACCTCCTCCTAAATAATTTGACTTTCTTCCGACAGCAATGAAGCCAGAAGCTGGAAGCAGAGGCCTAATGAAAATATGGCGGCATGATGACGAAATCGCTGTTTTCAGGCTGCAATCGAGGTCAAGAAAATGAACGGCCAGCTTAGCAGACATCCTGTGTTTCCAGATTTATGGAAGGTGAGCTTCCTGTTGTAAATATAACAGAAATCATGGAAAAATTAATGATTCTTGGAAAGAGTATCGCCAAGGACACCAAAAATGTCGAAGTAGAAAGGCAAGGTGAATTGGACTTAAAAGTATTCTTGAGATCTTTTGTGGTAATTATGTGATAGTGATAAACGTGACAATAAGACCTTTTCATTGTTTTTTTAGCATTGCATTAGATTGCTAAGGCCTAAAATTAAAACAGCCAATCCAAAAAGTAAGGTGTTGTTTTTGGAAGCCTAATCTGTGGCTTTTACAGCGCCGCCAATTTAACCATCAAAAGCTCTACACAGCAAAGACCAATGTGAGCCATTCCAGCTGGATGCTGCACAAAAATAAAGCGTGTTCTCCTGTTTGTAGACTTTGTGTGTTACTGCAGTCGGAGCTCAGGGTGAGCCGGGTCAGTGCCGTCACAGATGTGTTGCAGTTAGAGGGAAACCAAAGCTGGAAAAGATGGTCATTACTGTAGAAGAAGAAAGCGGCGAGTGTCGATAAAGAACAATTGTCAGACACCAGCCAGCAGACAGTCAGCAATATTTCCTCATATAACCCTGAGACCAGCTGTCTGTCATCCAAAGGCTTTAGCTGCATTCCTATAGCCACTCAAAGCTCTCAGACACACACATATGCACACACAGAGTATGTCTTTCTATCTTCACAGGGACTTTACAGTAACTTCCAGCCATTATCATTTATCTTAAGTCACACCTTAACCCTAAGCCTGACCTCTAACCCCAAAGAAGCACTCCTGGGCCCCACACAGAGTACTGGGTCCTCAAAGTTTAGTATCTGTTGGAAAAGCAGACACCACTGTTTTTCCAAACAGTAGTTTAAGAAAAAACTACTGTATAACATGTTAAGGGAGCATGTCATACCTTATAAGGTACAACATGTTAAAACGAGATAAGTATGACAAACTGGCATTCAAACAGTAGAGACACAGACATGTTTCCTCTCAAAATGCACCTCTAAAATTTGCAATAAGTAATAACAAGAAGGTGGAAACCTTAAAGTTCAGTGGATAGATTCATAACTTTGTTCTTGAGTCAAAACAGAAGCTAGAAAGAAATTTGTACAACACCAAGTCTGAAAGACATACGATCTGCAGCGTTTCAGCTGACATGCCTTTGACATAGACTGTGGTTACAATATATGTGCAGATTGACCTGATTGGCATTCTGCCACCCGCACAGACAGGGACAGTTAGCTTTCCATAGCTAACTAGCTTATGGAAAGAGTCAGCGGCCTTTCCTCATAATTGCTGCAATCTGATGTGGAAGCAGAAGTCTGGTGCTGACTAAAGACGCCTTGACATACACCACAAATTATACTCTGTGTTTGACAAGTGTCCGTTTACTGGGCCTTGTTACTGACCTCTATCTATAAAACGAAAAGAGAGGGCAGCGTTGCTCCACAGGGATCAATAAAAATGGAGGAGGTTCAGACTGGGGGAATGGCTGTCTGGTCTGGCTCTCCAACACTTTCTGCCATAACAACATTGATACAGATTTATGTATCACCACATTTCTAGTTCAAGGTGGAGGATTAGATGATGTTTGTCTACTGCATTGACAGGCTGTCCTGTTTTCGCACCCCTCCACCTGATGATGGCGCTGTAGATGTCCACTGTCTTCAAACCAACAGGTGGCCAGCCCATCTCTGGTGTTAGAAAGTCGACATGTATTGCTGTGGGGAATGTTTACAGTCGACTGTTTGTGATTTCCAGTAGATTCCTAAACTGATTGCCATTTGGAAAAAAGAGGCACTTTGTGTCACTATACATACGCTGTGCTTACTGTAAATTAATGAAAAGTTCAGCATTTTACAGACATGGTGGTGAATTGTACAGATCTTTCATTAAACAGTAAAGGTGTAGAAGATAGCTAATTTTGGACCAGGCGTTATAATCATGCAATCAGCTTGAAGCCAAAAGAATCTCGTCCTGGATCATCTTTTGAAATATTTAGTCTCGGACCGGCTGACCGGAGTCCAGAAGGTTCTGCTATTTGTTTTAGAATAGAATAGAATAGAATAGAATAGCATTTATTGTCATTGAACAGGATTCAACGAAATTTCTATTGCAACTCCCGTGCAAAAAGTCAAAACAATATTAAATAAACAAACACACAATATATACAACTAAAATTAACTAAAGGCACTCAACCACACCAAAGAAGAAGCAGCAGGTCCAATTATGGTAAAGTGCAGATGATGTGACAGTGCAAGTGCAATGGCTGTGTGTGGGGTGGGGGGTATGTGAGGTTATGATATGTGTGGGAGGGGGCGGCAGGGAGTAATGGCTCTGACGGCTGTGGGGAAGAAACTGTTTCTCAGTCTGTTTGTTGTAGTCCGTATATTTCTGAACCGCTTGCCTGATGGCAGCGGCACAAACAGTCTGTGGCCCGGGTGGCTGGAATCCACGGCTATGGATCCAGCTCTCTTCTTGACCCGGCCTATGTAAATAGAGTCCAGATCCGGGAGGGGGCATCCCACAATGCCTTGTGCTGTTCTCACCACCCGTGTCAGTTGTTTCCTCTCCAGTGCTGTGCAGCCACCATACCACACAGTCACGTTGAGGCAGAGGACGCTCTCGATCGTCGCCCTGTAAAAGTTCACGAGCAGCCGTGAGGAAAGTCCAGCCCGTCTCAGTTTCCTGAGGAAGAAGAGCCTTTGTTGTGCTTTCTTCACCAGGTGGGAGGTGTTGGTATTCCAAGAGAGGTCAGACGTGATGTGGAGGCCCAGGAACTTGATGCTGTCCACACGCTCCACCTCTTCTCCGTCTATGAGAAGGGGAGTGTGACCCGTCCTCCTGGACCTTCTGTAGTCCACAATGACCTCCTTGGTCTTCCCTGTGTTCAGCACCAAGTTATTGGCTGAACACCACTGAGTGAGCTGCTGAATTTCCTCTCTGTAGTGGGTCTCGTTGTTGTCTGAAATGAGACCCACTACTGTTGTGTCGTCCGCGAACTTGACGACTGTGTTGGTGGGGTGGATGGCAACGCAGTCATGTGTGAACAGGGTGAAGAGAGCTGGGCTGAGAACACAGCCCTGCGGTGTGCCTGTGTTGAGGACCAGTGGGGACGATGTTGAGCCACCTATTCTCACCACCTGAGGCCTGTTGGTGAGGAAGTCTCTGATCCAGTGGCACAGTGAAGCAGGCAACCTTGAGTAGCTTCAGCACCAGCTTGTCTGGGATGACGGTGTTAAATGCTGAGCTGAAGTCTACAAATAGCATCCTGACGTAGGTGTTGGGATGCTGCAGATGGGTCAGGGCTGTGTGCAGAGTGATGGAGACAGCATCCTCTGTTGACCGGTTCGCTCTGTAGGCGAACTGGAGGCTGTCCAGGTCTGCAGGGATGAAGTGTCTGATGTACCTCAGAAGAATCCTCTCAAAGCACTTCATGATCACCGGGGTCAGAGCGATGGGCCGGTAATCGTTCAGGCTGGTGATGGTCGTCTTCTTCGGTACAGGGATGATGGTGGAAGACTTGAGACACTCAGGAACCATGGTGAACTGCAGGGACAGATTGAAAATGTCCAGAAACACTCCTGCCAGCTGGTCGGCGCACGTTTTCAGCGTCTGGCCTGACACCTTGTCCGGTCCTGTAGCTTTGCGGGTGTTGATCCTCCTCAGGGTGGACGTCACCTGGTGCTGCTGCAGGACGAGAGGCTGGTACTGCTCTTCCAGTCGGGGTAGATGTACAGCTTCTCTGCTGCCCACTGTGTCAAAGCGGGCAAAGAAGCTGTTTAAGGTGTCAGGCAGGGTGGGGTCGCGGCTGGTCAGCTGAGTGCTGTGTTTGTAGTCCGTCATGGTCCTGATGCCTCTCCACATGCTTCGGGGGGTTGTTGATGAAGTGTTCCTCAATCCGCTGTTTGTACTGGAGCTTGGCCTGCTTAATTCCTTTTTTCAGTTCCGACCGGGCCCTGCTATAAGCCAACCTGTCTCCAGATCTGTAGGCAGCATCCCGGGCTTTCAGCAGGGCCCGTACTGTGCTGTCCAGCCATGGTTTCTGGTTTGGAAACACTTTTATGGTCTTAACAGGGAGGACAGCATCGGTGCAGAACTGAATATAGGACAGAACGGACGATGAGTATTCCTCCAAGTCTGCTCCGTCCCTGAACACACTCCAGTCTGTGTGCTCAAAGCAGTCCTGAAGTGCAGAGGAGGCCTCCTCAGTCCAGACCTGAACTATTCTGGTGGTCGGTTTAGTTCTGCAGGCCAGAGGCTTGTAGACAGGAATCAGCTCCACTGAGATGTGGTCAGACATGCCCAGATGTGGACCTGCTACAGCCTTGTAGGCTCCGGGGGTATTGCAGTAAACCTGATCCAAAATGTTATTGTCTCTGGTGGGAAAGTTTATGAACTTGTGGAATTTGGGAAACACAGCCTTCAGTTCCACGTGGTTAAAGTCCCCCGCCACAATCATGGCCGCCTCCGGGTTGGAGTTCATCTGCCCGCTGATCAGGCAGTATAGCTCCTCTAATGCTAACTTAGCATTAGCCCGCGGTGGTATGTAGACGGCCACGATCACAATGGAGGAGAGTTCTCTCACCAACTTGAAGGGTCTGCATTTCACCGCCAGATATTCCAAGTCAGGAGAGCAGAATGTGCCGACAGAGTGTGTGGCTGTACACCAGGCATTGTGTACATACAATGCCAAACCTCCGCCTCTGCTCTTACCCGAAGCTGCCGTCCGATCCGCCCGGAACAGAGCGCGCCCCGTTATCTCCACCGCTGAGTCTGGGATGTTTTCATCCAGCCAGGTCTCTGTGACAACAGTCACACAGCTGTCCATCCGGCGAGAGATAATTCGGAGTCGCACCTCGTCGATTTTGTTGACGAGGGACCTGGCGTTGGCGAGGAAGAGGCTGGGGAGGGCCGGTCTGTGAGGGTTAGCTTGTAGCCTTGCACGCACGCCGGCTCTCTTGCCCCTCTTTTGTTTGCGCTGCCTCCTCCGTCGCCTTCGCAGCAGGGGGGGAATGATCATAGTCCCAGGTGTTCGAAGCAGCTCTGGAGGAATAAAGTCCAGCTTGGTGGGTGTGTGAAGTCCAAACTGTGCCCCTATGTTCCACAGTTCTGATCTGCTATAAGTTGTCAAGGCTTCCAGTAGTGTGTTGAGCGAAGACATCAATAAAAACAGGCTAACAAAAACGAAAACACGGGAGCTCCGAGCCGCTGCGTCTACACGCGCCGCCATCTTGGTGCTAACTATACTTAGAAATGTGAGGCTATTACATTATAATTCACATACTATAGAAACATCTGCCTACCTGTAGAACTGATTTAATCAAATTCAGCCCTGATAAATTATTAACACCTGAAGCTTTTATTCCATTCTTAATGCACTGCAGCAATATTGGATAAACTGATGGGGCCCACCAAATGGGCCCTTTTTATTTTTAAGTAATAAAGGAAGTAGTTATTCAATTGACAAAGTGGCCTAATAAATACTTTTCATATATTTTTTTAGTTTAAGAGACAGCCAGCATTATCTGATGCTAATGCTGGCTGCAGTAAGCATTAGCTGATGCTAATAATATTCAATAGATTTATTGAGTCTGGACTAATTAAACGTAAACTCCTTTAGGTAAAAATCTAAAATATTTAGATGGATCAAACCTGACCCATTTCTACAATGAGCACAGATTTTTATTGATTTTATCTTTCAGAAGCTGGGGGGGAGAAAACAAAAATATATTCCTTATACATGGAATATACATGTGAGCTAGCATTAACAGAAGCCTTTCAGGTCCAATATTATTCTTACTTCCATCCAATTTGGACTTGAAACAGTTAAACTTAACAAAGACATTTATTTATGATAGAAATGGAAACAGGGTTGTCTCAAAAGATGAAAATCTGTGTAAAAATGTATCAACATTGAAAAATTGCTGTTTTTATTTACACTTAAAACATGCCAATAATGATGTAAACTTTTCTCAATAATATGTGAGAAACCCCTTATTCATATTTCAGAACTCAAATGTTTCCTCAATGTTTTCACTGGAGACACAGAGAAACATTTAGATCATTGAATTGATCTTTCATGACCTCTTCCAACCTCAATCATCCTCATCTTTCCATTCCCTCTTATTTTAGATGGGACATCCAGTCACAAGAAATATGTTGGTAAAATTCAAATATTACTTCAAGTCTTCCAGGGATATGAAAACATCTGAGCTGTCAGTGTGTCTGCTTTAGAATCACATGTAAACACGCTTTATGAAAATCTGAGCACATTATGTTTGACAAATATTAGTTTAAAAATGCATCCTCCCAATTCACATATTAATTGGCTTATGTAGCAGCAGCAGCAGCAGCACTTCTATTCTATCATCCATCATTAAGTAAAAGTAATTAGTGATTTTGTGTTTATTTTGTTAATAATGATTAAATACCATAAAACCCTGGTCTGTTTCCTTCATCGCCTACCAACTGATTATCTGTTCGATTCACTTCAAGCACCTGATCAGCAGAGAGCACAAAGGCAAATATTAAGGGACTTCAGGAGCTCAGATTATTTTCTTCTTATCCAACACCAGTTTCCAGTTTTCATCAACATCACACCTGCCATCTCCCATTTTCAGTAACACAAACAAGGAGCAGATTCTGATCTCTAGCTGACTGAGGGGTGCATCTGTCAGAATTACACATGTCCATCTATTGGTTTTTCTATCTTCATCAGCTCTAGAACAGCAGACTGTTGGTACTGGAGTGTGTGTGCTGATCTAGTAATAGATCTGTCATGCTGAAATGGTGCAAGCAGAGTCAAAGGGTTGCATGAGAGGTCAGTGAACCAGAGTTCTGCAGGAGAAAACACGCCAATAATGAGGCTGACGTGTCACTGAGGCAACCAGCTGCCTCATCCATTATTCATCTGGGTAACAAACTGATAAATGAGGTAAATGAAGAGGAACAATGGCGGCAAAAAAATCATGCCAACACACCAAAAGAGACATTTAGAAGCAGCAACCCGAGGAGCATATCAATGTGGCGACGTACGCCGGCGACGCGAGGTCAGAGCTTTTACAGCAACTGGATTTTGCAGGTGTTGAATTCTCATGTCTGCAGAGCCAACGCATCACGTTGTCTGTCAGCCACCCACCAACCGTCGTCGCAGAAACTGCCCAGCAAAAAAACAACAACAAAAAACTATTTAAAGCCTCCATACAGTTGCATCAGAGGGGCAGCGCACGTTCAGAGAGAATAAATGATACCCAGTCCTCACATGTCATGCCAAATTCATGCAACACGATCTGTACCAGACAGCAGGGGATGTATTATCGCCTTGTTGCTAGGGTAACGCCGCGTACGCACAAAACACCATGCTGCGGCCTGAAGAAGAAGAAGAAAAAAAGCAGGTTTGTGTGATTTTATTTTTTATTTTGAAAAGCCATACTGGTCACGATAGAGAAGGAAGAGATGAGAAAAATAACAGAGTGGAGCATCAGTAAGGATGCGCATGGAGACAATCTGGGTCAGCGGTGCCATTCTGTGTATTTCTTTACACAAAGCGGGTAACAGCTCATCTGTCATTGGTTTCATTTCATCCCAACACCAGCAAGCCATTTGCATTCTGTCACTTCTACCTCTTCCTTTCATTCCTCCCTGCATGCTGCTACAGTTCCTGAATGACAACATACTGGCAATTTCTCTGCACTGGCACTGGCGCAGGCCTGGACACAACAGCAGCTGCATCCAAAGCAGGGGATGAAAATGTGTGTGTGTGTGCGTGTGTGTGTGTGTCAGTGGGGGGGGGGTCTTGTTCCTTCTTTATCCCTCCAACCAAAGTCCCAGTCTGCATCTCAGGTTTCCAGCAACAACCCCCTATTTTCTGATGATCAAATCCAGATCTCTGCCATCTGACCCTGACCAGAGTTTCACCAGTCGCTCCCCAAGGACACCATCCAGACTCTCTCCTCTCCAAACGGAGCACAACCTCCGACATCCAATCCACGCTCACCCTACAACCAGCAGAACCTTTTTTATACAAATCACACTGTTGGTAAAGTGAAGTCCAGATCCATCCAGATGAATGTTGATGTGTTTAAGCTGAAACACAGGCTGGCTCCTGTTTGTAACAAAATGTAAAGCTGGTTATATCCCAACACTAGTCTGGACTCATCCCTCATGAGAAACACAAGAAGAATTTTAAAACCAAAATCTCTCTGTGAAAAACCTTGCATGGCTCTGCATTAAAATGTTCTCAATATGTTTCCATATTCATGAGGTCTTAAGCAGCGCTGTACAACTCCGCCGTTACATACTGGTAGCCCCAAAATGTCAGACAGATGAAATAGTTTTTTTCTTAAATGTGAGGATTAAAAGCCACTTCACTCTGACCAATCAGACTGCTGCGCTCTGCTGTACACCGAACGGATAAAACAGCAAAAACAAGAATCTGACACCGGCTGATCTGCTTTGTGAAGATGAAACACTGTCAGACGTTATTTCATTCCTGTCATAATCTTTGAATTTCTTTCCCTTTTGAAGATAGCAGTCATTTCTTTGTGTGTGTGTGTGTGTGTGTGTGTGTGTGTGTGTGTGTGTGTGTGTGTGTGTGTGTGTGTGTGTGTGTGTGTGTGTGTGTGTGTGTGTGTGTGTGTGTGTGTATCCAGCAGTGATGTCCCATTCCTTGGATTTGTCTGCTTCCATGATGTTCTTTTCTTTGTCTGTTGAGCTTGGCGGTGGCTGTTGACGCTAACCACAAAACAATTTTTATTCTGACAAGATAAAACGGAGAAAACACAGGGAAAAATCTAAAGAAAACCAAACTCTGTCAAAATAAAATGCTTATTTTGACTGAGAAACTTGTGATTTTTAAAAATCAGGTATATTATATATTAGTTGGCCAATTAACAAATTAACCATCCTGATGCATTGGTGATTTATGTGTTATTTTTGCAAACCATGTTTTGAAGTGGAAATATTAAACATCTAACACCCATCCTGCAACACAACCTTGGTGTGTGTGTGTGTGTGTGTGTGTGTGTGTGTGTGTGTGTGTGTGTGTGTGTGTGTGTGTGTGTGTGGGTGGGTGTGTGTGTGTGTGTGTATGACTGCTCACATCCCCCACCTCCTTGTAATGAAGCAGATTGCATTAAGAATACTGAAGCGCCTTGGGATCTAGAGAGGAGTCAGCCTCAGGTTTGAAGCGTTCCACCCGCCACACACTCACATGCTCACTTACGCACACACGCATGCACTCTGCCCAATAGTTCCCTCAGGGCAACTCAGCAGCCAGCAAATCATTTATCACACAATAATGGCTCTGATCATCTCTCTCTGTCTTCACTTAAGGGGTCTGTCCTAGATTTTCAATCACAGGGTTCCTATGCCATCTCATACACACACACACACACACACACACACACACACACACACACACACACACACACACACACACACACACACACACACAGAATTCTCACCCTGTCTTCATCTCATAACATGGACCCATACATAAGCTTCACTATCTGCTTTTTTTTTACTTCACAGTGAAACATAAAAAACCCCACAAAATCCAACTTTTTCACCCACACTCACGTAATATCTCACATTCTCTCTCAGATACGCTCTGCAGGCAATCACATCTCATGGGAAAAGGAGCTGGAGCCAGGGCCAAGCTCAGAGGAGGAGGCAAATTAGTGCAGAGTTGAAAGAGCAGAAGTGGTAGACAGAGAGAGAGAGCAAGATGGAAAGAAGGAGGGGGCTGTGTGGGATTGGTTTGAGCAGTCCAGACTTGTGGAAAAGACCCACTGCGTCAACACAGGTAGAAGAAGTGTGATATGTGAGGATAGCAAAAGCTAGGAGAAGTGTGAAAATGAAAAAGATAGAGATATATTTCAAAGATTCAGGAGAAAGTAGGCAAAAGATGAGGGATTGGATGCTAAGAGCGTGGAAAAAAAGAGGTAAATGAAAAGAAATAGAGAAGAAAACACAGGGGAGCCGAAATGACAGCAAGGAGCGAGACACGAGAGGCTAATGGCTGGTGGGAGAGGTGCAGGCGGCTGCTGCCAAGATAGAGGAAGAGCCCAAGTGGGAAAAGAAGGAGAGAAATTGAGCAACATAACCCTCAAGACCCTGCTGTCTGAGGAGGAAAATTAGTGTGTGTGTACATGTCTGTGCGTGTGTGCGTGCACATGCATATGTGTGTTGGATTGATGTATATGCACGTCTGTCTGAGAAAACAGTGTGGCTTGAGTTGCGCTGGCAGGTCTGAGACTTGGTGTCAGGATCCTTGGGCTCGTCCAGCAGTTCAGGCTGGAAGGAGGGGTTTGTAGAGAGGCGCCCCCAGGGGAAGGTCTTCTTGCTTGGCTAAGATATCCTGCCTGGACGATGCCTGGCCTCCTGGCTTCAAACTTTGGCTGAATCGCAACGAGCGCGATACAGCTGGATGAGCTCCGGCTCAAAGTCTGAGCACCAAACCCTCAGGTGATGCACGAGACGCTGGCTGAATAACAGAGAACCAGACATGGAGGCCAGGCAGCTCCTCATCATCTGCTGCTGTCCTACAAACTTTGAGGTTTACTGTGGACCTCCAGGCATGCCAGCCCAATAAGTGAATAATATATATCGCAATACACAGGCGATCAACATCAGTAGACAATATGCAGTGTGCAATAATCTCACTGAACTCTGATGCAGAACCATACAGCATTCCAGGGGATGGAGGCTGAGGAAAGGCTTTATCCACTTAACCTCTCACAACGAGAGGTTGGTGGCATCAACTAAGTAACTCACTCACTCACTCACTCACTCACTCACTCACTCACTCACTCACTCACTCACTCACTCACTCACTCACTCACTCACTCACTCACTCACTCACTCACTCACTCACTCACTCACTCACTCACTCACTCACTCACTCACTTTTTGGTTGACTAGCAAAAAACTGACAAGTATCATGCACAGCAGCAGTTTCAGGTTTTCACCACAGAGCCACATAACTGCTTAAAAATAAAACATCAGGAGAGAAAACTGAAGTTTAAAAAAGGCCAGATCACATCACCAGATGAGCATAGGAGAGATTTACAACAAAAAAAGAATCAATACTGATCAATAGATTGAAATTTTTTGCCTCATGTTTTTCACCCATGCAGTTCAGCTCTACCTCTAGGTGGCAGTAATGTACCAGGTTATTTTTCAGTCACAGTAGTTGGAGATTTATGGAGTAGCATGCTTTAAAAGTTCAACAATTGGAAATTATGTAAATCCATTTCAAACATCAATCAAGTACTTCTTAGTGCCACCTGGTGGTTATTTAACAACACGACATGTTTAAAAAATGGCAGCAGACTTTTAGAGTGTATTATCGATTTCTGATATGAATTTTGGAATGGCCTCATCTGACCTATGACACATAGAATGCTGACAGCAGCTCCGCTAAGCAGAAAGCAGAAGATCAGGTACAATTTCAACACATAAGTCAGAATTAGCAGCCCTGAGGGATCATTGTTGCCATGACGCCCAGTAGTGCTGACTCATGAAGTCCAGACAGACGTCCATTGGTCCGGATCGTCCAATGCACCGTTAATAACTGATATTTAAAAAGTTTAACATGGAAGTAAACTATTGGTCCACCTTGACATTTTCATCCAACCGTCAGGTCCAGGCTCGTTCCTTTCTATCCCTGTTTTATCTTTAGATTTATAAACTGAAGGTAGAACACAAACACTTTACAACGTCTCATTTGTTTCCATGCTGGTATTCGTCTAGTAACGGTTGGACTTATCTTTCCCATGCTTGTGTTGTTGACAGCACTGAACATTATGCCAAAAGACGCAGGACCTTAAAATAAGCTGTTCCCACAGAAAACAACTGGTTTTGTTCTCCAAAAAGCAGGACATTTCTTTTCTTTTCCAAAGCGACACAAAGCATTATGGGTAATGGCCATCTGTGATATGACACTCCAATTTATCAGAGCTTGAAGGGTGCAGAAATCACACCTTGGCTCAAAGCTGGATATAGCTCCCAAACCCAAACAGCTGATGATGCAAGACGTAACTTGGAGTGAGCTTGATCATCCACTCGCCAGAGTTTATCTCAGCTCTGTCCTATATCCCCAGCTCAATAACCTGGACTCGTCGACCACCTCTTCCTCCTCCATTGTCGATAAGCCACACTCCGGCATTCTTATCTGCTGCTTTTTCTTGTAAGTAACAAACAAAGAAAATGACCCATGAGGACTGATGGAGACCCAAGAAAACAGAATGTGATTTTGGTGATGAAGCCTCCTCAGTGGGCCGAGCAAACGAGTAATTTCTCATGCCACTTTTTCTTTTGACTCGCAAAAATCTGATTGACATTCATTCACCAGGATAGGACTTGACTGGAAATTAACAATGCAATGATAGAAGAGTTGAGTCTGCTGGTGGGGTGAGAAAGGAGAAATGATTTGGTGAGTAATGTTTTAAAATGCTGATTTGTTTTTCACCCCCTCAGCAATCCCATGTTTATTCCTCTCATTGCACTCCATTGTATTGATCAGAAAATCAGCTGTCTGCTACGCGACAGGTAAGGTAGTGCTCAAGTCGGACAGGGAAGGCTTGAGGTGAAGAGAGTCACTGAAACTGTCTAGAATATTGAAATAAATGATAAAAGCAGTTCTTCCAAGAAGATGAAGAGCAGAGGACAATCTGAATTAGAAGGAGGAAGAATTACAAGCTCTCTCAAATTGAGGGAACACAAAATAATTCACCTGGAAATCAATTTCCATCACATCTATTACTGAACAGCGATAGAGAGAGAAAGAGGCAGAAGGGAAGAGTGGGAGATGGTAACCGAAAGCAACCATCATTTCCTGTTTATCCTTTTGCTGTTTTTCTTCCCTCCATCCCTGACCAAGCCAATTCCACGGCGGAGTGCGCTGCAGCTGCAAAAAGACATCTGTGGTCAATCATGATAAACAGTCTGCGTCTCGCATGTTTGCTTCCTCAAAAAAAGCAGAATGACTCTGGACACCAAGGCTACCGACAAAAGGTTAAAGAAACTGTACTGGAATAATCTAGTGCCTAGAAATGATAAAAACACATATATGTGCAGTCTTCACTGTGACAGACCAGTATGAAGGGCTTTATCATTTGGAAGTGAAAGGAAAAACTACATTAGTAAATTTTTATGAAATGAAAATACGAACGTGGTGTATCTTTGGGTTCAGTTGTACTGTTGATCCACCACTGTGGGTCAACCAAGGCTCTGAATACTTACATAAATGTGATGTTTTTTTTGGTTTTCCATTTGTAATAAATTTCCAAAATATGTTTTTTTCACAATGTCATAAAATGGTATTTGGCTTTAGAATTTTGAGGAGAGAGATAGAGGGAGTTTTCACACCAGAGTTTTCTTACCAATTGAACCGGTAGACTCAGTTGAATTAGGAACCAAAACTGCAACATTTGTTGCATTTAAGCTGCTGCTCAGTGTTGTGTGGTTCTTTATCACACTACACTGAGTCAAACGATCCAATCTAATTGAAAAACCTGTTCCCCTCCTTGCCTGTGGGGTTAGCGACAAGAAAATGTCAGAAGAAGACATAAGCACAACATCCTTCTTCATAAAATGTAAATAAAAACAGTGTTGTCAGACTTAAGCAATTGGAGGATTTCTCTCTTTTTATGGCTAAGGACCAGGAGCCATTTCTCCTGTTAGCGCTAGGCTAGCACGTTTGTTTTGTAGTGGATGAAGTCGGAGTCATAGTTCCATCATTGTCTTCATTATGTTCATTTTGACAACATTTACTCAATGCTTAATCCAATTTATCTACTTCCAGCACAACAGAAGTGTTAAGCAACAGCCGCGCCACCCAGTAATGATCACTGTCATTACAACACCTACAGCTTTTCCACACGATTAAAGCATGAAAAAAATAATGAAAAATAAAAAAGAAGGTCCAACATTGTCACCCAAGCGTCAGGTTTGGGATTTGCCCAGAACCACCTGGTACTCCACCCAGTTCTGGAGAACCTAGAGAGAACAAGAACCTCCCAGCAGAGAAGACCCAGAACAGATTCAAAACCAAAACTACGGGTGGGAATTTACTGCATCATTCATCATAATACATTTCTTATCAAAATATGAATTTTGACTCATTGTCATTGTATTGCTTGGTTCCTAGAGATGAGCAGGTATCACCACGTAACAAGGGGGCGCGTAATCCCTTTGTTGTACTATTGTGCAGAGTGAGAACTCTTGTAGAGGAGATGATCGGTAATGATGAGGAGCAGAGCGGTAAACTGTCGTTACTTTTCCCATGTATGAGACTATAATCTATGGAGATCTGGCTTTAGATGGATGAAGCGAAATAAAGTGAAAGTGTGGAAATCTTCAACAGTTCGTCCCGCTGTTTTGGGTTAGAGTGGCTAACCGCCATTGCTAACTCCTTCTCCAACCTCTCTCCGCACCGTCACAACCACACGAACCGTTTCACTTAGTGTTTCTATCGGCTAATGTGTGGCCTCTCGGGTTTTGAAAATGGGCCGACAATCGGCCGACAGCTTTAAGATCGTTGGTGTGTGCTGGGCATTAAGGAAATGAGGAAGGGAGGGTCAGTGGAGAGCACCACCGTTTAGCCTTTTTCATTCAGTCATCAACAGAAAAAGGCCGGAAGAAACGATGTAGCCGATAATTGAAACGAGGTCAATAGCTTTAATTAATTGATTAATTGATTTATTGTTTATCGCGACAGGCCTACCAATGAGAAGTAAACTGAATGATACCACGAGGTGCAGGTCTTTGATTTTTTGGGTCAATATGAAAAGTGTAGGGATTCCTCCATGGCTTCATTTCTTTAGTCGACTCAAACCAGCTAAAAAACCAAAATGATGATTACATTGTCATGAACTCATCAAATAACAATTTAGTTAAATGTCTTTAGTCTATGACTAAAGCTAAAATGAACTGTCAAAGTAAACACCAGCTAATTAAAATACCCACAGCTG
Source organism: Poeciliopsis prolifica (assembly GCF_027474105.1). Classification (NCBI taxonomy): domain Eukaryota; kingdom Metazoa; phylum Chordata; class Actinopteri; order Cyprinodontiformes; family Poeciliidae; genus Poeciliopsis; species Poeciliopsis prolifica. The sequence continues at coordinate 470,909 of NW_026562493.1, forward strand.
TATTATGTTTCATTTTTGGAGAGTGTGTTGTCTGAATCTAAATGTGTGCTGCACTTTTGTCATGATTTCAGTCCTTCAGCTCCACCTTGATTGTGCTGATGACTCATTACCCTCTCCTGCTCTGTGCTGCTCTCTATTTGAACAGCTGCGAGATTCTGCCTGTGTTTTGACCACAGATTTTTGCCGAGTCCTTCAATTGTTGGAAGAGTTTGACCTCCTGTTGCTGAACCCTGCCTGTCTCTGATGTTGCCTCCAGTTTTCTGATTACTGGATTTTCTTGCCTGAGGCCCTACCGTGCATGAGCCAGGATCATTTCACGACTCAGAGTCTGGTTGGTGGATTTTGTCCCTGTCGTCTGTTTGTCCCCTGAGCCCCTAAGACATTCCATTGTCCATTCACCCAACCCTCCCCCGACTGGATTCCTGACCCTATGACCTATCAGTGTGACCACACCCTGTTTAGCCCCTTCTACACCATTATTTTTGTAATAAAATGTTTGGTGAACCATACAGTTGCCTTGGCTGCGTTTTGGGTTCTGGCTGAATTTGCTTTAATGATACAACTTTTCAGACTTTAATTTGGAAAAAGTTTTGAAAATCATGTTTCATTTTCCTTCTACTTCCCCATTATGGCTCACTTTGTGTAGGTCCTGTGAAGAGGTTTTATTCGTATTAAATGATGTTCCTTTATGTATCATATAAATGTAATGTTTTTTGTATCACAGTCAAGGTGTTTTTCTGTGCAGCTGGAAAAGGTGTACAAACTAATGAACCAAGATGTGTCTACTGAAATAAGTTTCCAGGGTTGCTGAACTTCCCCAGACAGTTATTTGGGAACTCGCTGTTTTTCCCGTGGCCTTCCCTGCATGGAGACAGAGTGTTTAGTTTTCACCTCCCATAGACATTACAGTGAATGAGCATACAAGGTTCCGTATGTTTTGCTTTGTTTCTTTTGTTTGGTCTTAGAAGATTGAGTTTCTGCCTCGGTAGCAGAGAGAGAGGAATAAAGTAACTATGCAACTCTGAGTTCCTCAGAGCGGATTCTAATTCGTGCCTAATGCAGTGGATTTCTTGCTCTCCGTCTGCAGATGTATTAAAGATTGTTTTTGCTCCCTGACTTTTGTCTGGACCTCAGTCTCTGAATTGTGCACTTCACAGTCCATCACATGATGTCTCAATGAAATGCATTGAAGTTGGTTGTTGTGAATTCAGAAAATATGAAAATACTAAGAAGTAGAAACACTTTAGCAAGGCACCAGAAAATATTGATATACAGTTAGGGCCAGAAATATTTGGACAGTGACACAGGTTTTGTTATTTTAGCTGTTGACAAAAATATGTTCAGAAATACAATTTATATATAATATGGGCTGAAAGTGCACACTCCCAGCTGCAATATGAGAGTTTCCACATCCAAATCGGAGAAAGGGTTCAGGAATCATAGCTCTGTAATGCAGAGCCTCCTCTTTTTCAAGGGACCAAAAGTAATTGGACAATGGACTCCAAAGGCTGCAAGTAACTCAAAAGGCCTTTCCGTCGTTAACCTGTAATCAAGTTAGTAGTTAAAAGGTCTGGGGTTGTTTCCAGGTGTGTGGTTTTGCATTTGGAAGCTGTTGCTGTGACCAGACAACATGCGGTCAAAGGAGCTCTCAATTGAGGTGAAGCAGAACATCCTGAGGCTGAAAAAAAGGAAAAAATCCATCAGAGAGATAGCAGACATGCTTGGAGTAGCAAAATCAACAGTCTGGTACATTCTGAGGAAAAAGGAATTGACTGGTGAGCTTGGGAACTCAAAAAGGCCTGGGCGTCCACGGAAGACAACGGTGGTGGATGATCGCCGCATACTTTCTTTGGTGAAGAAGAACCAGTTCACAACATCAACTGAGGTCCAGAACACTCTCAGGGAAGTAGGTGTATCTGTCTCTAAGTCAACAGTAAAGAGAAGACTCCATGAAAGCAAATACAAAGGGTTCACATGTAGATGCAAACCATTCATCAATTCCAAAAATAGACAGGCCAGAGTTAAATTTGCCCAAAAACACCTCAAGAAGCCAGCCCAGTTCTGGAAAAGTATTCTATGGACAGATGAGACAAAGATCAACCTGTACCAGAATGATGGGAAGAAAAAAGTTTGGAGAAGAAAGGGAACGGCACATGATCCAAGGCACACCACATCCTCTGTAAAACATGGTGGAGGCAACGTGATGGCATGGGCATGCATGGCTTTCAATGGCACTGGGTCACTTGTGTTTATGATGACATAACAGCAGACAAGAGTAGCCGGATGAATTCTGAAGTGTACCGGGATATACTGTCAGCCCAGATTCAGCCAAATGCTGCAAAGTTGATCGGACGGCGCTTCACAGTACAGATGGATAATGACCCCAAGCATACAGCCAAAGCTACCCAGGAGTTCATGAGAGCAAAAAGGTGGAATATTCTGCAAGGGCCAAGTCAATCACCAGATCTTAACCCAATTGAGCATGCATTTCACTTGCTCAAATCCAGACTTCAGACGGAAAGACCCACTAACAAGCAAGACCTGAAGGCTGCGGCTGTAAAGGCCTGGCAAAGCATTAAGAAGGAGGAAACCCAGCGTTTGGTGATGTCCATGGGTTCCAGACTTAAGGCAGTGATTGCCTCCAAAGGATTCGCAACAAAATATTGAGAAAGAACTTTTTTGTTTGGGTTATGTTTATATGTCCAATTACTTTTGAGCTCCTAAAATGTGGAGTGTTTGTAAACAAATGTGTACAATTCCTACATTTTCTATCAGATATTTTTGTTCAACCCTTTAAATTAAACGTTACAATCTGCACTTGAATTCTGTTGTAGAGGTTTCATTTCAAATCCAATGCGGTGGCATGCAGAGCCCAACTCACAAATATTGTGTTACTGTCCAAATATTTCTGGCCCTAACTGTATCTTCTCTATTGTATGTACTTGGAGCTTTAGTGAGACTGGGTGTTTACATTAAAAACGAAAAGGGCTTCTGGGTAAAAACTGTCTTTCGAAACCAACAAACAAGCATTTCAAAGAAGCAACAACAAGGGATGAAAAAATAATGCTGTTGTAGGACGTGAAACCTGAAATTACAGATATTTGTGGAAAACAGAAACGACACTCTGGTGAATTGGAAATCTCATTAAGAGGAAAATATCAAAATCTTTAAGTTACAAAAGTAAAGAAACTAATGAGATGGGGTTTTTTCTGCAGCTTTGCAAAGAGAAAAGAAGCAGAACTACAGATGTGGGTTGATTCACTTTCTTTTCGTTTTCTCAAATGAAGACAACCATATGAGCTTCCCATTTATTTAACAGAAGTACACAGTCTGACTTTGGAGCGTTGCTCCGTTTTGTCTTGAACAGCATCATCCCATGTCCCTCATTTTGCAGCCATACTTTGAATTCCTCTGTGTTTTTCCTCATTATCAGCCCAGGAAACAGAGTCTGAGCTCGCCGTTCAGTGCCGACAGTGGAGCAGGTAATATAAAGACGAGAGGCTGAGGGTGTGACTGAAGGAGGAGCTGTCAGCATTTGTAGGTCAGCATAAATGTTTAATGCTGTTTGCTGATGAGTCGGCTCCGTCTCTCCAGTTTGTCTCTGAAAAGGTGGACTCCCAGTACTTCCAGTAGCTGCAGATGTATTCTGCCGCTCTCTCGGCATGCCAGTTGAGCAGATTTGTGACAAGATGGCCGAAATTAGGCCAATTTATCTCCGCGTAGTTTGGTTCCCCTGTTCCGTCCGTATTCCAGCTTCCCCAGTCCTGGAATACGGATGGAACAGGACTGTTCCATCCGCAGTTTGGAGAAAGCATGTGCATTCTCCAAACTGCAGCTTCCAACTCTCCCATCCCACCCGTCCTTAGTGGATTTCCATGCTGCTCCCAAGCACTGCCTTTTACACCTTTGCTGTTACACCTTGCAAAGGTGCCCTGACCAGCAGAAAGTAATGCATAATGGTGTAGTGAGATAATAAATGATTCGCAGTTGTGAAAAAAACGTGCATTTTTTTCCCCCTAATAGAACCACCCTCACCTGCAAATATGGCTGCAAGTTTTGTGGGTTTGCATCCACCATTTTTACCTCGTTAGACAGAAACATATTTTTTCATTCTTAGAAAAACATTTCAAATGTTTCCACTGCAGCTCTGGCTGTATGTTCAGGGTTGCCTCAGTCTAACAGGGTTTCTTGAAGAATGTCTCTGCATTTAGCTAAATCCAGCTTATCTGTCTTTATAGAATAAAACCATCCACAAAGCATGACCCTGCCACCACCTTGCTTCATATTTAGCCAGTTGGATGAGGTCTTAAAAGGCCAGTATTATATAAAATCAAATGGTTTTAGCTTGACAAATTGCTATGATGTTATTTCCTCATCAAAAACAAACCTGGGGCTGATTCTTTGATTCTTTCATGCAACCCTAACCATAACCCTTAAGAAATCCTTTTATCTCCATGGCAACCACTAAGCTGTGCACTATGCCAGGATGGACCTAGCTCCGCCTGCAAAAGCTGCAGTTTCCAAGTTTACACCTCACAAAGCAGCTCCTCTCCCACTCAGCTCCTTCAGACTAGCCAGCAGTAATTAGCAAACAGCTGCTGGAACTGGTAAGCTCATTATAGAAGCTACTGCTCAGAGCAAAAATTAGATTTTAGGTTTTAAATAGAGGTATTCATTTAATTTCTCTTTGGGATCAATTAAGTTTCTTCTTTTATTATTTGAATTGAAGGAAAAATAGAAGTAAATATGTAATTCTTCAAAAAATTTACTATTTCAAAAATATAACATCTTTTGCTAAAAGGTTGTAAGATTTGTGGCTCAAAACAGGATAATTATCTGAACTGATTATCTGAACAAAAATGTCTCTATGGATTGAAAAGTTGCAGCTGTGTATGGAGAATCAATAATAAATTTTTATGCACCATTAATACGAGACAAACCTAAAACTGCTGGGACTCTGAGATCCTTTAAATCAAAGATAAAGACTAGCCTGCTCAGAGTTGCCTAATTGGATTTGACAAAATGTTCATTCTTGTTTTATAATGTGTCACTGTAGGATATTTTACACAAATAAACTCCAGATGAATTATTGATTTTATAAAAGCCATTGATTGTGTATTTATTTTAGGGTACCACAGTTAACAGGGCAGAATACAAATAAATGCCTCTGATTTTGATTTGCCAAAATAATCATAAATTGTGTTTCATTTTCCTTCACCACACAGTTCTGCACTAGCTTATGCTGTGAAAACTCTGCGCCTGTGGAAAGTAGCTTTGCAAGGCAGAGTGTGAGTCTGTGTGTCTTCAGCATATGTAATTATTTAGCCTGGAGAACACATCATAATTGGAAGAATCTGATCAAATGTTGCCTTACATGAAGTAATGAGAACATGGATTAGTGTTCTCATTACTAGAATGATTACTAGAAGTAGTGTGGGGAGGAATTAATTTGGTTGCCAAGGTTTAGCAAAGGAACCAAATAATGGCCCGTTTATCTTATCAATTAGGGAACCATAATATTTTTGAAATGAGAAATGGGTCTTACCACAGGGCACAATCACCTCATAAATAAGGTATATACAAATCCCCAAAACAATTTATTCAATTTATCATACGATGGATTATAGCTTAATTTCAGTGATAATGGGAGGAGACACTTGAGGAAATTAAAACGGAGAACTTGAAATTTCCTGAGTTGTTTCCAAATGACCCCAGAGAATTTATTCAAACAAAGCAGCTGTCTCTCCTCCAAACACTGTTGAGCTCTTTGCTTTATATAGGAAGACATTAAAAAGGGACACAGTTTGATCAACTATCATTTTTAAACACTCCTGCAGTGTTTCTGAAGGTTCTGAAGGACTGAGAGCAGGGCTCTGTAGACTCTGCAGCCCTCCTGAATCGCCTTCATGGAAGATGCATTCCAATAAAGTCAAAGTATTTTGAATCCAAAATGCCCCGTCATAAAGCCCCATATGTTGCGTTGTTATTTTCCTGGCTTTGTCACAAACATGCGTCCTTGCTACGGCGGAGACATCGCATGAAAGCCGACGTGTCAAACTCCAAATCCATCTCTGTCACGGATGGTAATTGGGACTGAAATAGAAGAGAAAAGCACGCTCTGTGGGCTGATTAAAGGCATCGCGTACGCACAAGTCTGTGACTCCCAACAGCTTCTTTTTTTCTTTTCAGTTTGTCGGCTTTCAAATGTACATTGTTATTTATTGTTTGGGTGTCAGAAGACATCCATTACATGCCTTTTTAACGAGGTTGGACGGCATGCGGAAAGCACTGCAGTGGGTTTTTGTTGCTGTTGTTGAGTGGCATTTGTGCAAAGTTCATGGAGGCCTCCAGCAAACCAATCCACACAAAAGTGGGTCTTTCAGAACGGGGCGTGGCCTGGATCATTACAAAACCCCAAAAACAAAATCCAGTAGGTCACAGCCTGAGGAGAAGGTATGTCTGCGTGGACAGACGGATGGATTGGGGACATGAAGGCTGGACAGCCGAGGAGAAGATGCAGCAGATGGATGGTTGAGTTAAAGGCCGGGGGGGCCACGGGGGCGTTACTGTATGAATGTAGGTTATGGCTCAATGGGGCCCTTGATGGGGTGACACAAGAAATAAAGAGCATCCCTGGCGGTGTGAATGTGTGAAACATGTCAGATGTGTACGTCTTTCCAGATGTCTTTGTTCATCACCTTATTTTCCTCTATGAAGGTTTATTGTGTTGGGCTTACTGTGTACTGCTTAATGTGTCAATTATGTCATCTGAACTACCGTGCTTGAACTGGGTATGTTTAAAACGCTGCAACTGCAAAATTTAATGGGTTTTTTTTTAGTCAAGACCAAAACACTAGACTGAAACTTTTATCATCCCGTTTTTGGTAGAAAAAAAGACAAAAACAATCAAAATGAAAATAATCAAACTCGTTTTAATTTATCATGTAATTTGTTGATTTATTGTGACAGGCTCAGTTCACCTGCTGCATCAAATCCCAACAAAATACACTGAGATTTTTAGTTGTAATGTCACTAAAGGTTTAAGATTCATGATAAGTTTTGCAAGCCAGCATGAGAAACTAATATCTGATCTTTAGACACTTTGGATCATGACACTTCATAAAGTCTAAAGATATTAGCTGATATCTGAATGACACTGACGATCTGAATTTGATTCATAAAGTAACACCAACACACAGAACACACTCCATCCCAAAATTAATCCACAGATAACACCAGCGCTTTTAACCCCCTCTGTTTTTGAGTGGGGTCTCCTCAGTTTGGCACTGAAATCTCACATCGGAGGCTGTCGGGGACTCCATGGGGGTTTCGGGGCCTGCTAATGGAAACATCCCTTTTTCATGAGGCCTCCTGAAGGAGCAGGGGTCAAGTTATGGAGGCGTGGGCATGTAGAGATAGGAGTTGTGGGTCAGGGATCAGGCACTGGTCTCTTAATATGTAGATGGACAGGGTGGGGAAGCAACACACATAAGCACACACACCCCTACACACACGCATGCACACAAACCAGATGGGACACCCATCTACTTCTAGCTACTTAGTGAGAAGCCCTGATCAATACATTAAGTGCAACCATGGGTGAAAGAGCTTATATTAGTATAACCTAGATATCCTAACCCCCATGTATGAGTGGGCTGCGTCTCTCCTAGCAATAGAAACCCCCCACCTCTGCCCCCGCCCACACCCCTGCACCCACCTCCTTGCTTTAGTTTAGCTTCAGATGCTCAAAACAAGTCAAGAATGAAGCTGGTCTGATAAATTAAAGATGAACAAGCAGCCGCCGCCCTCCGACTCTAACGATCGAGCTGTCAATGATGAACTTATATGATAACATGGCTGCATCCTTCCCACTTCCTCATTCCTGCCACTCATAGCTGGATTTCTTCTTCTTCTAAAGAGCAGAAACACCATCAGAAATAAATTAATAATAAAATGGTGACGGCCCGTTTCTGTGGGGTTCCATTTGTGTCAAAAATAAGTTTAAGTCATATGTGTAGATGTTGTTGGTCAACCAAAGACCAACAACATCTACACATATGTCTATGGCCTTATGGGTCATATGTTAGATGTTGCATATGTCTATGTTGTATATGCGTTTGCTGCATATGTTACGTCTTTAGCTGCGTCATGGTTATTATTCACTGTCATCTTGTCAATTCATCTGCAGTAAAGCAGTGAACCCTTCGCAGTTGTTTTTTGATGTAATTTCTGTGATTGGTCCATGTTGTTAGTTCATGTCGTTGGTCAGTGTTGCTGTTTCCTGTTCGCTTCGCCATTAATAAATGTTGAAGTAGGTCATGTCTGATCAAAGAGTTTATTAGATTATTACAAAAATATTGGTCTTTCAATATTAGTGTTTTCAAAATGCTTAGATTTCCACCTTGTGTTTTCTTCAGGCATTAATCTACTGCTTCCTCCAGAAGCACTCAGAGGTTCTCTTAGGGACTGTCAACAAATCTCCGAACCAAACACTCCTGACAAACAAATGTAAATAAATGCCTTGCCTTGCGACCAAATGACACACAATTAAGTTGTAATTAGGGTTACACGAGACACACTATTCTATATTGAATTTTAAAGTAATATTCAATATTTTAAATAATTTTAATATTAAATATCATGTTTACTTCAATAGCGACAAGTCATGTGACTTATTGACATAAAATCAGCGTGAAATTGTTCAACTAAAATGTGTAGGTGAGGAACGCTGAAACGACACTCTCCATTTGAACCCTTTATATATACATACATTTTTATGTTAAGATTTAGTCAAAATTGAGTAAATACATTTTTTAGCTTTTTTTTTGTCAAAATTTAGTAACAAAATTTTTTAGCAAGTTTTGTCAAAATGTTCTAAATTTGAGCAATTGACCAATCAGAAGTTAAAGACATTCAGACAACTACTTGAACCAAGAACAGGGGGAGTAACACAAAAAAAAACATCTGCAAGGGGCTCACTGCTTTACTGCAGATGAATTGACAAGATGACTGAGTAATAACAACGCAGCAAGAGACATAACATATGCAACATGTACAGATGCAGCCAACACATTCGCAACACAGATTATGCAACATAGACATATGCAAATACTACATGCAACATCGACATATCCATAAAGCACTAAGACCATGCTTCCAAAGACACATAGCAACAAGACACACCAACAACATCTACACATGTGACTTCTACTTATTTTAGACACAAATGGATCCCCATACCTTTCTTCCCTCGGCTGTTTTTAATTCACAGTATATGTTTGAACGCTGATGGTCGGTTTGCCGACAGGGTTTCTTGCTCCGTGGGAGGAAAAGGAGGAGGGGAAAAAGGAGAAACAGGAAGAAGAGAGTGAAGAAGAGGTTCAACTCTCCATCTGACCGAATGTTGGGCGAAGAGCTGCAAAAAGTGACTTAGGCTGAAAGTCAGGAGTCAGCATCGGAGCATTTCTGCCCCCTAGTGGATCTGATCGATCGTTACGGCGGATAAGCAAGACGACGTTTTAAATGCTTATTTAAGCCGAAATAAAGAAAGTAATTCTGATTTCAGCTAAGATGAAAAGAGGTACGGTTGCTAAAGCGCCATGAAATTGGCAGATGAGAAGTTATGGTTGTTTCATCAGCGTTAAGTGTAGGAGGTAACAATGACTTCTTTGACACATCTAATGAGTTTTCTTTTCTCCAGACCTCATGCTCTCTTTCCTCTGAAAACAGAAAAACGGATATGCTATATGCTATTTATCAAACTGCATATAACGAACCACTAGGCTGTGTTTCACAACATGAAGGTCTCTGCAGACACTCAGCTAACAAAAGAAACGTTTTCCATTTTCCCTCCCTCTTTCCTCAACTGCAGCAAGCAGCTGCAGCAGCAGAAAAGGGGAGCTTAGGTTTATTGCTGCGCCATTAGCAGCCTCTGGAGGGCAGCAGAAGCAAAGAATCAGCCTGGTGAAGCAGAGAAAAGCTTCTCATCTCCAGCAGCATCGTTATCATGATGTATCTAACGCAAATGTGACGATTAATAAATCGACATATAGAGGACAGTTTGAGTAAAATGTCATAACCAATATAAATGTTAAATGAGAACAAACATAGTCTGTTCTGAGAACAATTAAATAGTTGAATCAATGAAGTGTAATTGATCACTGCCTTGTTAGAAGTTCTTCAAGCAATAGTGAATTTACATTCAGTGGCTTTATTTATCAAACTGGTGGAGTAAACTTGGGTTCAAATTAAAAAAATTTTTAAGACCTTCCATGAAACCAAATGTTTCAGCCAAAAACAGGAATTGGACTATTTTCCCCTGAAATGTTGAAAAATCACATTTTTCTTCAGGGCTGAAACAATTAATCAGTTAATTGTGATTAATCAAGTATACGTATAGTCAAAAATGTTGACTTTCTTTTTTGACAAAAAGAAGTCTGTATGCTGAAAAATCATTCTCAGAACAGTTGCTAAGATAAAACTGTACAAACAAATCCCTTTATCTGTAAACACATTCTTCCCAAACTGAAGGGGTAGTTTTAACTTCACCTGGTTCAGATCCTGCAAAAGAAAAGAAAGAAAGAAAAAATACATCCTATGTCAAATTTGTTTGCTATTCATTGATTAATAAATATAATTGGTCCCATTTTCCTAAATTAAGCCAACCAGCCTCACACTGCATTGATGTGAGGTGAAACAGAAAAGTTTTTCACATTAATGTTTGTGTCATTTTGTTGAGTTTCAGGCAATCACTTGTTTATTTCATTGAATCATTTTTATTATCTCCATCATTTCTAATATTGGATAACAGTTTAAATGATAAATTTGCAGAGTATGCCAAAAATGTTTCACCAAGTTCAGTCTATAAATGCATCAGCTTTAGCTCACCAGTCAGAGTGGACGGATGGTTGTTAATCCTCTTCTATATAGAGGAGTCACAAGTACAAAACACCATTAAAATTCATAGATAACAATTAATCACGTTAGACTGAATATGATATATCCCACTACGGCAAACAAACTTAAAAAAGTTAAACAATAGTTTATTTTGTTGCAAGTTTTCAAACATGCAATAAATAACTTCTGTTAGAATGATTGTTTTGTTATCATTCTTACATTGGTAGAATAATTATGTTTTGTTATCATTCTTACATTGGTAGTTTTAATAAATTTAGTATTCACATCCCTGAGAAAAAGAACTTGTTAAACTTTGGAGCTGCAGCCATTTCTTATCTTGGGATACTCCTTACACAGCCTGTGTGGAGATCTTCCTTTGTCCTCCCTCCACATTCCTTTCCTGCTATACTTTGTAATAAAGGACCAGTTCTGATGCAGAGTCAGAACGCATGGCAGACACCTTGAGGTCTGCTGTTCCTTCTCCTTTTGCAAAAGACTTGCTTGAAAACTCAAATGTTGTATGTGGTTCTCTTTTTATGTAGGTTGAGAAAATACCTGTCATCTTCTATTTGCAAAAATCATTTTTTAACAAGCTGATCCTGTCAGGTAAAATAACTCCACAGAAACAGTAGTGACACACAGAGAATAAATGCAACTGCTTTGATATAAAAGGTTAGTTTTTTTTTCTTTGCACTAACTAAATGGGGAAAAATAAGATCAGATTTTTCAGTGTTTGACCTGCAGGTAAATCTGGCTGACTGCAGATTTAACAGGAAGCACTTTTTTATGTTAAACACTCATTTCCATGCTGTGATTTTGCCTTCAGGCATTGTTGAGCTGGAAGCAGCAGCTTACAGGCAGAACAACACACACACACATGAACACACACACTGCTTGGAGCATCATGCCTTTTTTCAGTAAAACACACACAGAAGTAGATGGAGGATACACTCTTAAGTTTTCACTCACCTGAGGAAATAAACAGACAAATAAATGCTCAGGCATACCAGCAAGGAAGGACCTGGATGACTTGTTCAGATGAATGGACTCATGAAGTCTGTTGTAAGGTCAACTTGTGACCAAAGCACGACAGGAAGTCTAAACAGCCCCAAAACCAAAATAAAAGCTTTGGAGCTATTAATCAGTTAGGATTTTTTCAATGATTGGTTCATAATGATTAACCGCCCTAAAGCCTCAAATATGGCTCAACTATAGTCATTATGTATAAAAGACGATGTGGCGGAGCCCAATGCTGCTTGAAGCTTTACTTAAATTTTATTTCTGGTTTTGACAAGGTTTATCTTTTACCCTTATTAAACCATCAAGCTCAACACACTGGTTTGATCCTTAGATTCGGACAGACTCGGACAGAGTTTAGCTGTCTGTATAGATAAGTCTACGTTAAAGAGGACGACAGTGACAACAGAACCGCAATCTTTCTAGCTTTAATAGACCATCAGAGGCCTGAAGAACTACTGGCTAAACCACTTCTGTCCATTTGACTTCTTTGAGGTAGAATATTCAGAACTGAAGACATATTAGCATTTCTACAGTATATTAGTTTGGACTCTTTGTCCAAAGAGTTTGGACAAAGAGTTTCTTTGTCCAAATGTTGACTGAGCAGTTTGAAGTAGAAGAGCAAAAAGATTCATGCAGTTTGTATGTTTATACAAACAATAACATGTTTGTATGTAAATACAAACAATTACACGTTTGTATGTATATATAAACAATGACATGTTTGTATGTATATATAAACAATGACATGTTTGTATGTATATATAAACAATGACATATTTGTATGTATATACAAACAATGACATATTTGTATGTATATATAAACAATGACATGTTTATGTATATAAACAATAACATGTTTGTATGTATATACAAACAATGACATGTTTGTATGTATATATAAATATTGACATATTTGTATGTATATACAAACAATGACATGTTTGTATGTATATAAATATTGACATATTTGTATGTATATACAAACAATGACATGTTTGTATGTATATATAAACAATGACATGTTTGTATGTATATATAAACAATGACACGTTTGTATGTATATATAAATATTGACATATTTGTATGTATATATAAACAATGACATGTTTATGTATATATAAACAATGACACGTTTGTATGCATATATAAACAATGACATGTTTGTATGTATATATAAACAATGACATGTTTGTATGTATATATAAACAATGACATGTTTGTATGTATATATAAATATTGACATATTTGTATGTATATATAAACAATGACATGTTTGTATGTATATATAAACAATGACATGTTTGTATGTATATATAAACAATGACATGTTTGTATGTATATATAAACAATGACATGTTTGTATGTATATATAAACAATGACACGTTTGTATGCATATATAAACAATGACATGTTTGTATGTATATACAAACAATGACATGTTTGTATGTATATACAAACAATGACACGTTTGTATGTATATATAAACAATGACATGTTTGTATGTATATATAAACAATGACATATTTGTATGTATATACAAACAATGACATGTTTGTATGTATATATAAACAATGACATGTTTGTATGTATATATAAACAATGACATGTTGTATGTATATATAAACAATGACATGTTTGTATGTATATATAAACAATGACATGTTTGTATGTATATATAAACAATGACATGTTTGTATGTATATATAAACAATGACATGTTTGTATGTATATATAACAATGACACGTTTGTATGTATATATAAACAATTACACGTTTGTATGTATATATAAACAATGACATGTTTGTATGTATATATAAACAATGACATGTTTGTATGTATATATATAAACAATGACATGTTTTTTATGTATATATAAACAATGACATGTTTGTATGTATATACAAACAATGACACGTTTGTATGTATATATAAACAATGACATGTTTGTATGTATATATAAACAATGACACGTTTGTGTATGTATATAAACAATGACATATTTGTATGTATATATAAACAATGACATATTTGTATGTATATATAAACAATGACACGTTTGTATGCATATACAAACAATGACACGTTTGTATGTATATATAAACAATGACATGTTTGTATGTATATATAAACAATGACACGTTTGTATGTATATATAAACAATGACATGTTTGTATGTATATATAAACAATGACACGTTTGTATGTATATATAAATATTGACATATTTGTATGTATATATAAACAATGACATGTTTGTATGTATATATAAACAATGACATATTGTATGTATATATAAACAATGACATGTTTGTATGTATATATAAACAATGACATATTTGTATGTATATATAAACAATGACATGTTTGTATGTATATACAAACAATGACACGTTTGTATGTATATATAAACAATGACATGTTTGTATGTATATATAAACAATGACACGTTTGTATGTATATATAAACAATGACATGTTTGTATGTATATATAAACAATGACACGTTTGTATGTATATATAAATATTGACATATTTGTATGTATATATAAACAATGACACGTTTGTATGTATATATAAATATTGACATATTTGTATGTATATATAAACAATGACATGTTTGTATGTATATATAAACAATGACATGTTTGTATGTATATACAAACAATGACATGTTTGTATGTATATACAAACAATGACATGTTTGTATGTATATATAACAATGACATATTTGTATGTATATACAAACAATGACATGTTTGTATGTATATATAAACAATGACATATTTGTATGTATATACAAACAATGACATATTTGTATGTATATATAAACAATGACATGTTTGTATGTATATATAAACAATGACATATTTGTATGTATATACAAACAATGACATATTTGTATGTATATACAAACAATGACATGTTTGTATGTATATATAAATATTGACATATTTGTATGTATATATAAACAATGACACGTTTGTATGCATATATAAATATTGACATATTTGTATGTATATATAAACAATGACATGTTTGTATGTATATACAAACAATGACATGTTTGTATGTATATATAAACAATGACATATTTGTATGTATATATAAACAATGACATGTTTGTATGTATATATAAACAATGACATATTTGTATGTATATACAAACAATGACATATTTGTATGTATATACAAACAATGACATATTTGTATGTATATACAAACAATGACATGTTTGTATGTATATATAAACAATGACATGTTTGTATGTATATACAAACAATGACATGTTTGTATGTATATATAAACAATGACACGTTTGTATGTATATATAAACAATGACACGTTTGTATGTATATATAAACAATGACATGTTTGTATGTATATATAAACAATGACATATTTGTATGTATATACAAACAATGACATATTTGTATGTATATACAAACAATGACATGTTTGTATGTATATATAAACAATGACATGTTTTGTATATATTAAACAATGACATGTTTGTATGTTTTATACAACAATTACATGTTTGTTTGTATGTATATATAAACAATGACTCGTTTGTATGTTTTATACAAACAATGACATGTTTGTATAAAATGGGTCATGAAGACCCATTTTTGCTGCAGTTCAGCATTCCTGAGTTCACACTGGATCTGGTTACAAATCACATCCAACAAATCCATAAAAAATACCAAAAAATGACAACATTTAATTTTCTGTTTTGTACAGCTCCTTTCTGTTTGTTCTTTTTTTTCAGATCAATCACCTAAAACTGATGAATCACAGTGTTGTTTTAACTTCATCGTGTCCTAAAACAGTTTCATCCATCATTTTGGTTCTTTTTGCAGGTTCACCTGAAGGGTTTTCTTAAATTAGTTAATTAGTTCTTGATGAGATCCGCGAGGAAACCTTCACTAAGCAAACTGATCCCTCACCCGCCATGCATGACTTTTGACGTGATCCCGTCTGTCCACTGCACTCATAAAAACATCAGGTTGATCATTTGAATGGCTTACAGCAACTTCACATACTGACATAGGTTCCTATAATTTACCTCCATGTTGAAAACCACAAAAATTCCTGTGCTTCAACTATGCCACCATTACTTTAACTATATCAGGCTAGCAGAAGTTTCCACTAGAGATGCACCAATATCAATTTTTATCTGCAATGATCCAGATACTGAAAACAACTCTAGATCCTGACAACGTACCTGATCCATAAAGGTAAATCTATTCAGTCAGGTTCTATACTGACATCATGCTTTATTATTTACTTTACATTATATTTATAATTTCTTATTGCTCTTTCTGAACCACTTGAAAGAAGATGTTTGACCAAGTTAGTAAATCTATTGTTTTATCAGTTTCAGTTTCTTTATTATTTATTTTCCGTTGGCCGTCAGACTCCTCATCACACTTACTGATCAAATTCATGTTGTTCTTCCATGTTGGTGTGTTAAAATGTGCTGTAGTGTTATCAAATATATGTATAGTTCAATATATTTATGTCTCTGAATAAAAAACTAAACTTTTTAAGTCAGTTCAGCTGATTTCCTGTATCAGATCTTTATCGGCCGATATTGAACCTCATGTATCGCTATCAGTACTGAAAAAGTGGAATGGAGTTTCCCTTGTTTCAACCACATCAGTGCGATCTCCAGACATGTTGCTGTTTAATGCAGCATGTAAAAAACCTGCGAGGACTTAACTGTGCACAGTCTTCCTTCTTCAACTGGCTTCACCAGCTTTTAAATTACCGCTCAGCTGAGTCCCGACAACTCTTCCAGAAAATGGAGGCTCTGAAGAAACGGGCCTGCAGGCGGACTGCAGCGCCGGACATGCCGCTGCCCTCATTTGTGGCTGTGTGTGGCATTGATCTCCAGGCTGTTCTTAATGACTGACATTTGTTTAAGGCCTGCATAATGAAAAACTGCCTCACAATCAGAATCAAATAAGCTTTTTAAAAGCGGTGGCAGATCCCCAATTAAGATCAGTCTTCAAAAGCAAAACACAACAAAACTGAGCAGAAGCAGAGACAAAGAAAGTGTCAGGTTAAAGCAAGTGCTTACCTGCGATGATGTATTTGTGAGCTTCGGTAAGCAAAGAGAGGAAAGAGGAAGAAACTTGTTAGAGAAGATTAAAGAGCAAAAAACTATCCTTTATTAATCAATTTTCCAATGGAAGACTGAAGATGATGAGACTGTGGATTCATGACATTAGATCAATAAAATCAGTACATAAAAAAATAGAGATACCAATTTCTTCCATGGATGCATTGTGGTGCTACTGAGCTGCAACACTCTTCAGGGTGGAAGACAGTTTTATTAGCTGTTTTTAGTACAGACTAAAAGTATTACTGTAGTTAATGAGTGAAATGTAATTTGATTCTGAACAGATCAGATTTGGTGTTATCCCACTAACAATCATTAATATCTGAAAAACGTGAAAATAAAATGATGTTTAAATGCAGAGCTGTGTAACATTAACTGCTCACTCTTTTTTTAATAATGATCCAATACAGCAGAAAACTTTTTGTAAGACTGTTGTATGATTAAAAGAAATTAATTAATGACTTCTTTAAATATTGACATAAATCAGATTTTTCCTTCTGTGTGCTGAATTGCACTCAGCTGTTTTTCTTTTCTAAATGGCTCGTTAATTTGAAATGAAATGGAAAATTTCGAAATATGCCAAATTTACATTTTGAGATGAGCAAAAAGAAATCTAATATTGTCTAAAATGCGATATAATTCAGAAAATTTGAATAAGCGACACACAGTAATGCTTTTCATTTTCATTGTATTAACTGAATCTATTACAAGCATTACTTTGATCTTTTAAAAAATCAAAACTGAGACACACAACATCTAACTGGTGCTTCTTCTTAAAAATATATTAAAAAATAAAAACAATGAGTAAAATGCAGACTTGGAGCTAAGACACTGTGGAGTTGCAATGTTTACACTGCATTAAGCAGACTGCATCCTGGAACAAGGCGACTCTGTGGGCCCTGCTGATGCAGATCGAGGCCCAGCGCTGCTGACTCAGCTCACCCAGAACAGACCAGGGTGTGGCAAGGAAACCACCAGAGTCACATCTATTGATTATTAACCAAGTAGGATCCAGATTCCATTCACCAGAACAAAATAGCCCCATATACAGGGAACACTGCTTTCAGTTATTAAAATTGTACCAACATGGTGTTTTGCAGAAAGAAAGAAAAAAACATGATTGTGATGTTAACTGTAGAAGAAAAGTCAAACTTGTCAGCATTTAATTTCAGTGAAGCTACATCAACCTCACTACACCTTTTGAGGAGGATCAGGAGCACAATATCCCAAAACAAGCTGATAAATCGACTGGAGACAGAGCGACTGCTTCCCTTTCCTCAATCCCCGCCCTTTCTCTGCTCCTCCAATCATTCACAGGATTCAATAATCCTATGAAGAAAGGTCTTCCAGACCAGAGTTTCTTGTATTTACAGACTGAATGAATCAACAGGTTCGCCTAGGCACGTCTCTCCTTAGCATTCACGTAGCAGACCTCACTTCATTTCAGCCACCTGCTCCTGACTTTCCAGAGGATCCATCACTCTGAGTTTCTGAGGTCTGAGGCCGGGGACCAGATATTATCTTTACACCCGTCTTCCTCCAGAATGTGTCTGGCCCCCGGGTTCTGTAGAACAGGACATTACCTGTCCGGATCACTACAAGAAAATTGACAAAAAAACAGAAATATGAAATACAGCGGTCCTAATTCAAACCTCAGACTGAAAATCTTTTTGCCTCCAAGGCACCTAAAGTAGCTCTTTTAAATACCAGATCACTGTGCTAAAGCTCTATTAATTGATGATTTAATCACTGAGTATAATATTGATGTTTCTGACAGAAATATGGTTGAATGACGATAATGACCAAATCGTAGGCCTATCGCGATAAACGATAAATCAATTAATCGCACGATAAATTAAAACTATCGACCTCATTTCAATTATCGTCTATATCGTTTCTTCCTGCCCTTTTCTCTTACTGTTGATGACTCTGAATGAAAAAAGGCTCAACTCCAATGCTCTCCTTCCTTATTTTCTTATCAAAACCTGAGAGACACATTAGCCGACAGAAGTCCTAGCTATAACGGTTCGATCGAACCGTGTTGTGTCCAACAATGGACACAAAATATTAAGTCCAGTTTACTAACTTTGAAACCAGGCATTAATCAATTCCTTACTACAATCTACCTGCAATGCATGTAGCTACTGTCAGTCTGACTGAATGAAAATCATTATAACCTATTTATGTCACGTTAACAAAGAACAGCTGAAAAGTTACCGGGTTTTCTGGTAGAATTTTCCCTCCAACTCCTCCCCTAGTTATTTATATTTTCTTTACACGAAATGTTGAATAAACATTCATGTTTCTATATATTATCTCCGATGTCTGCTGGACTTTGGGTTGCACCGTGTCAGCTGTTAGGGATTCCCTCGGAGAATCTGCGCTTTCTGATTGTCTCCCGGTCACATTCAACAGGCTGCGTTCAGCTCCCAGTCTGGATAACTTTAACTTTATACAACTGGATAACACTAACTTTATACAAAACTCCAACATATGTGGAAAATTTCTTTACTGACTTGAATGATCTTCTATCTCTCATATGCATTGATTATGATTGCTTAATAATTGTTGGTGATTTCAACATTCATGTGGACAAACCTCAAGACAGAGGGGCAAAAAAGCTTTTAATATTTTAGAAAATTTTGGTTTAACACAACATGTCACACAAGCAACACACTGGACCTGGTTATCAGTAAGGGTGTGAAATTTCCAATGTCTCTGTAACTGATGTCGCCCTGTCGGATCACTTTGCTGTTATCTTTGAAAGTTGTTTATTCTTTGACCCACTTGGACAAACAGCTACTGCCACAAAACGTTCTTTCACAGAAAACATTTAATCAAATCTACTCTTCTTCCTCACCCTGAAGCTGTAATGATGTAGATAAGTTGGTAGATGATTTTCAGTCTAAAGTTTCATATATCATTGATTCCATTGTCCCAGTTAAAGTAAATGTTGTGTCTGGTAGGAAAAAATCTCCATGGAGAAAAGCACAAACACTTCGATCTGCAAGACAACTCTGTCGCAGGTCAGAACGAAAATGGTGTAAAACTCAACTTCACGTTCATAATGACATCTATAAAGAAAGACTACATAACTATCACTCAACACTAAAACATGCAAGGGAGGCTTTCTTTGCAGATGTCATAAAAACATTAACAATGCTGGAGCTTTATTTGCAACAGTTGACAGGCTCACAAACCCTCCTATGACGTTACCACCTGAACTCAATCTAATGCTGATGGAACAAGTTTTCCAGCTTCTTCTCAGAGAAAATTCAAAAAATCAGAGGATTGGACTTCTGGTGATGATGTGGTGAGGAGAAGGCGCATGCTGAAGAGCTGGAGTGTCTATCGGCCTATTTTACGTTGACTTTCCATCAGAAGGCTTATCACGTGTGAGTACGGAAGAAATTGAGTACAGCTGAATTGAGGAAAACATTCAAGGCTAAGGAGCTCCGGGACCTAAAATTGATCAAATGATGATGTCGAACTCACGAGCTAACGAAGCTGACGCTAATACTAGCATGGAGATGCCCGCTGGTGCGGAGACAGACTCGTCAATTATACAGTACATGAAATTCGCATCATGAACCGAGATCTTCAAGACAAAATACAGCAGGTCGGGGCAGACATGATTACAATCAAAGACTGTCTGGACTCTGAAATCTGATGTTGCCGGCCTCAACAGCAGGATTTGGGAAGCCGAAAACAGAGTATCACAGCTCAAAGATGAGAACGCGATGGTCACTGCGAGCACGGCTGAACTGAAGTCCAAAGTTACACAGGTGGAAGGTTGGATTCAATATCAAGAAAACTACAGCAGAAGAAACAATATGAGGATCAAGGGCGTCCCGGCGCTTTCAGAGAAAGGGAAGAACCTGCTGGAGTGTGTAATGGATGTACTACGCTCCTTACTTCCACAAGACCAGGATACCGATCAAATCGTTGTAGAGAGGCTCACAGAAACCCGGCTACGCTAAAAGAAGATGGACGAAACACGTCAGCTGGACCCTGCCACATCCTGGTGAGATTCCTTCGCTTTGCGGACAGGGAAAAAATACGACTCAGAGCTAGAGAAGTTGGAACCTTTCACTGGAGGGGAAATAAGAAAAAAAAAATTCCAGACTTCACGAGGGAAGTACAAGAAAAAAGGAACAAGTTCTTTGTGGTCAGACATATGTGCAGAGCCAAGAAATACACCACGCAATACCCCGTAGTGTTTTGGATTTCCTTTGGTAAAGAACGCCTCCGTTTTGAAGACGCAGCTGCAGCAAAGAAAATGAAAATGATAGACAAATACCAGCCCCCCGAGGAAGGCGCATGAACAGGCTGCGATGATCAGTGGTGACATCTCCTCTTTGTGTTTTTGTGTTTATGATGTAAAGCACTTTGAAATGCCTTGCTGCTGAAATATGCTATACAAATAAAATTTGATTTGATTTATTAACTGTGTGCTTCAGTTTTTAGAGAATTTAATCAGAAAAGCAAAGATCTCTCTATTCAAATGAAGGATATACTAAAATAGATTATTATTTTATAAGACAAAATACAGGATGCGCATAAAGTTTTCTGTAACACTGATAGTCATTTGTGAAAACCCCCCAAAAAGTTTATAATTTTTATTCCCATACTGCAGTGGGTGTGATGATATTTCATGTTTTCTTTATTCTTGTGAGATTTAAGAGAAAATTACTTCATACAGTAAATATGCCATGTAAAGTTCAGGAAGATATTTTTCTATAAATGTCCCTTAAACATGGTCATAAGCTCATGCCTGTAATTTTATATAGACAAGTCTTTGACGTTTTCAGTGTAAAATCCCCCTCAGTTCCAGTCCGTCCCCATTTACCATTCTGGGTGTATGGGGACGTAAGTAATTGTTTTAAGTAAAGGTTCAGAAGACCACCGACTGAGCCACTATTTAACCATGAGGCGGTTTCATCAAATCTTGTTCAATCAACCAAATAATCATCAACAACCTAAAAGCCGTCCCCGTTGTCCTGCACAATGAGCTCTCAAGGCGACTAAACATCTGTTTGGACTATTTCTCCCAGGGCGGTGTGAGGGACGCTCTTCTGTCGCCTTCTCTGCTCTTGTCTTGATCCTCTTCATTTCACATCGAGGTCTTTGGGGGTGCGCAGTCTATTATCCCAAGATGAAGCTTAGGACAACTAAACGCTCCAGAGGAGTGGCTATTTAACCGAACTGAATGACAGAGAGAGAGGGGAGTGTGTGTGTCTGGCCTGGCGTTCCCATATCACTTAGGCTAATGTGATTAAAGCTCAGCCAGTGAGGAAATTCATTTAGTTTGGATTGTGTTGGTCTGAAGCGATTCATGCCAGAGAAAGATGAGGGGGGAAGTAGAGGAACGTGTCTGGTCACAGGACTTCCTCACAGGCTCACATGGATAAAGAAAAAAGCGCTGGGAGACAAATTTACTGCCTCAAACCAAAATTTATGAAAGTGCCACGCACAAACAATGTTTAATGATTAGAGGCGTAAGAAAACACAAATTTACTCAGGAATCCCTCTCAAGCACGCTAAGTATTTACTTAGCCTGTTAATTGGTTAATAAAAGTTAATTATTAATTAAGTCATGAAAACAACCAGAGACTTACTGATTTGTTTTTCTCAGACACACTATTTAAAAGTGTTCTAAAAATGCTCAATATAACTTATCTGAAGTGTATTACAAATATTCATTTTTAGTTTTGAACTTTCACTGTTTGAAAAAGAGCATAAAAAATTTTTAGGAAGGAGAAACAAGAGAAAGTAATTGTTTTACGTAAAGGTTCAGAAGGCTTTGTTACATAGCTGCAACAAACTAAACAATATTAAATCTGACTTTTAAAAATGTTGAAAAGAGCTCTGCAGAAAGCAACCGAAACACAAGGAGTTAAATTTGATAGTGTTCAAAGCAAAAAGCTCATGAAAGAGAACTTTATTTAAGTTTGGCCATGATTTTCTGCAACTGAACTGAAATATATTATAGCCATTTCAACAAATCTTATCAAAACATGAAAATGCTAATCCTAATAGAACACAGAAATTGAACTGAAGCTGCATGAGTTATGTCATTATTATTTTTTCGCAGCAATGTGACTCACGTGATGTGCTAAGAACATTCTCCTGCCTTTCGTTAATGTCCCATTAACCTGGAGTTGGACCTGCAGAAATTCATTTTAAGTGTTATGTGTAATTACTAACATGCATAAGGAAAACTGGCTTCTTTTTTTTAATTAAAAGTGCAACAATGAATCTCAGAACAGTATTCAATCATTTACCTGTTTTTCCCCCAAAACATTTATCAACCAATATTGATAATGTAAGGATTTACTTCTGCACAAAAGGTTATTTGGTAAAAAAAAAAAAAAGTCAGAATTTGAAAACAAAAATCTGTAACATGGTGAAGGTTTCTATGAACAAGAACAAATTGAACACAGCATGAGGCAGTCAGGGCTGCATGAGGCAGTCAGGACTGCATGAGCAGTTCTTGTTGTGGATACTGAATGGCTTTCTGCCAGCAGCCACACACACACAAAAACACACACGCAAACATGCACATGCGCACACAATCAGTTGTAAATCACAAACACTTCATCAGGAAGATAAACTTTGTTCTAGAGGTTTATCAAGAGCGGGTTATCACAAACAGAGGTTACACAGAGGCACAAAGAAGTCTCTGTTTCACTGTTATAATGCCGGGTTTTTGTACATACAGTCGTTTTTTTCTATTGTAAACTAAAAATGATGAACAATCTCCAAACCTTTAGTCAGTTCTGTGATTTTCTAGAAGGGAAATGAGTTTTGTTGTATGCTGGTTTGAAACAATCTCAGCTTCTTTCAGGGTACCATCCTATTCAGTAGCGTCTCCGACCCAAGAAAAGGAAGAATTTCACAGGCAGGAAGAAAAATGTGTCATCCCTCCCTCCTCCTTTGTCAAGGGCCTCTCTCTGGCTTCTCTCTTTATCCTGGATGGTTTCTGGCAAGTCAGTCTTTTTACTCTCAAATCTTGATTCCCAAACACTAGCTAAAGGATCTATTGTTGCTTAAACAACACAACATCCTATACAGAGTTAACATCTTTTCCCATGATCCATTTGCTCTGACTCTAAGCTGACAGTGGACTTTCAAGATGGATGGTGATCATGAGAGCGTCAGGTCTCTGAAAACCAGGAAGAGGGAGAGGAGTGAGGGGAATACTGAAGGACTTGGACTGACTTGAGGCTTTTCTCACAGACAGAACACTGTGGGTTGTAAAAACGCTCCATCAGTTTCCAGCTGTGAGGTGTACATAGCCTTTCACTGCCTCCTCCTTTTCTCAACAAACTTGAATAACTAGAGCTGAGAAATGGGCAGAAGGAGAAGAATTAAGGGGAAGGGAAGAATTCCTCCGACGCCTGTTTACCTCCTGCAACTCATCCTTCATGAAGCCCTGATTTACACGGCTGACTCTGCCAAACAAGCGCTGATTAGAAAAATAAGCAGGATTGCACTGCTTATTTTCCCTTTACTGGGTATGCCTCAGCTGATGGGAAACAACGTTTGAGTTTATGATGCCATGCTGAGGACGTTTCAGCATCTAAAAAGGAGCAGCATTATGGGCTTTCCAGGCACAAAATGACATTTTATAGCCAACAAACTGCTGCCTTCAATTTCTATAAAATAATCATTAACATCAAATAAGATTTAACAGATGTGGATGCTCAGTTCCACCAGCTGTTTGCTAAATGCTGGTGGCGAGTATGAACCAATGCAATCATTTGCATAGCTGATGATGAAATAACAGCATAACAATATAAAACTTACTGCCCCTTTAAGACATGAGGGTTAAAGTCAAAATTTATTTATGAAGCACATTTACTAGAGCCTGAGCTCAACAAAGTGCTTGACAAAAAACATTAAAGGTAAAAAAATAGAAAATTAAAGTAAGTTCAGTAAAAATAAGAAGTGCATTTGGGGAGCTTGTATTCAGTGGTTTGCAAAGGTATTCTCACAAAATATCAATAAAAGAATAATAATGTAAGTTTGTTCTCTCAAAGACCAATAAACAAATTTTATAAAGAACTCTTACCACTGGAACTGGAAGACATTTTAAATACCCAAAATGAAATACGACAAACAATAAATGAGACTGAAATAAAAAAAAATGCACATAACAGAAATCATAAATTAAATGGATAATGAAATCTGTAAACTAAACTAAAAATCCCCAGAATGGAAATGGAGCACATTTTAATTTATTATTTGATTCATTAATCAATTTCTTGTTGCGAGAGGTTCCATGTTGCTCCATTATGAAAATCCAGTAAAATGCATTAAAATTTGTGAGTATAATAAGATAAAATGTGTAAAAGTATATGGGTTATTAATGGATCTTTACTGTCTAAACTCTGACTACTTAGTTTCAGACTTCTATATAGCAAGCAGATGAAAATGCAAAGGCGACTTCTTTCACTGAGCTAGAGTCTTCTAACAATAGCATCATTCTACAGCACACAAATGCTGCTGCAGAGTGAACCTGCCTTTGTCTATCTGGTGTTGGACATTAGAAACCTGGAGGACATCATGATCCAAAGACCGCTCCATAAGCCGAACAGCAAGCAGAACGGACTGACAGATGAACCCTGCATCTAAAAAATCCTGCCAAGACACCCATCAGACAACATGATCATGCCTGAATCTCTTCTGGTTGTTCTGAAACATCTGAGGCTCTCTCACAAGTCATCAGGAAGATGAAGTCAAGTTGGGAAGGAAGTGTTGGCCTGTGAAGGAAACTTAGCAGCTGATGGCAGCACAGAAACAAACAAACAAACAAACAGTCCTGCAGACAAAGGGGGGAAATGCATTCCCGCAGCAGCCACACCCACATGTGGGCAACCTGTCGGCTTTTATAGTCCCTGGCTGCACCAATTCACAGCCCCCAACAAGCAGGATAAAACAAAATACATATACACAAACAAGACAATACATCTTCACATAATATTAAACACTTCATTTCATAGCAATCATTTCATTTCTAAAAATACTCTTATAAATATCAATCCAATTAGTAAATTCTAAAAGTCACAGTGCTTTGCTCCCCTCTATATTTGGTCTCTCCCAGAACCCTTATAAGGAAAGAACTGAGGTAAGCCAATCTAAGTAAACAATTAAAACATTTAAACTGTCTTCCTACACGTAATGAAGACCTTCATTACACTCTGGATACCAAAAACAACAAAGATTTTCAATACATCAAAATGCAGACATGGACGATTCTGATTCCATTAACAAACCTAAAGATTCAATAATCCTAAAGGGGCAGTATTATGTATCTACCGGCCTCAGAGTGACATTTTACAGCAACGTTATCTTCAGTTGTTATAAAAAATACTGCCCCGTATCAAAATGGTCTGTTTGTCTCTTTCCGTAGCTCCTGCTCTGTCTCAAGCTCCTCCTCCAGGAAGACATCCAAATATGGCTGCTGTGTTAACCCTTTGATAACGTTTTTAGCAGTGTTGCTGATTAGCCAACCTTTGGTGATGTAATGAGCTCACCAGATGCACAAGTAAGAAGTAGCACCTCCAGCCCGGCGTTTTGCACAGCAGAACACATGCCATGTAAAGGATTTCTGAAACATCTTTTACATGGATGTGTTAACACATGTAGAATAAAAGTTAGTACGACACAGACATTTTGTTTAGAATACTGTAGAATATTTTGTTGAAATATCCCAACATCATGTCTAACATTCTTTCTAATGGAGATTAATGTTTTGCTGTGAGACATTTCTACAGCCATTATCACAGATGAGCTGGAGACGAAGACCCGTCCACTGCAGAGACGTCAAACTCAAGATATTTATCTCCTGCTGCAACTTTAAGACACCAACAAAGAAAAAATAAATCACTACATCTCAGCTTTCAGAAACATCTTTCTAGAAGGACTTTAGTCTTCCAACAAATAAAATATGATTGTTTATGAAGCTGATCTGACAGCTATGCATGTTACTGTTCTGATCCAGACGCATTCATCATGTGGGTCAGCACCTTGAGTTCACCTCTAAGCACAGGCTCCAACAGTCGGGTCCTACTTTGCTTCCTGCTGTCATAAATGACATCACTGCTTGGTTTGGCCAACCCTGTAGCTTCAGTGCATCGTGTTCCATGTTTCCACCAATCAGAGACAGTCATCACTGCTGTTAGCCAGAAAGACTGATCCCTTCTCAGCTCTTACTGAAAGAGAAAATGGATTTTAATTTGGCTAGTTGACAAAAAAGTAAATGAATCTGAAGAAAAGGAAGAATTTGGATGGCAAGCTAGCATCTGACACCATCAACGATATGTCCGGATGAACCCTGTTAAATTCTTCCGAATTATCCAGGAAGGATTAAGGAATCTGGAAAATGTATCCAGTAGCAGGAAGGAGAAAGATCTGAAAACCAGCTGATGCAAGTTGAGGTGGATAAGCCAGGAGGCAGAGGACATGAATGTCTTTGGTCCTGAGCAGAACAAGGAGATTATAATTCCATTCATCTCCAACAGAAAGGTAGACTGCTACATCAGAGCAGCTGCACATGAGCAGCTCACTTATAGCTCCTATTGATGACTCAGGATTCAGACTGGACCTCACTCAAAGCATACCTGCTTATGCTACCTGCTGAACAGGTACCCACTAAACAGGTAGCATAAACAGCACACCTGTTTTTGCTAAAAAGAGAAGTGCAATCTAAAAATATTCTTTTTTCGCTTTTTTGGTTTTCTTTGGAACCCAAACGCAGAAAGAGTCTGATAAACAGAAGACAGGTTAGCAAACAAGACTCTAGCAATAATTTGATAATGGAGTGACTGGACCAGGAATTATTTAGACTGGGAGAGTGATTGCTGAATTATACACAGGTGAGGTAAATGTGAGGATTATTGCAAAACACAAGAATGCAGTAAAATCTAAGCAATGACCAAGCTTAACAAGAAATCTTACAGCTCATGACAAACTGGTGCACCAAACTGTGCTTAGACGTGCTAAATTCAGTCTGTTTCTTTGAGTAGAACCTTTAAGAACTTCTGAAGAAGAAACCTTAGATAAGAAGAAAAACAAAGTTTAGTCAAAAAAGACATTTAAATCTTGGGCTAAGCATAGACCAACATATATTCAGATTTAATTGTCTCCTTGACCAAAGGCACTCCAGGGTTTACAGCAGCAGAAACTTAATCTAGTTTGATTAATTTTATCAAGAAAATATATCAAGTTTTGTCAAAATCCTAATGGGTGTGACCAAAAAACAGTTTGTCCTTCCAAAGCTCTAGTTCACAGATCTCTGTTCTTTAAAACCAGAACATAAAAAATCTTCTTGCCTGTTCTCTCTGTATTTTGACTGAATTCATCCATTCTATGGAAATAGCTCAGTGTCATCAGCAGAACATGTATAAAATCTGTTGATCAAATATCATGTAAACTAGCTGAATCCAGATCCCAAAAGTTTTACTTTTATTCAAAACAAATCCATACTGAATTTTAATAAATGTTGAACACAGAGTGCATGATTTCTAAGAACATTGACTGGCTTTAAAATCTTCTTTGACTGACTTCAAAAAGTATGAAATTTATTACAGGCTTAGTTTAACAGATCAACGGATGCTGTGTAAATTGACAGCATGTGTTATTCACACATTTAAGAAATATAATCCAGCCGTAGAGAAGTCTTGGTGTCATTAATATCCATAAATGTCAGAATGTTTGGTCATTAGACTCCGTCTCTCTGTTCCTCAGTGGAACACAAACTGGTGGTCTTTGTCTTGTGAGGGCCGAGTTAAAGCTTGCAGAAGAAAGGTTGCCATCCATCTTCATCCCACCTGGCATGTGTTTCACTCACTTCCGCCCTCTGTTCATCCTGCATCTTCCTGCTTGTATTGTGAGTGTGAGAGTGTGTTGTGGTTAGTAAGGTCAATGAAATGCATCCACCTTTCTTCCTCTTTGAAATGAATGTGACTTCATTAGGCTGCCTCCAGACTCAGTGCAACTCTGTCTTCATAATACATGCATACACACACACACACACACGAATGCACACACACATACTGTAGTTTAATAAAACTACAGTATGTAGTTCCAGGTTCTGGTGTGATCGACTGGCAGATTTAATTATCTGCTTTGACTTTGAGTAAAGTTTTATGATCTTTGTTGAATCAGATGGAAAGCCTCAGATGTTTGGGCTGACAAACAAGAAGCTTTCTCGGATTCAAAGTTCTACTCTTTCATTTGGTTTTTCAAAGGTCAGGACGGATATTACTGGAGATTGGTGGACAACCTGAGGATCAGAAGGGGAAGGGTTGATATCGGCATGATGTATTGTCTTTTCTTTGTATTTTTCTCCTCTTGTGGTCATTTCATCTCTCTTCACCACTTCCTCTTTTCCTTTCATCTCAACTACACATTCCAGGTCCTTGGGGAAGCAATCGTCTTAAGTGTTTCTCTGATGAGAAACCTTCATGTTCATGAGGGAAAGGTCTTCAACCAAACAACTCATATAAATAGGCCCGTCACGATAACAGATTTTGCTGGGCGATACATTGTCTCAAAAATTATTGCGATAAACGATAATATTGTTTGAAGACCTTTTTACATCAATTTAATGGAAATTATGTAATAATACATGCGATTTCCTGCAAAGATAGATACACTTTACTTTCAAAAGACACTTAACACTGGAACTGATACACAAAATAAATAAAACAACCAAAACCAAAAATAAAATAGATTCTCAGTCTCCATTAACAATAAATGGACTTGAATAAAAACTAAACAATATAAAGCCAAAGTGGAAATGAATTCTGCATTCAACCAAAAGAGTGCAGATTATGAAGTCTGTATACTACAGTGACCTTCAGTAATCATTAGATTTAAATAGAGAAGATGGGCACATCCGACTACCTGATGCAATAGTTCAGACTACAGGATTTTTTACCCAGAACGACAATCTTAGAACGTTATTTGTTCTGAGATTGTCACTTGTGTGTTACGGTAGATCGTTGTGGCCGCTCTGATCTAAATCAAGGATTTATCCAGACTGGGAGCTGAACGCAGCCTGTTGAATGTGACCGGTAGCCAATCAGAAAGCGCAGATTCTCCGAGGGAATCCCTAAGTCTATTTCCATTTTCAACTGGAACAAAGAAGAAAAGAAAGGAATTCTTAAGTTCAGGATTAGAGCTGATTTTCAAGAAGATACCAATACATTTTGAAAGAACTTGAAGGGTTAGGGCATATAATAATAATTTGATATTGCACATTATTACAATCATCCCACACCTTTCAGAGAAATACACCAGGTTTACCAGAGTTATGAAGGATTCTAAGTCGAGCAGCAGACCAGAGGGGCTTTGATTAGTTTGCGATGAACCAGCGATCCCGGTTCATCAGTTCAATCCAGCCATCTGAACAGCAAGGTTCTGATGAGGCTTCATCCACAGACACGTCTGAGCACAACCCACAGAATATCTATATCATAAAAACCACTCTGATAACCTTGGTTCACAGCCTCTAAATTAATGACACATTTGACAGATTTACACTTACAATTTGATGAATTGAGTTACAAGACAAGAGTGTCAGGAAATCCATCTCTTTCACCAAAAGGAGCCATTAACCCTGCATTAAATCCCATGAAACAAATTGGAATCAGCAATAAGTTTGAATAAATAACATGCATAAATATTCA
The DNA here is from genome assembly GCF_027474105.1 of Poeciliopsis prolifica. Taxonomy (NCBI): domain Eukaryota; kingdom Metazoa; phylum Chordata; class Actinopteri; order Cyprinodontiformes; family Poeciliidae; genus Poeciliopsis; species Poeciliopsis prolifica. The sequence goes on from NW_026562493.1 coordinate 501,647, forward strand.
CTCCCTGTAAGCAGCAGATGCAGCGCTGGCTGCAGGTCAGGGTGTGAGGGGATCATCTGTGAGGTTAAGGCTTTGACTAGGTTACACCACTGTGCTTCACAAGGTGAACAAACGTAAAAAGAAATATAGTATAGAAATGAGGTGAAAGAAAGAACAATCTCCTACAAACCAATTTTTCTGAAAGAAAAAAAAGAAAAGTCTGTTTAATTCAGCAAAGTTTGCTGTTTACAGAGAAACTCGGATCATAATAATCAAACTGCAGTGAATTTTAATATCCAGGTAAAATGAAAATAGATTCACTTACATAATTTTTAAGCACACAATTCATTTGATTTAAAAACAAAACAAGTTTGAAGCACAGAAGTAAAGGCCATTTATTACATGGCTCATTTTGTTAAAGAGCCAACTTTCTCATTGTAAATCAAACTCATTGACTATCTGAAACATTCCCAGCTCTCAAGCCTCAACTTGGTTTTCTTTTACACTCAAAAACAATAATGGCTTTTAATGTAAGAAAACCCAAAGCTCATAAATGAGTGCAATTCTTCAGAGTCAGAAGCAGACAGCTTCATTGGAAAACATGGCAGTTCTGAAGAACAGAGCAGCAGAGAGAAACATGATCAATGAAAAAACCTCTGGATTTAACATCATCACAGAACAGAAGAGACACAAATAAATCACTAAAGTCTGGAATCAGCATGCTGCCTCATATGAGCTTCTCATCCAGGGCTCTTTAGGCCAGGGTGTGTGGGTGTGTGTGCTGGGTGTGTGTGCTGGGTGTATGCCTGCGTGTGTGTGCCGGGTGTGTGTGGGTCAGACTCTTGAAGGGGAGGAGCAGGTGCACATGTGCTGTTTGATCTGCAAATCCTGATTGCTGTGGGACTGATGAGCTGCTCCACTCTTTCCCTCCTCACTCATGTTATTAGCAAAAAACACAATCCCAAATGAAATGTAGGGAAAGCCTCTGATAAATGTGTTGGTTTAAGTCAAGACTGTTTTTTTTAGGTTTCTATCATTTCTTTCACTAAAGAAACATATAATACAAGATAATGGTAAATACAGCTATGCAATGATTATTGAAATTGATTGTTTGATAATCAATTTCAACATTTTATACAATATTAGCAAGAAACAAAATGATTAGCAAATGATTAAATAAGACAGTAAAACATTTTTCTGCCTAAAATATAAGAACAAAACATTCCTGTAATAAATCTGAACTGGGTGAAGCTAAAATGTTTTGCTGAAAACCTATTTCAGAAAAACGTGTTTTTATCTTACATGCAAAATGTACATAAACTTTTTTGTAGATTTTTGGTTTAATTACTGCTTTGAATATGTTCTGCTTTTTCACCAAATTGCATGAAAAAAAGCATGCAATTTGCTTGCTTCTTCCACAACTGGACTGGTTCAGCCCAGAACAACACTGACTTTTTTGAAGTCCAATTAACGTTCAATGAATTACTAGATTAGTTGATGATTATTTCAATGATCAATTAATCACAATCACATTTCAGCTCTAAACACAGTAACACAAAAACAAAAACTCTTTGAAATAAATTGAGTCATAAATGTTTAAGCAGTCCTGAGGATTCGCTCAAATTGCTCAAACCGAATCCTTATTATCCCGAGAACAGGAGGATAAAAACATGGTGCCGAGCTGCTCTTAATTCACGCCAATCTGACAATCATGTCTGAGATGTCTCCACACATTCTGGCCATTTCACATAGAAATAGATGTTTGTGTGTTTTCCTTCATTTCAAAATGGAGATCCTCCAGCAGAGTTCAAACATTTCTAAATGCTGGAAACTTGTGTCAAATCTTTGCCTTTCTGTTGTCTGCTAAGTTCACCGTTCGCCCACAATCAGACTGGTTCAGCCCGGAACAACGCTGACGTACCTACATATTACACTTTGTTTCATTTTAATCCTCTCAATAACCCTAAAAAAAGCATAGCTTCAACTTTACTGCTATGTTCACATTAAAGATGTCCCTTTGTTTCCTTTCAGCTGTTTGTATTTAATGTGAAGATTTTATTTGTTTTAATTGTTTGAACACTGATCTGATCATGACTAAGTCTGGTCTATTCTGGTCTGCAGTAGACTGGTTAGACATGCACAGACACATTCAGCTCATGAGACAACATAATGCATAAGATCTCGATCACGGGAATGAGACAAGATATTAACAATAAGTTTGCAAAATCCAACAAGCCACATTTTCTGAGTGGATCAAAGATTTCACATTGGAAACAGTTATTAAAAATGTATTTACTGCAGAATAATCCCAACCCAGTTTTGCTCATTTAGAATATATTGCAGTCTTTTTTATACATATGCAGTCATAAACATCTTCTGTCTCAACCTCAGCCTCCAACTTCTTCAAACAGCCCAAAACATTACTGTTGGGTTAATTGGTCCTTTAAATAGCCCACATGTGTGGTTGTTGGTCTCTGTTTTGCCCTGTGATTTACTCTAAAATCCAGACAGAGATAGACCTGCTTCCTGTCCAAAACCCAACTGTGACACTGCTAAGACGAAGGTAATTAAAAAATGGTTTGATTTAGTAACTCTCCATCTTTGTTCTGCATAGAAATGTTCAGTTGAGATTTGATTTAGAAATATTTTACATTTTGAAGTGATGAAAGGTGTCTGACTGAAGTCCACAATTTCTTAAAAATATTCAATCCTCCTGACTGATCAACAGTTTTAACCAGACAACTCAAGAACTACTTCCTGTCTTATTTCATAATAAGAGTCTCAAATATGCAGGATGTCAGCAGGTGTCAGCTCTGCAGGGCTGACAATCATAACTTAAACATCAATAAGAAAACAGGACAGTGAAACAGACTCTGATCTGAACTTTATTCAAACAGATTTCTTCTGAAGAAGTTTATAAATATGTGCAAACTAATAAATCCTTCATCATTTCTCACAAACTAAATATGTATTGACTCTTACTTTAACATTGAGATGTGTGCTTGACAATTACAATCTAATTTCTACAGGTAAAATTTTATTTGGAAGAATAGCAAAGAAGTGGGTGTGCATCATGGGAGAGGCTAATGCCTCGAAGACTTTTGCGCACACTCACACACACCGCATACAAAGCAGCCGAGCCCCGCTGTCCCAGTATTTTTGGGCATTTGTCCAATTTGGCGTCAGCAACTTACCCCCATTTGCCCAACACGCTGTGGATCAACAATGGCCGCCTATGTTCCCACAGGGAGAGAGGGATGCCGTCGTTGCAGCCCTCGTTCCCAGACACACACCAACACTCAGCAGCTTGGCCAACCTGACAGGGCCTGCATGGAACGCTGCTGTCTAACATGTGTTCATGCACCAGATATCCAACCAGCGGTGCAGCCTCCCTATATGATATGACTGGCAAGAAGAAAAGAAAGAATGACTGAGAAAAACAGAGAAGGGGTCGGTAGCGCCCAGACCTCCCTCTGCGCTCAGCCTTTCACGAGGTGAGACCTTTTTACAGGCTAGCCACAATGAAGAGCAAACACAACAACACCATTGTTTGGTGTAGGAACCCAAAGTTCTGTACTGCAGAAACAATTCTGACTCAAACACACAAAAACAAACCTGAGAAGAACATGAAGGGAAGTTTGGGCCAGTCCTGCACTGCAGCAGTCATCTGGTGAAGGCATTTTCCTACCTAATGGGTTATGTTTCATGCTAAGAGCTCACAGGGGGGACAATAGAGAAATTACAGCCTATCAATCAGCTAAAACAGACAGGCTGCTTTGTCCTGCTACCAGCATCAAAATGAAACTATCATACAGTAAGATGACTGGAATGAACAATGGGGAACTTCTATGCCATTCTCTAGCATCTGCTTTTAAAAACCCTAAATGAAGGTCAGAGGTCAGAACCTGCCACAGACCAACAGGGACGATGGTATCTCACTCAATGAAGCTTCAACTGACAGAAAAAATTTAAGTCCTGAACATCTTTTCAAGATGTCACACCACTAAGTACTTCAACACAACCGGTCAAATATTTACGATGATCAGAAAGCAATAAAAAGCATCGATGGAGACCGATGCGCGACATTTTACTCACTTACAAATGTCTGTAGACATTGGCTCAAAAAGACTACAAAATGGTAGAGATGCTTCCAAGAAATTTCCTTGACCTTTAAGAATACCAAGGTCAAGTCCTGTAAAATGATTTATACTTATTTTGGAGTAACTAAAAAGTTAGGAACCATCTTAATATTTTATATTAGGTCTCCATGACCCATTATCAGTGTTGCAATTCATAGTTAGCTTAAAAATCTAATATGATTAATCCATGATCTTTCAAAAGTAAAGTTACTTTACTTTACTACACTGCCTTGCTGCCCCAACAAAAAAAATGATTACCAAAATTCTTAGTTGGATGAACGTTTTAACATCAACAAGCCATCTTCTGACATTTATAGATGAACTTAATGGGACAGTATTACATATTTATCAGCAAATAACTATGTTACCTTCAGTCGTTACATAAATACTTATCCATAAATACTATGGATAAGTACGGATAAATGGATAATATATCAAATATGAATACAAAAAAATTTGACTTTAATTTAAAGGCTTTAAATTGACCCTCAGATAAACCGAACACCAGCATTCTGTAAGTTTTAGTTCTTTCCCTGCTGGTAATAGCAACCTTTTCAGCATGTCAATGTTCTTCTCTGGCCTTCTAATGAGCCATCATTTGATCAACGAGCGTTAAACCAGGAAGATGGGATGCGGGCCCTCAAGGACCGACTTTATGAAGCTTTTTTCACTATGATGTCACCGCGACTCGTCGATGTCAACTCGACTTTTATTATGTTGTAGTCGACCTTAAAATATATGAAGTAGTTCAACCACTAGTAGATATCTGCATTTCCATTGGGCATATAATTTAACATTTTGAAAATAAAATTGCTCAGTGGAATTAAGGCATTAAAAAAAAGCCTAGTTTTTCAATAAAAAGTTTTGGCCCTAGGAAGAAGTGTTTTTTTTTTTTTTTTCTTCATTGAAATTAGTTTACTTTGAAAAATATTACATAAGTCACATGATCACCAACCAGATGTTGACACTGGTGTAAACACAAAGAATAAAACTTGTTTTTTGACATTGATGGAATACTGACAAAGTTTTGAACAGATTTATTATGAAATTGCATAATGTGTGACCAGTAATCTTCAATCACAGTTTTCAATGACTGTTGGATGCTACAGCAATTGCCTGAAAAGTAGTACTCGACTCGGTATGTCATCTACAGTTAGGGCCAGAAATATTTGGACAGTAACACAATATTTGTGAGTTGGGCTCTGCATGCCACCGCATTGGATTTGAAATGAAACCTCTACAACAGAATTCAAGTGCAGATTGTAACGTTTAATTTAAAGGGTTGAACAAAAATATGTGATAGAAAATGTAGGAATTGTACACATTTGTTTACAAACACTCCACATTTTAGGAGCTCAAAAGTAATTGGACATATAAACATAACCCAAACAAAAAAGTTTTTTCTCAATATTTTGTTGCGAATCCTTTGGAGGCAATCACTGCCTTAAGTCTGGAACCCATGGACATCACCAAACGCTGGGTTTCCTCCTTCTTAATGCTTTGCCAGGCCTTTACAGCCGCAGCCTTCAGGTCTTGCTTGTTAGTGGGTCTTTCCGTCTGAAGTCTGGATTTGAGCAAGTGAAATGCATGCTCAATTGGGTTAAGATCTGGTGATTGACTTGGCCATTGCAGAATATTCCACCTTTTTGCTCTCATGAACTCCTGGGTAGCTTTGGCTGTATGCTTGGGGTCATTATCCATCTGTACTGTGAAGCGCCGTCCGATCAACTTTGCAGCATTTGGCTGAATCTGGGCTGACAGTATATCCCGGTACACTTCAGAATTCATCCGGCTACTCTTGTCTGCTGTTATGTCATCAATAAACACAAGTGACCCAGTGCCATTGAAAGCCATGCATGCCCATGCCATCACGTTGCCTCCACCATGTTTTACAGAGGATGTGGTGTGCCTTGGATCATGTGCCGTTCCCTTTCTTCTCCAAACTATTTTCTTCCCATCATTCTGGTACAGGTTGATCTTTGTCTCATCTGTCCATAGAATACTTTTCCAGAACTGGGCTGGCTTCTTGAGGTGTTTTTGGGCAAATTTAACTCTGGCCTGTCTATTTTTGGAATTGATGAATGGTTTGCATCTACATGTGAACCCTTTGTATTTGCTTTCATGGAGTCTTCTCTTTACTGTTGACTTAGAGACAGATACACCTACTTCTCTGAGAGTGTTCTGGACCTCAGTTGATGTTGTGAACGGGTCCTTCTTCACCAAAGGAAGTATGCGGCGATCATCCACCACAGTTGTCTTCTGTGGACGCCCAGGCCTTTTTGAGTTCCCAAGCTCACCAGTCAATTCCTTTTTCCTCAGAATGTACCAGACTGTTGATTTTGCTACTCCAAGCATGTCTGCTATCTCTCTGATGGATTTTTCCTTTTTTTCAGCCTCAGGATGTTCTGCTTCACCTCAATTGAGAGCTCCTTTGACCGCATGTTGTCTGGTCACAGCAACAGCTTCCAAATGCAAAACCACACACCTGGAAACAACCCCAGACCTTTTAACTACTTACTTGATTACAGGTTAACGAGGGAAAGGCCTTTTGAGTTACTTGCAGCCTTTGGAGTCCATTGTCCAATTACTTTTGGTCCCTTGAAAAAGAGGAGGCTCTGCATTACAGAGCTATGATTCCTAAACCCTTTCTCCGATTTGGATGTGGAAACTCTCATATTGCAGCTGGAGTGTGCACTTTCAGCCCATATATATAAATTGTATTTCTGAACATATTTTTGTCAACAGCTAAAATAACAAAATCTGTGTCACTGTCCAAATATTTCTGGCCCTAACTGTATGCCCTCTGACAATGTGGCAAACTGACTCACTCATATACTCCTGACTACCAAATGATGTCCTGATCAGACCTCTCCTTCTGGATGCCTAACTTTTCTGTTTCTCATCAAGTGTAGTATTTACAGATTTATGCTTAAAGCAAAGAGATGAGAAAGAGAGAGGAATGCGGGTGCAGGCTGATACAAGATCAGCTTGATACTTGTACCAACCTGTTTCACCTTTTCTCTATAGGTGTCTGCCTCTCAAGAGCCACATCATTCTTGCTTAACATTTAAACAAAGGTGAACAAACATTCTCCTTTCTCCTGTAACTCAAACACACACACACACACACACGCACAAACACATACTTCTGACAAACATACTCCCAGCATGAGCGACTTCCGGCAAGGAGTTTCTATGGCATTTTCCCAGAGCCCCCTCCTCGGTTCACAGCTAAATGATGGACTGCAAAGGAGTCCTTCAAAGCTGCTAAAGCAGTAGTTCTTAACCTGGGATCGCTCGAACCTCAGGCATTCGATGAGTCAGTCTCAGGGGTTCGGCAGAGCCCCTGCCGTGGAGGTAAAGACAAACTGTAAAGTCATGATGACACGCCCCACTTGGCAGAGGATCACATGAAAATGCTTGGCCAATCAGTGCTGAGGGGAATTTAGTGCACGCAGTATTGAACGGCAGTGATAGTTGTATGTCTTGTGGTTTAGGGTTCTCAATATTTGAATCCATACTAAATATGTCGAGCAAAAAAAGAAAGTGGTCGGACGAATACGTACACCATGGATTCACGTGTATCACGGAACGGGATGGGAGTCAGCATCCCATCTGCATACACAAATAAAAGTTCTTTGGTGCTCGAGCCCCGGCAGAGGACATCAAGCTGTGAATTGCTATAAGCTCAGATCAGCAGTGTCGGGGTAGGGTGCCGACACTGGTGATGGAGATGGTGGATGATGTGTGCCTGGAGAGCTGGGAGAGTGAAGGTGGAGAAGGGGTGGAGGTGGGTTAAGGCGAGTTGAGCGCCACTGGAAAGCGGAAGACGCCATGAATGGAGGTAGTTATCAACTGGGGATTGGTCAGTGATTGGCCGTAATGTGGCTTAATCCAGCGTTGATTGGTTGACGACGATGAGTGAGACAAGCCGATTGGATGGGGGCCTGAGAGTCTTCCAGTTTTCCAGTCTTCCAGTTTGAATTTGCACCTGGGCTTCATAATAGGCAAAGCCAAGTTGAACAACTTTAGTCTCGCACCGGTAAAACTAAGGGAACATTTCTTGTAGCTGCGTGGAGATGGGGAAAAGTAAAGTATTCTGTGGATCCAAAACGACAAAAAACAAAGTAAAAAAATAAAATAATAATAATTAAGTTATTAAAAAATTTAAAATTCTTTTTGAAAAAAATCAAAATTTATTTTTAATTAGTAAAATAGCAAAAAAAAATATTTTGGGGGGCTGAAATTCTTTTATGGTGCTGAAATATTTTTTTGGGGGTCCAGAATAATGTATTACCACAAATTGTTGTGAGTTCATGCACTGTGTTGGTTTTGTTCTTTGAGTTCTTTGATGTTCATGCATGGCTCATCATGTGCGCCAGTAAAAAAAGCATATACCTATGTCTTGAATTTTGGAAACAAATCATATCTTATTCATCATTAAAGAAGGGTTCAGTGAATGCGCATATGAAACTGGTGGATTCGGTACCTTGAAAAAGGTTAAGAACCACTGTGTGCGTCACAGGAGGACCAATCATTATGGGAGACTGGCCAGAACAGGACTAGAACTGTCACATGGAAGGGCTCAAGTTGCATATGCAGTCTCATACAGAGACCCACACACACATCAGAAAATAAGTGGGTTCCCAGAGATGTGTGTGTGTGTGGGATTCTGACCAACAACAGTTTAGTAGATCTCCACATGTCTGGACAGAATATTATGGTGTCTCTAATGTTCTGCAGATAGTAAATTTGAATGGTTTGATAACCTAAAATGAGATCATTTTTATAAATACAAAGATATTGAATACTGCCGGATCATCCTTAAAGCATTAGTAAAATTTTTGTGTGTGAACATTGTTTGTCCTTTCCATTCTTACTGCAATTGTCATCAGCTCCAACTGTAAAACCAACCAAAGATTCAACAAGGGAAACGGAATAAAGTTAGATTTATTTAGCATTAACCATTTAGCTACAAACTTTGTACTGTACAAGAAAGATCAAGCTGAGGCTAGATACTTAAGAAAGAACACATTTATTTCTTTACTAGAATGACAGAGGCTATAAAGGAAGTCACAATAGTTAGGGTTTGTAGTTGAGAAAATCTTGTCAAGTCTTCCTCATTTCCACCTGATGGTTCCAGTAGCTAAAACGGGTGCCACGTTCCAAAGAGAAAGAATCTAAATTTGATGGGTGTAAACCTGAGCAGACAACAGCAGGAGTCACTTTGAATGTTTCCTCCCCCAGAACTTGTTATGAAGGAGAAGATGTGGGCTGCTCACTGAGTGACAACATGACCTCCCACTCTATCAGGAACCATGATGAGGCATGACCACGCCTGACAGGTGTTTTGTCCCCTCACAGCACCAAGATGTGGCCTTTGTAGAGGCCACTTCCAATGAAAGGCCTGAAGAAATCCCACACCAAACAGGACAAGCAGCTCTGCTCTCCACATCAAACATAGCAGCCTCTGCCTGTACAAAGCAACTTAACTCCCCATCAATCAATCAGTGAGTCGGTGTAACAATGAGGGACACAAAAGATCTCTGAATGGAGCCACAGAACATCAAAGCCACACAAACTCCATCTCAATGTTGTTCTACTTCTGTTGGTTTCAGGTGTTTTTAGTCCAAAAAGCTGCTTGAATTCAGAAGGAGGGTCAGGGATCTAATCTGCAGAAATCTTTTCAGAGCTTCAAAAAGTCGGCATTAAAATCCTATTAAGAAGCTCAAGGACTCCACTGTTTCTGCTGCTGTACATGTAAAGGTGCTTTCTCTTTGTGCTTGCAAGTCAGATTTCAAATGTGGCAAGCAAACTTGCTGAAGTTCAAGTATCAGGATGTGGAGCTGAGATGCTGGCAGTGACTCTGGACATAACATTCAGGCAACAACCTGGTACACAAGGCACAAACATGTCTTTTGTGAAAGACTATATAGGAATCAATCCCATCTTCCACACAAACATGTCTTGGCTCCAAAAAAGAGAAATATTCAGAGGAAGTGGGTGGACTGGCTAGACAGTAAAAAAGAGAACAGTGGTTTAAATCACAACTTGTTACAACCAAAGAAAGAATGTGAGATACAATCCCAAAATACACAAACCATGAAACCGACCAAATGAATCATTCCAATTTCAAAATTAGAGGTTGTAAAAGTATTGCATTTTCTGAGTCTCCATTTCAGCGAGAATAAAAGCTCAATTCCATGCTGCTGATGGCAACATGTTGGGCTCACAACTTTATCTGTAATTTGTTTCTTCCTTTATGAGCGCAGTACTCTACGTTCTGCTGCCGACTTTTAGAGGTTAATCCACAAAACTCAAATCATCTCACAAAGACTTCTTGAAGCAATAATTTACTCTAACAGTCACCAGGTCTCACTGCAATGGAAAACCTTTGGGATGTCTTGCAGCAGGAGAGTTCGTTCAATTAGGTTGATGGCAACCCTCCTGGTAGGAGTTAGCCACACGAGGTTCTCACCACCTTTCTGACTAGCAACAACTCAACCTAGTGGTGTGTCAGATGCGACCCCAGGCTGACAAACTGAATGCATCATGAGGCGTTGAGTTACTGATTTTAGCTCAAACCAGAAAGCTAAATCTGCCCAGCTGTGTTGTCAAAGAGGAATTTCCAATCTGAACTAAACTGGGTTGTGTTGTACCTGACTGAGCTGAAAGCAGGAGAGGTTTGGTTGGAACTGCAGAAAAAGGAAGGGGAGGGCCCAACTGGGTAACACATGAAAGAACAAGTTCGTCAAGTGGGAACATTAATGACAGACTGAGTGGCCTTTGTTTTGACTGAACAGCTCTTTCAATACATATGAAAAACAAACAGTATTATGAGAATAGCAGTAAATCCCGGGACAGACTCTGGTTGTTTTTGCTGCTGATCTCAGTGATGTTACCATCAGTCCGGGACAAGAGCCTGATGAAGCACAAAGACTCAATCTTTGTTCTTGGATGGCCCATTCAGGCCTCTTCATCCACATTTAGCTCAATAAAAGGCCAGGGGGTTCAAGTGTTTGAAATCTGGACTGAGGCACAGAGCTTTTTCAACATTATGTCCTAAAACAACATTTCAACTGTTTTCCTGAAGGAAACTCAGAGGTTAAACTGAGATCATACATCCAGTTTATTCATGGATGGACAGACAGATGAGGGGAAAGTCTTGAAAACTTTTTTCACTTTATTCAGACCAACAAAGTGTGTAACTTGTATAAAACTCAGATATGCACATTGGAATGAAGTAACTGGATCAAAAGAACATAATTTGCTGGACGATAAATTGTCCCAGGAGTTATTGTGATAAACAATTCTATTCTTGCTTTGAGAGCATTAATAAATGAAATGTTTTAGTGGTATAACACATGTTCTAAGTGAGGTAGACAACAAATCACTTATTTTTACTTCCAAATAAACCCAAGCTGCAGATGAATTCCTCAGATCAGGTGGAGTTTCCAGGTATGAAAAGGACAGGGGGAAGAAAGAAGTGACATGAGGTTGGGGGATATTAACACACAGAGAGAGGGAGATTAAAGCAAAGGGAGTGGTCTTACCTGGCAGGGCGATGGCAGATCACGAGCCAGCACATGAAAGAGAGAGAAAACTATGTTAGGCTCTGCTAACATCAGCACTGACACAGCTCTGTCGAGACGGAGAGATCAACAACTTTCCTGCTGGTTCCATAACGGACGATCTTCCACTGCACTGAGCACTTTTGACTCAGGACAGAGGGCAACATCATCCCTCACATTTATTTCTAACTGTAAAGATGTATCCTTACATTTAGGCTGCCTCTATAGGAATCAATCCCATCACAGCCTCCTGGTGCTGCAAGTCAATAAGCAATGACCTGCCTAATCCCATTGGTTCAACCTCCAAAGGTTTGTCTTATTTATGACAAATGCACCACAGACTACAGGAAAAGTTTACATGGAGTTACAAGTCTGACATGTTATTGTTTAAAATGTCAGGAGGCCAGCTATATCTATCAATTAATCAATCAGTCAAATTTTATTTGTAGAGCACATTTCAGCAGCAAGGCATTTCAAAGTGCTTTACATTATAAACACAAAAACACAAAGTCATGCAACATAGAATAAACAATACATTGTTCCATATTACATTTCAAATAAAACTCTATTCAGGTGTGTTTTTATTTGTAATTTAAAGGAAGTCAGGGTTTCTGCTGTTTTACAGTTTTCTGGAAGTTTGTTCCAAAGTTTTGGTGCATAGATGCTGAAAGCTGCTTCTCCTCTTTTGGTTCTGGTTCTGGGGATGCAGAGCAGAACCAGAACCTGAGAGGTCTGGAAGGTTGATACAACAACAGCAGATCTTTGATGTATTGTGGTGCTAAACCGTTCAGTGATTTATAAACTTACAACAGTATTTTAAAATCTATTCTTTGAGCTACAGGGAGCCAGTGGAGGGACTTTAAAACTGCTGTTATGTCTCTATCTTCCTGGTTTTAGTGAGAACAGGAGCAGCAGCTTCTGGATCGGCTGCAGCTGGAGGATTGATTTGTTGGACAGGCCTGTGAAGACGCTGTTACAATAATCAATGTGACTAAAGATAAACACAGGGATGAGTTTCTCTAGATCTGGCTGAGACATTAGTCCTCTAATCCTGGAGATGTTCTTCAGTGATAGAAGGCCGACTTTGTAACTGTCTTTATGTGGCTCTGGAGGTTCTGGTCAGAGGTCATCACTACTCCCAGGTTACTAGCCTGATTGCTAGTTTTTAGTTGTAATAACTGAAGCTGTGCATTGATTCTAGATCTATAGCTCTAGATCGTTCCTCTTTAGGTCAAAAATAATGACTTCAGTTTTGTTTCCGTTCAGCTGGAGAAAGTTTTGGCACATACACACATTGATCTGTTCTAAACATTTATTCAGTGATTGGATGGGGTCAAAGGTCACCTGGTGACATCGTAATGTAGAGCTGAGTATCATCTGCATAGTTGTGGTAGCTAATATTATTTGCTGTTATAACCTGAGCTAGTGGGAGAATATAAATATTGAATAAGAGGGGTCCAAGGATTGAACCTTGGGGTATCCCACATGTGACCTTTGACCTCTTTGATGAGAATTTTCCAATAAAAACAAAGAAATCCCTGTTCTTTATGTAGGATTCAAACCGGAGAGTCCGACCCAACTCTCCAGTGATTGTTTCATTTAGTCTGATGGCTTAAGCCAAGGGTTCAAGTGCAATAATGAAGAGCATGGGTTACAATGGGTCTCCCTGTTTGGTCCCACGTTCGATTAAGAATTGAGTTGATCTCGATCCATTGGTTGTTACTGTCGCTTTTGAATCTGAGTATATCATTTTTATTATTTCAAGAAAAGATTGTCAAAACCCAAATTTTGCAAGTGTGTAGTACCGATAACTCCAGCTGAGCCTGTCAAACGTCTTTTCCACGTCCAATGACAGGGCCGCTACCGGAAAGTCTAACTGTTGGGCCTTCCAAATCAGATGTAGTAATCGTCTTAGACCAGGGGTGTCAAACTCCAGTCCTCGAGGGCTGGTGTCCTGCAACTTTTAGATGTGCCTCTGCTGCACCACACCTAAATAGAATAATTAGGTGATTAGCAAGGCTCTGGAGAACTGATCTACACAAGGAGGAGGTAATTAAGCCATTTCATTCCTGTGTTTTGTACCTGTGGCACATCAAAAAACTGCAGGACAGTGGCCCTCGAGGACCTCGAGGTGCCCCTGTCTTAGACTATCCAAAGAAGTTCTGCCCTTGACGAAGCCTGTTTGGACTGGGTGTATAATTGATGTTATGACCTCATTAATCCATAATGATAATATTTTTGTGAATAATTTTGCATCACAGCACAATAGGCTTATTGGCCTGTAGCTTGAACATTCAAAACTTTTTGAGACCAAGATCTACTTTTTCTCTCACTAGCCGGCTGAGATCTACCTCATGGCATGAAGACATACAAATTATAAATGAAACCCTATTGACTAATTCACATCATATACATCATTTCCAATATACATCAGTTATATCAGAAATGATAAAGTGATAGAAAACCTAATGCAGTTTTCTTCCTCAGTGAGATTCTGACACTGGGAGCAGGTTACTCCCAGTGTCAGGCCTTAAGTTTGGTTGCAAACCTGAGGCCAGCAGGTGTCAGTCAGTTATGGTATATCCGAAATTTGTTTTGATGACGTCAATATGCGAAACTGCAGCCTGATAGGAGGAACCAAAGAGCTCTGCAGAGGTAAAGGCAAATCTTCTGATTTTGGGATATAATTAATGTAATTTGACACAATTATTGTGGTAGAAGCCATTTGTTTTTAAAACTTAAACAATATATGTGTCCTATTTGATGTTGGTTGTGACGTTTACTGTAAACGAATGAGGTCATTAGTCCAAGTTTGTCGTTTATTGAATGTTCAGAAACTCCAGCGGCTGTGATGAACCACAGCGAAGGTAAACAAAGGTAAAATAACCCGAACAACTCAGAACCACTCGCACCTTTTTACTCTCTCTCTTTATCGTTAAGTACACCCGTTGCCGTGGCAACCGCCTGCGCCCCGCAAGCCGAGCAAAGATTAAGTTAAAAACATTCAGTCCGTTACGATATCAGGTTTCAGGCTTTATTATTATTTAATGAAGCTACAAACGTTTTGGATTTTAGTGAATATTTTGAAAAGTCTGTCAGAAGAGGAAGTGCTGCTCTCAGCGTCCTGCAGAGACACTGAGAGCAGCACTCAGCGTCTCTGACCGGTAGATCGCGATCGACGTTTTGAGCACCCCTGTTCTAAAGGGTGCTTTCATTTTTTTGGGATAACAGTGATTAATGATTCCTTCAATGATGTGGGGAATCGATGTGAGTCAATAGCTGAATTAAAAGTTTTCAGTAATTCTGTACTCAGTTCAGATGCAAATCTTTTATAAAACTCGTTAGGAATACCATCTAAGCTTGGAGTTTTTCCATTGGGTGAGACTTCAATAGTTTTGACGAGCTCTTCCATGGTTATAGGTCTTTCTAGTTGTGTGGCATTCTCTTTGGACAGTTTCTGAAGGTTTAGTCACCCAAAAAACTCTTCTGCTGAACTTGGATCAAATTGTCCTTCTTGAGAATGCAGGTGTTTATAGAAATCTTTGAAGGCCTTATCGATTTCTTTCTGACTAGTCATTACGTACCCAGCCTTGTTCTTTATCGTACTAATTTGATGCGCTGCTTATCTGGCCTTTAATTGACTGGCTAACAATTTATCAGCTTTTTTGCCTGATTCATACTATTTCTGCTTTATCATGAACAGAGAGTACTCTACTTTTTTTTTTAAATATTGTGTTTAGCTCATATTTAGCTCTAACTAGTTTGTCAAAAGTTGATGGGTTAAGATTTTTCTCCAATCTCTTTATCTCATTTTCATATAGGTTTATATTTTGGGAGTCTTGTTTTTTGATCCGGGCTGAGTGCTGTATCAGAACACCCCTAATATACACTTTGAACCCGTCCCAAATTGAGTTGTGGTCTGCAGTATTATTGTTGGTTGTAAAGTATTCAGTAATTAGTTCTCTTAGTCTTTTGCATACGTCAGCATCATTTAGTAAGCTGGTGTTCATCCTCCATCCCCTAGCCTTTTCGTAATGATCTTTGATCGCTTCCTGGGTTTTGCTGGTTTTAGGACTTGATTTCCCAGATCTATCCAAAACCATGTCCAAGACTTGGTTGAAATTTCCTGCTAAAATGGTTGGGAAGTTTCCAAAATCCATAAAGATTGTCTTTAGCTGCAAGAAAAAGTCTGGATCCTCTATATTAGGAGCATATATATTAGCTATAATGATGTTTATTATGCAATATTAACTAGCAGAACCATTACTCGACCTTCTTTGTCTTTATATTTGGAATGACACTTATTCATTTAGTGCTGTATTAACTGTGCTTGGCAAGCTAAAGATAGTCTGACTAATTCATCTAACATCACCAGGATTTATTTATGTCACTCTGTAGAGTGGGAAAACAAAAAATACGATACTTAGATCATTATCTACCTTCATTTGAGAAATATAATATCACACAACAAAATTAAAAACAGACACTTGGTCTACTGTTTCTCAAGCTTAAAGAAAATGGTGTTTTACTGTCAAAGCCTGAAGCACATGACACAAACCGTCAACATGCAAATAAATTTGGCTGGTGAAATAAAAAGGCATAATTAATATGACAATACTTTATTTATTCATGGTTTTTCAGCAGTAATTGTTGCTTTTCTATGATGATTGAGGATTAAATCAGACATTTTGAAGCTTAAATGTTTGATATTTATTTTTGTGAATAACAAATGGTTAGAAAGTCATAAAATCTCATACCAACCCATATTATTGGGTTTTTTCCACCATTTCTTCCTTTAATATTAACATTGTTTCTGATCCAATAAGCAATCTCTTCACTCCTTTTATGATCTTATTCTAGTGTACTTTTGTGAGTTTAAAGTTCATTACTCTACCCTGGATCCTGCTCTCAATCACTTCTTCCAGTGGATTTGATCATTTGTCAGTTCCTTTGCTTTGTTGATGTTCTTGTGTTTTAAGGTTATTTAACCATTTTGGAAATTGAGTTTTGTCCATTTCTGATTGCTTTTGGGACCCTGCTCCACATTTCCATTGCAATTGATGCCTTTTTGTTTAATTTTACCAACACAAGTATGGATAAATTATAATTCTAAAAAGATATGTATAATTTCGATACTTTTGACTAGATATGTGCCTCTTACTGAGATGAAAGATGTAATTTGGCTAAAGAAAATGACATACATACAGATTAGATCAGAACATCTGTATTCTGTCAATCTGTTGAGAAAAATTTAGCTGTTGCTGTGGAAAAAGTAGTGATATTTCTGTTGCTGCCGTTAGTCATATCAGTGACCAACCATTGAAATATAGATAACCAACAGATTCCTGTTAAAATAATGAAGACGCTATGGTGGCCACCTCACTTTATGATCCAAAAAGGTTCTGCAGAGCTCTGTGACCCAGAATATGAATGAAAAATAAGATGCAGCTCAAAGATCTGCTGCCACTTCAAAGCAAGAGGTGGGGAAAAAACTGATAATGAAAAAAATGTTATGAATGTAAGCTTTGGAGCTTAACCTGAGACCTTGGATTAACAAAGCCTAATTTATCTGCATTTGAACCTCAGCCTCACAAATCATGTGCTTCACCTAAAAGCTGCGACTCATGATCAAGATTGTAATTTTCTATGATGACTGTTCCTTTAGTTGCGCCAGGAGGAACTTTATCTTTTTGAAAATACTCCACAGCTGATGATGGTAGAAAGCAGCAGAGCTAAGATTATAGGGAGAAGCTTGTGGTTTATCATGTGTCCTGGTGCCTTGATCAACAGATAGCCAACAGAGGGAAGAAGAACTCCAGACAAAACAACTCTTTTTCTGTGGTTCCACTCTTCATCACTGGCAGGATGATATCCACTGCTAACCATCCGGATGTTCATTCTAAATCCTTGTTTACAATTCTTCAATTTCTTGCCAAGAAATGTATTTTGTTACAATGGACTTCACCTTCTGCCCCCACTGTGTGGCTCACACCGATATCTGTCATCCTCCCTTTGGAAAAGCTGACCCAAGGTGTCCGACCATGTCCCTCGGGGTGCCCTGTGGGGAGTTCTCCGGGAGTATGGGGTATCGGGCCCTTTGATATGGGCTGTCAGGTCCCTGTATGGCCGGTGTCGGAGTCTGGTCCACATTGCTGGCAAAAAGTTGGGCTCGTTTCCTGTGAGAGTTGGACTCCGCCAGGGCTGCCCTTTGTCACAGATTCTGTTTATTACTTTCATGGACAGAATTTCTAGGTGCAGCCGAGGGGTTGAGGGGATCGATTTGGTGGATCCCCTCAACAAGCAGAGATTTTGCGGATGATGAGGTCCTGTTGGCTTCATCAGGACGTGATCTGCAGCTCTCACTGGAGCGGTTTGCAGCCAAGTGTGAAGCGGCCGTGATGAGGATCAGTGCCTCCAAATCCGAGGCCATGGTCTTAAAGAAGAAAAGTGTAGAGTGCTTCTCCGGGTCGGGGAGGGTGTCCTGCCCCTAGTGGAGGAGTTCAAGTATCTCAGGATCTTGTTCATAAATGAGGGAAGAAGGGAGCGGGATATTGACAGGAGGATTGGCACAACATCTGCTGTGAAGTGAGCGCTGTACCGGTCCGTCGTGGTGAAGAGAGAGCTGAGCCAAAAAGCGAAGCTCTCGATTTACCGGTCTATCTTGAAGCTCAGTCACTCTGAGTCCAGGAGGAATTCAGAGTAGAGCCGCTGCTCCTTCACATCGAGAGGAGCCAGTTGAGGTGGCTAAGGCATGTGGTCAGGATGCCTCCTGGACGCCTCTCTGGTGATGTGTTCCGGGCACGCCCCTATAGGAGGCCCCGGGGAAGACCCAGGACACACTGGAGGGACTACATCTCTCGGCTGGTCTGGGAACACTTCGGGATTCCCCCGGAGGAGCTGGAAGAAGTGGCTGGGGAGAGGGAAGTCTGGGCCTCCCTTCTTAAGCTGCTACCCGACCCCGGATAAGGAGAAGAAAATGAATGGATGGATGGATGGATGGATGGATGGATGGATGGATGGATGGATGGATGGATGGATGGATGGATGGATGGATGGATGGATGGATGGATGGATGGATGGAAGGATGGAGGATGGATGGATGGATGGATGGATGGATGGATGGATGGATGGATGGATGGATGGATGGATGGATGGATGGATGGATGGATGGATGGATGGATGGATGACTCCAGTCCTTCCTGATTCAGTAGGTTGCGTTGAAACACTTGGCCACACAACATATAATGCCAAAAATCTTTATATTCACTGCAGAACTAACACTGAGAATCAGAATCTGGTTTCTTTAGTGCTTTTTGTGTAGTTACAGGTTATATAATTTCTGTGTCCTGTGTATATTTAATTTGTAGCCAATCCCCATCAGTCCCATGTTCAGCTTTTGCTAGTAATCACTCTGTGTATAAGCTCCCCTGGTTCCTCAGCCATTGTCAGAGCCTCCTGATTCACATCTTCAACTACTATCAGTTTATTCAACTTTTTCTAAATATATCCTTCAACATTATTTTTCCTTCATCCTCCTTGTTTGATTCCTATCTAGCATCAAAAGGTGACACATTCATAATCCATCCAAAACGAGACTGAAATCATTTTTACATATCAGTGTCCAGAAGTTCAAGTTGAAGCTGAGTTCTTTAGGAGAACTTCACAACCAATGAGCTTGAGACGTCATGAAGACGTTTCCATGACTACAATCTTTTAGCATCAGTGAAGCCTGCTAACCGTGTTTGTTTATTTCCAGGAAGATTAAGATTAGAGTCAATGTTTAGGATTACAGGAGACTAAAATTGCAGATGTACAAAGTGACCCTTAAAACTAAGTAAACAGTGGTCAGGTACAAAATTAGCTTTTATATGGAGCATTTTTTGACTTTGCAATATTGATTTCTGGGTTTTTTGTTTTGGTTTTACACTATTTTATTTTTTAAATTACCCTTTAGAACCTTAAAAACTAAAATTATATAACGTTCATACAATTCAACAGCATTAATTTTACAATTTGCGATTTTTGTAAATATAAAGTTTATGTTTATTTTCACTACTAGTATAAAGAAGCATTAGTTTCATTCAAATCACTTTCTCAAGAGTCATCAGCTGTAACTGCCACAAATCATGTGGGGAAACCACCAAGGTTGGTTTATTGACAGCTCCCTTTAATTCTTATGATATCCTGCAGTCGCTGCCAGTATCTCTGAACTCTATCTGCAGCCAAGTGTCTGTAGAGGGAAAAAAAAATCTAATAAAATCATTGCGGTGGATCTTGCATGCTTATTGGAGTAAGTGCAATCAATAAATCCTCCCTATACGACCAACACCTCCCCCTCGCTACTTCTTAATAAAGCTGAGTGCTCTCTGTAATGAAGATTACTTGTCAACTTGATTACTCTTTCTGCTGCCGCTGAAAAAAACACAGAGTTCTTGGCGATTGTATGAGATTTTCAATGTGTGGATATGGTCCAAAGTGTGTGTTGTGTGCGTGCGTGTGTGTGTGTGTGCGTGTCCATTTATCTCATCTTTAAACAGGTACAGTATTTTTCATGAGAAATGGAGTCACAGGATTGTTGACAAACTGTTATTTGCATGAAAAAATTCAGTTTGTATTTTCGAGCCAAACTGGTTTATCTTTCATTTTAAGAATCCAGACTGCACCGAACCAGGCCAAAGATCAAACAGGAAGAAATGGACTGAAAGTCCAACTGGTTAACACAAGTATGGAGAAAATCAATGAGAAAGACTGGAGCTGTACTAAACTACAACTGCATCATGAAGGCAGAGGATTTATTTTCTCAAGCCAAATAATTGTTCTTAGATTTTTATAATGTGTGCCAGTACAGGGACTTAGGTAATGTAGTTTAGTTTAATTCAGGGATGTAAATAATTAATGGACTTATCTCTGTCTATTGATGGTTTGTTATATTAAAATGACTTCCAATTGGTTAGTTAACAGCTGAAACCTTTTTTATTGCTGTAGTTTGACTGCCATACAGCAGATGGCATCACTGGTCATTCTTAAGCATTTTGAAGATTAGAGTCACATATTTACATACATCACTGCGAAGCAGAGTCTTCTGGTTACAAAGATGAAGTGGTGTAAAAGTTTTCTCCATCCATCCATCCATCCATCCATCCATCCATCCATCCATCCATCCATCCATCATCCATCCATCCATCCATCCATCCATCCATCCATCCATCCAGCCATCCAGCCATCCATCCATCCATCCATCCATCCATCCATCCATCCATCCATCCATCCATCCATCCATCCATCCATCCATCCATCCAAACAACACTCCTGTCCCTAGTGGGGTCAGGAGGTGCTGGTGTTCTGGGCAAGAGGCGGGGTTCACCCTGGACAGGTCGCCAGTCTGTCGCAGGGCAACACAGAGACAGACAGGACAAACAACCATGCACACACACACTCACACCTAGGGAGAATTTGGAAAAACCAATTAACCTGACAGTCATGTTTTTGGACTGTGGGAGGAACCCAGAGTACCCAGAGAGAGAGAACCCACCATGCACAGGGAGAACATGCAAACAATTTCTGATTGTTATAGTTATTTAACTGTAAACTTTAATACAAAACCTGATGGAAAAAAATAGAAAACTTGATGGAGTTATATCTGTGGTGATGCAAAGAAAAAGTGAAATCAGGAGCAAAATGTTCATCTAGAATCTCTGACATAAAAAAACTGACAACCAAATATCAGAAATTTAATTAAGTTTAATCAATATCTGCCAATATATTAATCAAACACAGGTGTTGTTTTATTGGAGTTGGTTTTGAAGCTCCTTCAATGAATTCATGTTTTCTGTTTGTTTTCTCAGCAAGCTGAGAAAACGAATAAAGAGCTTTGAAGAAGATGCGCTGATAGTCAGCCATGTTTTCCAGCTGCTCAGTCCTTCCTCTCCTGTCACCTGAACACTCAGCATGCCGTCCCCGCTGACAGTTCAATCAAATTGTCTTCCTGCCCTCCAGCCCCCACTTCCACCAACTACACTGACCCTCTACTTACTGGGTCAGGGCAATAAATACTGAGCGCTGCTCACCAGAGGCATGTTGACTCCTATTCAGCCTCCAACAGCTGTGCAAAGACTGACTGCTAAAACACCGGAGACTTGAACATATTTAGAAAACTGGCTGAACAAGAGAGGAAAAAATACAGTAGGTCACTTTTTGACTCAAAAAGGCTCTTTGCTGCTCACCATTCTCCAGCCATTAGCACCTGGTCCTCAGTAAAATTCAGTTTCATTTGTGCTACCAAAAACTCAGGCTAGAAAGTATTGAGCAAAGCTCCATGAAAACATGAAAGTGTGACCAGAACCAGGCTTTTTTTATGCACCATGTCTACAACCTTGTCAGAGTGGAAGATATTCCTGAGTAAGACTTTTGCTCAGCTATGTCCAGATCACTGAAATGTTGTTGTGAAACTGCTGGCTCCTGAAGTTTAGAGCGACTCAATAAGTCGCTAATCGCTAATTTAAAATGCTAAAGATGATTTCAAATGTGAACTCCAGTACATTCTCTTTATTTTAAATGAGCAAAAGTCAGTTTCACAGAGAGTGCTCTACATCTCTCTCACACGGTGTGACATCACCACAGTAGGCAATCACCACTAATGGAAAGAAGTCTTAAAGTAAACATTTTGAACACAGTGAAATAGTTCAAAGAGAAATGGAAATGATCTTAAATTAGGCATAAACAAGTCCCAGAAACTGAAATCTTAAATGACAATAGTTTGACATTAGTTCCAATTACCAAGGAATATGTAATATGTTTTATGTGAATTCTCTAGATCCAACACGCATGCTGGCTGTGCAAGAGGAAGATATAAAGAGTCAAATAAATCAGTTGCTTGTCTGATGATCAAGTTAATGAGACCTGCTGTATGTGCTTTAAAAAGCACACAAAACTATGTTAGCTTCTATTGCTAATAGTGGTTAGCCTGGTGACAGAGCACAACAATACTCAACAAACATGAGGATGATTTCATCACTAGATCAGAGTTCTCACTTTCCGTTCAAGTGGAATAGTCCAAGTCCAAGGATGAGGTAGCAACAGTGTAGAAATCCTGTCAGTGAAGGCATTTCCCCAGTTTTGAGGATTGTGTCCTGGTCCTCTCATAATGCTGTTTGTGAAGAGTTTAACTGTAACAATTCAAAGAGGTTAAAGTCTGAAAAGAAAGCTGAGGCTTAACAGGTGAAGTATGAGCAATAAGGCGTTTCACTGAATTTATATCTCCTTAATCATAACCTGAACATCTAAAAGCAGAGGAACTGGAGCAGGTTAACCATTGTTGACGTTATTAGCAACTTCAACAATGCTAATAACTTGTTTAACATTGTCCTTTGTTCCTTTTGCTGGAGCAAAAGAGAAGAAATATCCTTTGCTCCAGCTGCACAAAGCTTCAGTGATGGGCATGAAGTCAGCATGGATCTCATTTCTAGAAGGATTTACCTGTAGTAAATAAGTCAAACTAATGCTGAAGCTTCCTTGGTCAGCAGCTTTGAAATTGAATGATATTAAGTTCACTCAACAGATTACTGACCATATACAGCAAAGATGAGGTTGCATTAAAGCAAAAGAAGGTTGTAATATTCATTCTGCCCTCGTTCTAGGTATCCTATGTTTCTCCCTCTCTGCTCTTGTATTCATCAGGTTTTGATTGGGCTGCCGGGAGCACATTGACCTGTACTTGACACTCTCTGAAGACTTGTGAGCGGAGGAGATGGACGGACGAGGTGGGCTGGTTTCATCTCCATTCATCTTGAAACTCAGCACACACACTGAAGGTTTTCCCTCTTCTTTTCCAGCTTATTGCAGGTTTTGTTTAAGTTACTGATGTTATGACTGTATACAGTCATGCCACCATGGGCCAAGCTCATCACTCACCAGTTAGAAGGCCTTTAAGTCTGTGCTTCAAAATATTATGTGGTACAATTGTGTTATAATCTATTAAAAGAAAACTCGTCATTAAAAGCGATATCTCTATGAATGACACTGCTAATGCAAAGGTGGGGATGAATAACAATCATTGCTAGATCAATGTGCCCCTGGGCAAGGCACTTAATCCCAAATTGGTGTGCGCGAGTGTTGGTGTGTGCGAATGGGTTAATGTGAGTCTACTGTAAAGCGCTTTGAGTGGTCAAAATGATAGAAAAAGAGCTGTATAAATAAAGTCCATTTACCATTAAAAGAACCAAGGTAGTTTCTTTCATAAAAATAAAGACTTTAGAGAGAAACAAGATACCCATCCATTCTTCTTATGAAACTGTTTGTGCCATTCAGTGACAAACAATGAAGTTAAAGCACAACTAACCCTACAGTGGAGACAAGGCTAGTTTACAGTTACAGTGTGGGACAAACAACGCCCTTTATCCGTTTCTTCCAAAGTGGCGTTTCACTTCTATAAGAAGATCACAAAAGCTCAACAAAGCTGTATGTTAAAGCCAGATGGTATTCATTTAATTAGGAGCTGGCTGCTTTCAGTGACTGTCAGAAGCTACTGAAGAGCAACTGCAGCTGATTGAGTTCCGGCAGCAGATTCACTGCTGGTCCTGTGTTAGTGCAGGGGGTGGACGACTATTTATCAGAGGAAATCTTATGTCTGATGTTAATCCACAGCAGAATCAGTTCAGCTGTGTGACTGTGTCCAGATGAGTGCCTGTGGTAGTTTGACTTTAAGGCTGTAGCATTATTAAAGTCCGCTTTAATCAATTCTGGTTGGTTAACCTGGAAAGTTGGGTTCATTTGACAAGGAGTGAATCAATCAAACTCGGATCCAGATAAAATACGTGAACTCTGGTGCTACAAACCCCGGGTTTGGTTGCAGTCAACTCTGGTGCGGTTTGAATGCGTGTGTGAACGCCAAGCAGACTGCTACAAAACTAGAAAGTGAACTGTAAGAAGCACAGTGAACTATAGCACATCCAAAATTATAAATACATCCAAAACAAAAGCTAAAGTTTACGGCTAACGGGTGAAATGGCTTATGATAGTTTATTAAAGATGAAACAAGAAAAATCCAGGAGCCACTAAAATCTGCTGCCACTCCATTTCTGCTTTCATCTGGTGAAGAAGGAAGTTGCGCTCAGTGGTTTCTCCAGAGGGTCTTGCAGTGTAAGGATATTACACTGCAAGATCTTGGCTTTTTTTTAGAACTGTCCATTTTTGAGGCTGGTATTGAGGACTCATTCAAGGACTTTCTGAAGCATAAAGGGAAGTGATGAAGGCAATGGTATGGAACCAACAAATGCCACAAAGCCAGATTCATATTCATCTGTTTGCCTTGTGGGCTCATAATTCCCACAGACCTGGAACCTAAACGACTGACTTGAGGTCCCCCTCCATCCACTTCAAGGCTTTCACCTTTGACCTAACACAGTGAGAACATTGACGGCTCTGTGATCTCGTTTCCTCCTATCTTCCTCTATCTGCAAGCTCAAACCACATTTTGTCTGTCTGGTCAAAGGAGAAACAATTTGGTCTCTTTCTTTCCGCAAACAAAAGAACTTTGGGGCTTATTACATTAACAAAAGAATATTATGTACTTTAACACAATAATTTAATGTTTCAAACGAAAATGTGATAAAATTATGTTAGACAAACGAGAAATTCAACAACTTAACGTTTATGAAATGTAATCATGTTGCAATAACATGATTCATTATAGTCAGACTGATCTTGTGCTGAAGATGACAGGCGAGATCATGGAAGATCATGCAAGATGATCTTTTGCATCCTGGGAGAAACTCCAGAGGCAGTTATGAGAAAACTAAATTTTCTCTTGTGCATAAATATATGCACAATTTTGCCAAGTTTGGTCACGTTTGATGTACTCAAGTCAGTGGCTAACGTGCTAATATCACATGAAGTGATGGCTAGCTGGCAAGCAGCGTTTCCATTTTCTGCTTGTTCCATGCCTGTGTCAAAAAATGTAATGGAGGCAGTCATTGCATTTATAAAAAATAACATGTTTTGACAAAATAATTTTATGCTTCAAAGGCAAATGTAATAAAATCATGCCAGATAAACATACAATTCAACAGCATTAATAAAATGCATTCCAGTTGAGATAACGTGATTCAATTTAGTCCGACTGATCTTCTGTTGAAGAGAGTCTAGCACGATCCGAAGATCATGCGAGATGTTAGCGAGTTTACGGAAGATTACGTGACATAACTCTTTTGTGCCTGGGAAAACTTCAAGGGCGGTTTTTCAAGAGAAGCGGTGAGATTCCTGGCGTGCATCTAGTTAATTTGTTGTTTTTTAGTTGCACATTAAACTGCAGATGTTTGTGCAAATCGAAAGTGAGCATTTCCAGCATCAATGTTTGCCTCAGCCGTTTTTTGTGCTGTTATTTGTTATTCTCTGCAGCGCACTATTCGCACCTAAGAAATCTGGAAAGCTGAAATATTTTGAAGTTTCTTGTAACTAATTAAACATTGACTTTAAAGGCTTTGTTTAAACTATTGTTTTCAACTGCATGTTCAAATGGGTTGGCATGTGGCAAGAGTTTCTACCTTTTGTAGTTAAGTGCCTGCACTGCACATGTAAAGACATTCATTAACAAAACCAAATGGTTCTTACATATTCTCCAGTCCAACAATGACTTTCTGTGCAATTTGCTCATTACATTAATTGAATATTTTATATTTATACAGATGACTAGCATATTTTTAAAAATATAGATTGTAACTGTAAGAAATATAATAATAACAATCATCATAATCATAATAATGTGAAACTTTGCTATTTTTAATAAACCCACCATGACAATCTCATACCAACCTATGCTTATCACCAAACATCTTTGTCATGTGACCAAACTGAATTAGGTCAAGTTGGGAAGCTGGACAGGAGGACTTTCCCAGATGGAGAAAATATTCAAATTTAGGTCAGACTTTGAAGCCTGCGTAGTCCAATGAGTCGATTCTTTACTCTCTGAGAAACATACTTTTAATGTTCTGAGTATAATCTGTGAAATCTATATTAGAGGGATGGTGTTTATGGGCATTACTGGATATCAGGCGCTTCAGATTATTATAAAATATATCCTGCAGTTTCTCATGATAAGTACATCAGGAAGCCTTTAATTAGCTGTTGTTGACAGAGGCCTTTTCCTGCCACCGCCATGTTTTCCAGTAGGTCCTCAGCTTTGTTGGAAACAACTAATTAAGACTTTCCTTATAGAAGAAGAAAGGTGATTTTACTTTGAAGTGATTTAACACAATCTCCAAGTCTGCTTCACTCATGAAAGAACATGTTCGTCAGCCAGCCCTGCCTTGCGCAGTCTGTTCTAAAAGTCTAAACAATGCAGAGCTGAAAGCCTTTAGCCTGAAGGACAGGATTTAAACTCCTGACTTTACACAGAAACAACATAAGACCTAAAACAGGGAATGTGAGTCAACTTGAAGTGGATGCAGGTCGGCTTACTGACATATCGGTCTGATGAATCAAGCTGATACGTGTTATTACTGATTATATTTGTGCGTGCGTGCGTGACTGTGCCAGTAAGCTTTCCTGTGTGACTTCCCGGTAACATGCAATCAATCAATAAGGGGTTTGGGATGCATCGCAAAGGTTTATTTTTATCTTTTAAAGTGGCTCTGTTTGTCCTGGTGACAGCATCATGTCTGGATATATGATGCTGCAAATGATGCTGACCTGCAGAAATGAATCAAGACAAAACCCTCAACATATTCAAGGTTTTATTGAATATGTTGAGGGTGAAAAACTGAAAAAAGGTGTGGATGCTGAGCCTGTGTCAGGAAACAGAGTGAGGAGGGGAGGAGTGGTCTGAAAAAGGGAAGTCATTGTTGCACAGGAATAAGAGTGCTGCTCGGCTCCCTGACAGGTATTATGTTGCAT
Organism: Poeciliopsis prolifica; assembly: GCF_027474105.1. Classification (NCBI taxonomy): domain Eukaryota; kingdom Metazoa; phylum Chordata; class Actinopteri; order Cyprinodontiformes; family Poeciliidae; genus Poeciliopsis; species Poeciliopsis prolifica. The sequence continues at coordinate 529,223 of NW_026562493.1, forward strand.
AAGGACAGCATTGTACAGAGAAATTACACTTTGTTGGACCAAACATGACAGGAAGCGCTTCTTTCTTCCTTAGTCCATTCAGGACTAAGGATCCCCACCTTGGTGCAGATTTCATTAACTCACCTTCAGATAGATGCGTATGTGTGAACTATTCATTTATATTTTTGCTCTTTCGTCAATTTAAAGACAATGGGTCCAATAGTTGGAGCAACTCTCACAATGCAACCATTTTTATTCTGGGTTGCGTTTGTGTGGCTTCTGAAAACCTGTTGTGGGTTGGAAGTGCAGCATGTCAGGCCAGGCTTGGTGATCAGACTAAACAACAGCTTGATAGACTGCACAATATTTCACTCTTCAAACCTGTTTTTATTTAAGTTACTGGTGGAGGACTTCGGTATTCTTTTTTTTACATGCTTAAATGATATACATCCCAGTCACTAGGTGGCAGCAGTACTTAAAATACTCAACAACCTGCCAGTTCAACCCAGCAAAAGAAGTAGCCTATCCCGCCACACTGGTGTCCAGAGTTGAAGGAGGTGGAGCGATGGAGAAGTCTGTGACACTGAAAGGAAAAACGGCAAAGGTTGGTGAAGATTAATGAAGGTTGGCTGGGTTTACAGTTGACATGTTAATGGGGTGCAAAGGTTTGCCTACACCCCGAAGGTTTGGCTTCACTCGAGCACCTCAGTATTTTTGTAATTCAGCAGGAATCGCACAGAAGTGTTCCTGCAGAGCATCATTTTACTGTTCAGTCTAAAAATCCACATCCCACTGAATCATTTCTCTTCTCAAAATAACACAGACTAAGCAGTCTGGATTACATGTTACAAACTGAGTTAGTAAACTGAACTTGGACATTGTTTTTGGACTCTCCTGCTGTGAAAACCTAATCTGGAAGGTCCTGTGTTTGTTTGAAACTTGGACACTACAGGTCCATTACATATAAATTAAATTATGTAAACACTTAAGGCCAAACCACAGATGCCAGATGATCTGTGAGGAGCTCCTTTCTAGAAATAAGTGCCAGGTTATGTTAGAGTGAAAACTTAAGCTGAAGCTTCATCCTCTTCTGTCCCTTCAAAAAATAATCTTTACCTCACAATAAAAATCTCATATTTCCCAACAGTTCCCATTGAATTGGTGAAAATTGGATGAACACTTGCATCAGTGACTGGCTAAATTTGCTAAAGGCCAGTTGTTTCTATGTACAGCATGTACTACTCTCAAACAGAGATAGAGCGACAGGTCAATTTTTCAATCTTCAACAACGAAAAGACTACATTCACATACTTTACAGTTCCACTAAATATTTTACAGCAAGCCAGAAACAAAATGAACTAAAACAGCAGGGCTCATAATAAATAATTAAACTGTACCTGAGTTACTCTCACATTTCAATGAAGCAATTCTCTTTTCTTTTCTCTTTTCACTCCTGTACCGGCCAAGTGCAGATGCAGTGGGACTGACTGATTTCTTGTGGGCTCAATGAGCCTTTCTCTGCAAGGAAATGAAACCATCTCCCCAACCACAGCTGACAGAACTGTTCTTCTGAAGAGAGCAGAAGACCATTTCTGGAATTATGTAAGTTCCTCTACATTGAGGGTTTTAAACTAAAGACCAGAAAGTGAGCGAGTGTTGGAGAAACAAAGCCAATGCAGAGCTGCAGTCTTATCTCTGAGATTAAACTTCCCCTAATGAAGTAAAAAAGGAACAAAGTGCCCAACAGAAAGACCTCCCATTAAATGTTGGCCATCCTTGACCTGATTTCAGAAAAAAAAGAATTATTATGCTTCCACAAGATGTTCAATTGACATCTTCCAGCGGTAGACTGCACAGGAATTCGGTCTGTCTTGGCCAGGGGTCAAACATGCCTCATCTGTCAATGGGTAAGTCACCAAGCTAACTGCGTCTCCCAAACACTCCACAGAGACCATAGTGGTATTCCTACACAAACATTCACCCAGAGGAGGCCAAAGTCTGCAGAGTCTCACAAACTGCTTTGTCTTGTTTGTTTTACAACCGGGTCGAGACCACACACCTTGTGATTGTTCACATGGTTACTGGTTTGCCCTGAACAGTGGGACAAAGGGATGGTCACAATTTTTAAAGCTGGGAGATCACTACTTAAAGTTCAGGATACCATCCTCAATAAACTCTTACAAATGCACTGACATATTAAATTGCCTAGTTCAATGTCTGTGTGTTGAGGTAGGACATATTCAGGTCCAGTTACTGTTTATGGAGTAGATGACAATGCTGTGCAGCAGACACAGTGAGAAGTCCAGATGAAACCTCGCTCATTAGATATTCAGATGAAGAAACAGCCAGAAATACTTGAAATCCTTCTATCAGATGTAACACACTTTTGTCTTCAAAACCCCAAACTCATAACGAATCTGTAAGCTTCTGCAGGACTTCTAAGCCGAGAACACACTGTGATAAGCACCATGCTAACAAAGTCAACAGAGCTTGTCTACAATAACTCTCTACATTTTGCATAATTTTATAACAGCTAATGCTGACTGTGCTGTTTCGAAGTGGAATTTCAAGCTGATGGACATAACTGACTGTGTTGTAGAGCCATGAAAAGATTTTATTATCAGGCTACAAATCCCAACCATATTGGATTTTAGGCGATGCTACTCAAAGCTACACATTTACTTTCAGGAAATGTGTTAAAGTTAGAGGAAGAACAAAGGATTTAAGGGGTGAAAAAGACACTGAGTTTTCTGGTGAAACCAATACAACCAATGTTGTTGACAGTTAGTAATGCTAAATGTGCTAACTGCTAAAATAAGAACCTAAAAACAACTAAAAATGTAAACATCGTGGTTTTTTCCTATGTTTTGTGTTTTACAGTAACTTCTCTCTAAAGAACAGTTGGACCTCTGCTCTTAGATATAAAAAAAGAAATATGTTCATGTTTATGCTTTTGGCATAAACATGAAGAAAACACCCTGGTAATTATGAGTCTATAAACAAGTTAAATCTGGAATCGGCATAGCAAACTTCACAAAACTAGAGAACAGAAATGATCTGTATCTAGTTTTAACCTATTGACTGAATGAACGTTAATTAGTTTCTGTCTCAGATGTTTTTCTTTAGTATGGTTAGACATTTAAACAGGGATACAGTGTGACTTTCAAAAAGCATCACTGCCCAGCCACACAACAGCTAAACGGCAGCAGAGAAACTCTACTGAAGCTGCAGTCGTCTGCAAACTGGAACCTCAGCAAGGTCCAAAGCGCCTACACAGACAAAATCATTGCAGGAAGTTCAGGCTTCTGCCCTTTACTCTCTGTCTCACTATTACATTAAAGCCAGAGCTCAGATTCTGCAGTGGTGGCAGGATTTCTGAAATTAAATGGTAAATGGATTGAACTTATAGCCATGTTGTACACTAGAAGCGCTTTACACTAGAGCTACATTCACCCCATTTTGCTCACACTCACATTCATACACCGATACGCAGATCGGTGAGAAACTAGGGCTGAAATGGGAAGCGTTGACATGTAAATTCAGAAATACTTTGTTGATTTATGGAGCATACAGGATATGGATTCCCAATGCAGGACGGCGAGTCTAACCACTGAACTGGTCACTGAAATGTTTGTAAAGCTTTTCTTGTTAAAATATGAAGACCGATATGCTTGCAGCCTGAATCAGATCTGTCTGAACGTAAAAAAAAAATAATTTCACAGAAAGAAGTAGTCCTCTATTGTTAAGACAGAAGTTCACAGTTGGCACCGTTTCCTCTCTGATACCACCAGTAAAACCTCCAGAATCATTAGCATCATGTCAGTTAGCGTCATGCCAATGAGTTTTACTTGACAACAAGATTTTCTAAGTGACCAGTGGAGAGTAATGTGGAGCTCATTTAATTACACAGCAATGATCTACTGATCTCAACCCAGCATGACCTCCAGCACCTCAAAGCCAAAGAGAAAGCAAGTTTCCCTGGAGCAGAACAAGCTCCACGTTTCATTTTCTGTCTAATTAGCAAACCTTTCCGTCTGAGCCCAATTGGATCTGCATACTGAAATGAAAGTGACGAAAATTGCAAATGAGGAAAACGTTTGCTCATTTGCTCTGGCAGGTGTTTCTTGCCAGAGCAAATGAGAGCAGATGATGAGGGTTCGAAATGATGATACTGAAGAATAGCATTGATAAACCTAATCGAAAAATCTTAATACAATATGGGGCTCGAATATTTCTTCTTTTTTTTTTTAAATTAGCTAAATGGATACTGATCAGGGTTGGTTACCAGCCTTTTCTTTATTTTCAGATGAATTTGTGCATCCCTACAAAATTAAGTTGAATTTCACACTGAAAATAAATAAGCAGCCAAACAGGGAAGTAAGATCTTAAAAGAAGAAATTGATATTGGCCAGGAAAAGCCTGATCTGTGAGGCTGAAGCACTTTAATACTTGGTCACCTGAAATGACCGGAAGATAATGAAACTTTCCTTTTATAAAGAAAAAAGTAAGCAAGTCTACTCCATATGCAGTTGCCTGATCTAACAACCTAATGGATTTTTTTCCCCCTAAAACTAAATAATTTTTTGGGGTGCATATATTCTTCACAGGTTCAGACCCTGCAGTGTCTCTCAGTGAGTATTTCCAGTGGCTGCTCAGCAGTTTGGCAAGGTTTGGCTGTCACTGACACCATTTGGGTGTGAAATAATTTCCTGGACATGGCTCTTCCTGTGATTAGAAATGAAAAGATACAAATCGTAAACATATCACAGTGCAAACCAGACAGCTGTCTGTCCCCACAGAAAAATCATGTAATATAATAACATAATAGATGAAAACACCACCAGCAAACAGGTGCGTCTCCTCTGCAGTCATACGTTTAAAACATTGTTTCCTTTGCAAGCTGTGGGGGTTTTATCGAGTGGGAGCGTGTTCTGGGGATCTGCATCTTGTTAGCTGTGATAGCTGCCAGCCTACATGTGGATTTAAGTTCCAGTTTAAGCTGAAGGCCATTTAGCCTGACACCAGATGAGGTGATGCACTTATCTCAGAAGACTGCCACCAGTCATGAGCTTCTTTCTACTGTTTTCCTTTAGAGTTTGATCAAGCATGGTAGCCAAACATTCGCACAATGCAGACGGGAGTCAGAAAGGTTTGGAGGAAATTAGCAGGAGATGCACAGAAGCTTTCCAAACTGTTAGTCATCTCTCAATGGAAAAATAGAAGCACTTCCTGGGTCAGATGAAACGATGCAGTGTGAAGGAGCCTGAGAGACTTGGCAGCATTGTTCCCTTGGTAAGGCTCCAGCTAAGATGGACAAAAGAGAGAGGGAATCCATTTAGAGGAGATCAGGATGGGAGCAGAGAGGGACTCATACATCAGAACAATTAATTCCTAGCTTTCAGGAATTAAACACCTTTCTGAAGTGTTTATCATTGGAAAAGTAGATGAGACAATCATAGCTTACACATGGCTGGATCTAGTACAGGAACAGTCATACACCACTTCCAGTTTTTTGGTTAATTTCTAAACTCTGACTTTTGTTGTGCTTTGACCTTCCAATACTGATTTCACCATTTGTCAATTATAAACCAAGTAAATAAATGTAAAGGTTTGAGAAACTGTATCAATTTCTTCCATCCTTCCTGCTAATAAATCCCAAAGTTAGAAGCTACGTCCAATACAGAACAGTTGTCACTGTTAAAGAATCACTATTCATTATGTGGCTTTTATTATTTCTGGAAAATGATGATAAGAAAAACACAAATGATATAAAAACATAATGATGGTTCCTTTAGTGTCTTTTCTGTTGTGGAAAATCAATGCAATTGTTCCATAAATATCATATAAAAAACTGTTTTGGGTCTCCATTTGTTATATCTATACTTAAAATCCTTTGTTTGTGGTTTATCATTTTTAGCCAAAGTTATGAAAACTGTGCAAGGCCCAAACAGCCGCCTAAAGCATAAAACCATCACAATTTGACTGCCAGAATGGAGCCATATCATGTCTTATATGGGTTATTAGATAATAACTGTGTTTTCTTTGTGAATGTCTGAAAAACTTTGTCAATATTCCGCTTCTCTCAAAAAACAGAACTTTGCATTTGCATTCAGAAAACGATTAAAATCACGAGTGAATAAGTTTGTTCAAGTAGTAAGTCATTAAAAAACTGCCACGCCACCATCCTCCCTCCACTTCCTGTCATTGTCTTTTCCACTAGCAGCAAAATTTGATTGTTAATCATATTTTGATACAGCCAAAAAAACACCTCATAAAACTATTCATTAACAAAATCTGAGGTATTTCAAAATGTGCATAGAAAGTGCATTTATTTTCATAATTCCAATTTGCAAAATTGAAAGACAGCTAAAACAAGAAGTCTGCAGCACGCCAGCTAGATGACCACAAAATTACCGCAACTAGCTAACATTTCGTCAAGCGACAAACATCTTGCTATACAGAGAAATTTAAAACAATATTTTACCTTTCAACATTAACATTTATCTGCAAATTGTTCTATATTTGTTGTTTTTACAATATTTTGTGAAGCTTTCAAAGAATTTACAACTTTCCGTTTTGCTTGCTCTGCTACTACAAATGAGCATAAACGCAGCTCCATCATCGCTGCTCTGGATTTCAGCTCCATAGAGGCTGTAAGAACAACAAATATCTTCTAATCCTTGAACTGTTTAGCTTTTGATCCTAAACAAATGTAAGATGTGCTTGAAATATGAAACTTTGTACACTGATGGTATAGGGTCCAAAGACAAACAGCTTGTCCTGATTACTGTTCCAGAGCTCCCTTTGCTCCCAATAAACACTGATATAATATCATCATATCAACTACAGACAGGATGTCTCACTCTCAGGAAAAACAGAAACTATGACTGAGCCTTAGGGAAAGCGCAAAGGGTTTTGAGGTTTAGTTGGGCTGTTTTTGTCTTTTGTTCCACTTAGCAGTGTTTGTGTTTGCAGCCCAGGGGGCTTACTGGACAGCAGGCTGCTCTCCTGTCTGGGCTGCGGTCCAGGCCATCAGTGGCTGTGGATGCCAGGACCCCACGGGTGAAGCTGAGCCTCACAGCTGCTCATTATGGTGAAGTGGAAGTCCTGGGATCTCTTTATGAGACCTGGGAAAGTGGCAGGGATTCTCCGTCTGCTCACAAGTAAGCAGTTAAGTTAGATCACAACTTCCCTAAGTATAATACATGCTAATCAAAATATTAAATGGTTCCAGAATGAAAAACAGATGTCAGCAGCATATGCTGCTGCCTTACAGTCCAGTGGGGAGCAGAATGCAAAAGGAGCTTATGGACGACGTCAGAACAGCCCAATAAGAGAATCTCACCAACTTTAAGAGATTTCTCTAACATTCAAATTGTTAGCTGCTGCCCTCTCAAACTTCATGCTGAGTCTGAATGCTCACAGTTCACTGAACAAGTGTCAGATTTATCTAGTTTCTGCTTTTTTGTTACATAGAAAACTCCAGATAATCTAGTCATAACATCAGACAATAATAACCAGAATAAACAGATCATATATTTTATGAAGAAAAAAAAACACCTGACTGTGTGAAAAAGCCATTACTCCCTTTGTTAAATCCTAAACTCAGTGTGATCAAGCATATTTATAGGAAAACTGAATTCAGGACAAACTGATTCCTGCCAGACCTGCAATCATCTGATCTCAACAAGTGAAGTAGGTAAAAAGATCTGAACAGGCAAACTTCAAGTCATGATCTTAAGAAATTAAAAACAGAAGAGAGAAATTGTTACTAACATCTGTCAATGTGAAGAGATTATTTCCAAAGTTTTGGGGCTCCAGAGAAACACAGAGAGGCAATTATCAAAAGTCATGGAACAGCAGTGAACCTTTTCAGGAGCAGCTGACCTACTTAAATCACTCTAAAATTGGATCAACATCTCAGCCAGGAGGTCAGAGGAAAAACCCAGAGAAACAAGTGAAGCACCACAGTCCCAACCTGAGTTACGTTGATCATTCAGCAGCAACAAGGTCAAAAACAACACCTGAGGTAGAAACCACTCTTAACTACTCTGAACACAAATCCCTCAAAAACATCTCGACATTTCAGTGGACAGATGAGACGGAGGAGTTTAGCTCATTAGCAGCAGTCATCAAACCACTGCTAAAAAAGAACAATCTGGACAAATCACTACTGCAGAATTACAGGCCGACCTCTGACCTCCCATTCATCAGCAAAGTTATTGAAAAAACTGTGTGCAAACAATTAAATAGTTTCCTCATGATGACCAACTGCTTTGACTCTTTCCAATCTGGTTTTTGTGCTCACCACAGCATGGAGACTGGCCTAGTCAAAGTATTCAATGACATCCATATAAATACTGACCGTGGGAGAACCACAGTGCTGGTTCTGTTTTTGACATATTACTGAATCGACTGGAGAGTTGGGTCGGACTCTCCGGTTTGAATCCTACATAAAGAACAGGGATTTCTTTGTTTCAATTGGAAAATTCTCATCAAAGAGGTCAAAGGTCACATGTGGGGTACCCCAAGGTTCAAGCCTCGGACCCCTCTTATTCAATATTTCTATTCTCCCTCTAGCTCAGGTTATAACAGGAAATAATATTAGCTACCACAACTATGCAGATGATACTCAGCTCTGCATTACGTTGTCACCAGGTGACCTTTGACCCCATCCAATCACTGAATAAATGTTTAGAACAGATAAATATTTGGATGTGTCAAAACTTTCTCCAGCTCAACAGAAACAAAAGTGAAGTCATTATTTTTGACCTAAAGAGGAACGATCTAGAGCTATAGATCTAGAGCTATAGATCTAGAATCAATGCACAGCTTCAGTTATTACAACTAAAAACTAGCAATCAGGCTAGTAACCTGGGAGTAGTGATGACCTCTGACTTGGATCTCCAGAGTCACATAAAGACAGTTACAAAGTCGGCCTTCTATCACTGAAGAACATCTCCAGGATTAGAGGACTAATGTCTCAGCCAGATCTAGAGAAACTCATCCATGCGTTTATCTTTAGTCGCATTGATTATTGTAACAGCGTCTTCACAGGCCTGTCCAACAAATCAATCCTCCAGCTGCAGCTGATCCAGAAGCTGCTGCTCCTGTTCTCACTAAAACCAGGAAGATAGAGACATAACAGCAGTTTTAAAGTCCCTCCACTGGCTCCCTGTAGCTCAAAGAATAGATTTTAAAATACTGTTAGTTTATAAATCACTGAACGGTTTAGCACCACAATACATCAAAGATCTGCTGTTGTTGTATCAACCTTCCAGACTCTCAGGTTCTGGTTCTGGTTCTGCTCTGCATCCCCAGAACCAGAACCAAGAGAGGAGAAGCAGCTTTCAGCATCTATGCACCAAAAATTTGGAACAAACTTCCAGAAATCTGTAAAACAGCAGAAACCCTGACTTTCTTTAAATCACAACTAAAAACACACCTGAATAGAGTTTTATTTGAAATGTAATATGGAACAATGTATTGTTTATTCTATGTTGCATGACTTTGTGTTTATGATGTAAAGCACTTTGAAATGCCTTGCTGCTGAAATGTGCTCTACAAATAAAATTTGATTTTTTGATTTGATTAGATTTGGAATAAAAACAATGGAAATTCAGAAAAACCTCATCAAACATGGTGGTAGCAGTGTCATGGTCCAGGATGATTATCCAATAGAGTGCCCTAGTCAAAGTCTAGAGTCCAATGTGCTAACTAGCTGGACATTGAATTGGACATTGAATACATCCTGGCTATAGTCTTATAGAAACAGAGCAGAATGGAATTTCTGTGTTAAATTTATGTATCATTAATCTACAAATTCATCCAAACAAAATTTTGGGTGGGAAAATAAAAAACATTAAAATCTTTGAGGGTCATTGTAATGTCTTTTCTGCTTCGCACTATGCAGAACAGGCCTGGCAGCAAGGTTCCATTAAGACTCTGAAGTAGGGCTGAAACGATTCCTCGAGTGATTCAAGTACCTCAATTATAAAAATTCCTCAAGGAAAATGAATGTGCCTCAAAGCTTTGTTAATTTATATTTTATTATTTAAAGCGCTGTGTTCCGGCCGGGTCGTTATTTGCGTTGCGCAGAGCTCTCACTTCCGCCTGAGTTGTTGACAAAAGCTTAGTGTTAGCAGCATAACGTCCAATTTTTAAGCACGGCCCGTGGGGATTTTATGGATTCATGACAATGTCTGGGCTTTTGTCATTTTTAGTGGACCAATAAGCATCCTTAAAATGATGGAAGCAATGCTTGGATTGGAGTATGGCAGCTTTTCTCTTCGTGGAGCTACTGATTCAGAGCGAATGGGGGCATACAAGTGAGCGTATAGACTGAACACTGCGGGTGACTGTACATAACTTTACTGACTAACTGGAAAATAAATTTCATATCATTCCGGTCGTAACAAATGGGTGGCGACATGCAATGTGACGTTACATACCTGGTAGATGTGATGAACGAAGGTGTCAAATCCCGTCGCTAACTGAAACACAAAAGCTATAAATGTCTGGGCCAGTTCAGAGTTCATCTATTAAACTGACTGAAGATGAATACATAGACCAAAACCTGGAGTACAGACATTTTTTATAAGCGTATTTGTGAGCCTGCCGCTTTATCATTAAATTGAATAGAATTTCAGATTATTGTACAACTTTTCTTCAGGTTAACTTAGAAAGTGAGCTATTATTGTTATAGGTTAATTGCTAAACTACAGAAAAGTTATTGTCAGGAAAACTCCACAGTCAAAAATTGGACTGATGATGATATGCGTTAGAAATACTCCTGTTATCTTAGATTTACCAATGATTTCTTTTATCTTTTTTTCTTATCTGATTACTTGATTAATTGTAAGATTACTAAAATATTTGTTAACAACAGTCATTCTCTGAAGACTTTTGCTCTTTGTCCACAGGTTTAAGAATTTAGAAAGTGTGAAACTGAAATAAAGAATAATAAAAATACAATAAGATAATCTATTGTACTATTGTCATCTTCCATACACTCTCTACTGTTTAACATGGATGTTCGCACTACAATACACATTAGAAATAAGAAAAGCCATGATTGTTCTCAAACATGTTGTAAATATGAAAGTTACAGAACTAACTTCTCTGATATAGTAAAACACAGTGATAGAACTAGATATAAGTAAATAATGAACAATACCACAGACAATACCACAAAAGACAAAGTATGGAGACAGATGCATGTGGATTCATCAAGCACCATATAAACATCCATAAACGTCTTACTTCCTGTGATGTCACTGTTTTAGTTATTCACAAAATTACCTGTAGGGGTGTTAAATTTACACCTGCAACAACATTCACAGCAGAGTTATTATTTCTCATTTTATCTGTGTATTACTTCATCTTAGTGCGGACATGCTGAATCCTTCAGCTTAAGAAAAACCAGAAGGTCAAAATCAGAGTGAAACGGCAGCAGCAGGTTTCCACCATCTGTCTTTTATCTACTGGATGCACAGAAAGCTGAGAACAGCCTCCTTAAGTTGGCTTCAGCTTAGTGAAGCTGAAGCCAACTGGGCTGAAGTTTGCTACTCTAAACTCATTCTGTCTTTATGTTTTAGCTTCCTGCTACATATGTTTCACAAACTCCTGCAAATCATTAGCCAGCCACACTGATGAGCAGGTTGTTCTGCCCCAGCCAATCCACTCCAGCACTTCCTTCTTCTTATCACTGACGAATCCAAAAGAGTAAACACTGATTCACTGCATCTGCAAGAGATCTACCACACCAATCAGCCACAAGGGTTTAAACCCAGGCAATATATCAGTGTTAGTTCACTGAAATGTCAGAAAATGTTTACAGCAATTCAATGTTTGGCAATTAAAGAGTAGAATTGTCCTTTCTGTACACTATGAAAAAAGTCAGTAAATTTCAGGACAAAAAATGGTAAAATACCAACAGTTTCTGACCGTAATACCCAAAATATTTTATTGGAGTTTCAAAATCATAAACTTGGTTTAAATATTGTGCTATTGGTTGAGAAGGCATCAGCAACAAGATTCTTTTAACTTTGTTCCTGTAGTTGCGTGTGGCTCAGGATACTGTGGTGTCCTGAACTCACCATAGTACATATAGTCCAATGCACTAGCTAAGACTGCCAATTACCAAGTGCAAGCTCTTTAGGCCTGGTCCTCATCAGGAAGCAGCTACTGTCTTTGAAATCAAGTTTATGCTATTTTTTACCTATATTAATTTCAAATCGATGCATCTCTAATATGGTTGCTCGTTCGTTCTTTCCTTCTTCTCTTCCTTCCTTCTTTCTTTCCATCCTTCCTTCCTTCCGTCCATCCATCTGTCCTGCTTATCCGGGGTCGGGTCACGGGGGTAGCAGCTTAAGAAGGGAGGCCCAGGCTTCCCTCTCCCCAGCCACTTCCTCCAGCTCCTCCGGGGGAATCCCGAGGCGTTCCCAGGCCAGCCGGGAGACATAGTCCCTCCAGCGTGTCCTGGGTCTTCCCCGGGGCCGGGAGACATAGTCCCTCCAGCGTGTCCTGGGTCTTCCCCGGGGCCTCCTCCCGGTGGGACGTGCCCGGAACACCTCACCAGGGAGGCGTCCAGAAGGCATCCTGACCAGATGCCCGAGCTTCAACTGGCTCCTCTTAATGTGGAGGAGCAGCGGCTTTACTCTGAGTCCCTGCCATCTGAGCTTCTCACCCTATCTCTAAGGGAGAGCCCAGCCACCCTACAGAGGAAACCCGTTTTGGCCGCTTGTATCCGTGATCTCGTTCTTTCGGTCAAAGTTCATGACCACAGATCAGGATAGGATTAGGTAGGGTAGGTTGTTGTATGAGTCAATGTGAAAAAGTTCCAGGTATAAATATTTTCCTCAGCCTCTGAGTGTAGAAACTTTGTCAGAAAATGCCTGTATCTGTTCCCTTTTTGTTGAAGGTTTCCCCTAAAAGCAGCAGCTCTACTTGAACAGATCCTGGCTGAGTGATGAGTCTTTCCTTGAACCTCGTTCTTCCGCTGTAATATTACATGGAAAACACCTGTGTGTACAAAACAGGTTTCTGTTAAGGCCTCCTTGTTGCAGGTAGCAATTTAGTGAGCACACAGCTCCAGTCAGTTCCCCCCAGCGTGTTTGAAGTTTGGAGGAATAAGAGCTGGAGAAGCTCAGAACGGCTCAGCGGGCCGACTAAACAGAACCAAACAGGAGACATAATCAGTCCAGATTATAGCAGAAGCTCCATTTGTGAATGTTTTAATGACTGTAGGAAATAATGTGTATGGGAAGGAAAACAAATCCCATCGTTACCCGTTTAAAGGTTTAGTTATTTTGTATTAGCTGATTAATGACACGCTTAATCAAATGTTTTCTCCAGGAATACAGACACCACCTATTCCACCCTCTCCTCTGTTCCCCGTTTGACATGTCGGCCTCAATTTCAGACGGCATGTCTGGGATATCCTGACATCATGTCATTATTGCCAACCAACAACAAGCCCAAGAATGTGAGGTTCGTCTTACTCATAACCCCTGAAGGCTTTGGAGAAACTGTCCAAAAGTCACCAAGACAGGGAAATACCCAGCAAAACTGACAGAGCGAGGCAAACGCTGTCAGTTTTATAGTTAACTAGAGGTGTTACTTATTCAAAGAATGTAATCAAAGATTACAACTGTTAATGTCAGTCCTCCACCAACTACTAAAGAGGTTAATAAAATACGAGAAGCCAGGTAACCTCCTGTAAAACACCTCATGATATGAGCTTTCTGATGCATTAATGTAGCCGACGTCTCATTCAGAGATAAGAACCTGCTGGGAGCAAACCCAGAACCTTGGTCAACGACTGGCGATATGTGAGCCCTGACGGTAACTGCGGCAACACGCTGAGGTTTCAATGGCCCACCTGTCATACATATTAGCTGCTTAATTGGGCTACAGGTTTGTGATTTAATGTGATTTAAAGAGAAAAACAGGAAGCATGAAATATGATTTCACACAGCTATTTAGCAAAAAAAAAAGGGGGAAAATCCAGAAAAAGAATCTAATTCTAAATTGTTTTCAATTTTTTTTAATTAATTTTTCTCTTCACAAAACAGTTAAGAAAACATGGCCGGCCACACCATTGGAAATCAACTATGACATAGAGATCAACTTAGACAACTTAGAAACTCCAAAATCCCATACTTCTCCCTCTAAGTGAACGCCTCGTAGGCCTGTCACAATAACAGATTTTGTTTATCGCAAAAATTATTGCGATAAACGATAATATTGTTTGAAGACCTTTTTACATTGATTTAATGGAAATTATGTAATAATACATGCGATTTCCTGCAAAGATAGATACACTTTACTTTCAAAAGAACACTTATCACTGGGACTGATACACAAAATAAATAAAACAACCAAAACCAAAAATAAAATAGATTCTCAGTCTCCATTAACAATAAATGGACTTGAATAAAAACTAAACAACATAAAGCCAAAGTGGAAATGAATACTGCATTCAACCAAAAGAGTGCAGATTATGAAGTCTGTATAGTATATTGGCCTTCAGTAATCATTAGATTTAAATAGAGAAAAATCCGACTGCCTGATGTAATAGTTCAAACTACAGGATTTTTTTACCCAGAACGACAATCTTAGAACGTTATTTGTTCTGAGATTGTCACTTGTGTGTTAGGGTAGATCGTTGTGGCCGCTCCAATCTAAATCAAGGATTTATCCAGACTGGGAGAGTGACTCAGCCTGTTGAATGTGACCGGTAGCCAATCAGAAAGCGCGGATTCTCCGAAGGAATCCCTAACAGCTGACACGGTGCAACCCGAAGTCCAGCAGACATCGGAAACAACATGAATGTTTATTCAACAGTTCGTGTAAAGAAAATATAAATAACTAGGGGAGGAGTTGGAGGGAAATTTCTACCAGAAAACCCGGTAACTTTTCAGCTGTTCTTTGTTAACGTGACATAAATAGGTTATAATGATTTTCATTCAGTCAGACTGACAGTAGCCACATGCATTGCAGGTAGATTGTAATAAGGAATTGATTAATGCCTGGTTTCAAAATTAGTGAACTGGACTTATTATTTTGTGTCCATTGTTGGACACAACACGGTTCGATCGAACCGTTATAGCTAGGACTTCTGTCGGCTAATGTGTCTCTCAGGTTTCGATAATGGGCTGACAATCGGCGACCCTAATGGTGCAGCGCACACTGGGCATTACTCTAAGGAAATAAGGAAGGAGAGCACTGGAGTTGAGCCTTTTTTCATTCAGAGTCATCAACAGTAAGAGAAAAGGGCAGGAAGAAACGATATAGACGATAATTGAAATGAGGTCGATAGTTTTAATTTATTGTGCGATTAATTGAATTATTGTTTATTGCAACAGGCCTAACGCCTCATGCTCACGGTCACACTCTTCGGTGTGAATGCTGTTGCTGAGAGAAGAAAACTCAAAGCTGTTTCAGCATTGTTTTAAAGTGAAGACAAGAAGAAATCGTTCTAAAGGAACTGAAAACAATTATGCAAATCAATAATGAGAATGTTATAAAATGATGGTAAAATAGGGCTTCACTTTCATTTGTGTTTCCAGTAGTCATGGAAACAACTATTTAAGTAAAATGTTTTGTCGCTGTGATGAGGTTTTTGTTACATTAATGAAGTTTGTTTATTCTGTAAAACTTTTTTCTGATCGCGAGTCACATAATCCAGTGGCAACACTAGATGTTGCCACTGGAGCAAGCCATGAAGAAGAGAGCAGGACGTAGTTGGCAAGTGTCTTTAATAACTTACCGCATGCAATGAATGTGATTTTAAATGTGTTTCTTATTTAGTTGAAACACCACAATTGTAAAATTATGTTTTTTCGACATTACCCTGACAAAGTTTTGCACACATTTGTAGCTGCTGAGGTGAAACTCTCAGCTGTGCCTGTCTTTATGGTCCTCCTGTCTTGATTTCAAGCTGAAAAATAAAAAAGGGAGCCCTATTAATATTCAGCAAAGCTTTCATGACTGTACTCCTTTTAACCTTGAGAGTTTTACAACTTTTGAAGAGCATGTTCTGTAAGTAGACTGGTCAGAACCCTTCCTCTGGTTTTGGATGACTGCCACAAGAGCCACTCTTGCCACTTCTCCTCTCCCATCCCTGATACGTTCACTCATCCCAGCTCTCTGTCTCACTCCTGCTCCCTTCCCCCTCTCACTTGGCCCCACTCTCTCAGTCTCAGCACAATCAAGTGCTCCCGTCAGCGATGGGCATTTCATTACGCAAGTGCCAATTCCTTGGCAACCAGGCAGGTACAAGAGCACTTTAGCGAATGATGGAAACTGAATGCAAATAGGAAGGCTGATGCCAGTGCCCTTACTCACTATATGCTTAGTGTTAGAAGCTGTTCACTAGACGTGAGCAAGTCAAAGGGATGGAACTTTGGTTTTGGACTAAATATGTACTCAAATAATCCAAACAATGACTTAAACATCTGATTTGTGTCACAGTATAGCCATTCTGCTTTGTAATGATCTACAGTGAAATGATCTGACATGACTTTCAACACTGGTGAAAGCCATGTCAGTTCCAGGCTTTAACAGTTTAAACCATCATCTTTTCTGGGTGAAATTATTACACAACAAACAACTTTAATGGATTAAATAAAAAGATCTCTGAATTTAATCTGGGCTTTTGTGCATCCACAAAGGTTTGACATTTCATAGATCTTAAATGCAGCCACACATCCCAAATAATGTTTGGATAAATCACTCTTAGAAGAGATCAGAGAAATCATTTGGTTACTGTTGCACCAAAAACATCAATGTATAAATTTTGTTTGAAATTTGACTACTGACCTTATCAAAACAGTTGGGATTCTTCCAACTGGAAACTGGTGGAAGCATTAGTATACTTCGGAGTGTGTTTAATATCACCATGCATCAAGACGGAAACCAAACAAAATCCCTGCTCCAAAGCCAGGACCCTTGAGCTCAAATAAAGTTCCCAGCTACACATATGGACAGGCCAGATGCCTTCTAGAACAAAAGTGTCATCATCAGTCAGATGAACAGAGATGTGTGGCGGCGAGTCAAGATGAGGCTTTGAACAAACAGCTAGATGGTTGGAACTAGCAGGTTACAGGTTCCTAACCAACATAAAAACTGGCTTTGGCATAGCTAAAGCAGAGCAACATTAAGTTTCTGGGATGGGCCTGACCTCAACCCTACTGAAATTTACGCCTCCACTTTAAAAGCCGAGTGTGGCTGGAAACCAACCACATGACCATTTACCAATTCTCAGAAGGCTCAACCAAAGTACCGCAGAACACAGCATGTAATTTATCTGCAAAGGGACATCTCACTAATTTTTAGGATTGAGTGTATTTATGCATTTGTGCCTGTAATTTTTGATATTGAGTCTGTTCCAGTTCCAGGTTGTATAGTCACACCAAGGTGGAAACAAATCATCCAGAACCCTAATCTATGAGACTCATGAATGAATATAGCTTCTGCTCTGCACCATGCTGTTGTTTTTAAACCCAAAGGAGAAAAAGTATGAATTCCACTTGCACCGATCATTTTTAATAAAATGATTGTTTGGTAATCAGGTTATGGCTGATGCCCAGAAAAACTTCTGCTTGCAGTCCTTTCAGTGCTCTTGAAGCAAAGGGAGTAACTTTAAAAAGTATCTTGGTCATTTTATAGAGGGTGAATCAATACATCTAAGTAGTTCCCATAAATAATAATAGTCCTTCTGGGCCTCTGCCAATGGTGAACTGCCCGATCCTTTGTCCTATAAATGTCAGTGTAACTTGATTTAGCATGACTGATTGAGACGTATCCCGAGTCCCTGGAACAACTGGTTTATTAAGCAGGCCTCTGCGACCAATAAGAGCTGCACTAATGTTATACTTCAATACAAAGAAGACAAACCTGAGAGGTAATAAAGGGAAAGTGGGAGCAGTCAGGGCACCGGACATGCTTCATCAGTGCTGGCCTCAATTACTTTATGTGGAATTAGGCCTCTGCGGTGAGCCTGCATTTTGGTAAAGTGTCTTCAAACAAGACAATAAGTCCTTCCCTTGCTTTAGTATTGCAGTTGAACTCTGACCTCTAACCTTTCTCTAAAGATGAAAAGTCCTAAAAGGTTTAATAAACCGCCACACTACAGGGTTAACTGATTTTACCAGAGACCAGACGGCAGCAGAAATAAATGTCTCTAATGTCCAATAGTACAATGGGATAGTTATCTCCTTTAAAGTGATCACAAGTTTTCAGTTCAGAGATTATCTAAAGAGTATCCCATCCACCAGGCTGGAGCAGGAGAGAAACGGCCATCATCAGGTAAATCGACCCCTTATGCCTTCTGAACAGAGCAGAGAACTTAGTCGGCCAAGCCATTAGAGAGACAAAGGGCCTGGCTGAAGAGAGGAGGACGCTCCCAACAACATGATAAATCTGGAATGGACAAAACAACTGGGAGGTTTGGTGATCACTCAGATGAAGTAATCTAAATAAGCGGACGTGTGCTGAAGCTCATAACTGTCTTCACATCAGGTATGATAACCATGCTTACAGATGACTTTGAGGCTTAGAGAGAACTTGTGAAGGAATTTTACAAGCAGGGCAGGGGAAGTGGAGAGGCTCGGGTGGTGCATGCCGACGCACACTTAATCTTCAAAACATTGAATAAAGTTGCAGCCCAGACATCAAAGTGGCATGGTGTTTGAGCGCACAAGCATTTTGAACCCTGAAAAGCGACCACAGAAATACATCGACGCATTGACAAGGTCCAAGCAGACCACAAGCAGCCTGCAGAGGGCAGAGCGCACGGCCGCAGGAGGCTTTTTGCTTTCCTCTGAGATTTAATCAAAGGAACGATCCAGCATCTCCAAGGTCTCAAAGAGCTGCAGGCTCATTTTTTCTACTTGGCTTGGAAAACTAACGAGGTGAGGAATTTCAGCTGATGATGTAAATACTGAGGAGAGTTGAGTATTTGGGAAATCTGTTCCATTACTAGTTCTTTGCCAGGTCTTCAAAACACTTCTTCACTTCAATAATTATAACATTTACGAAAAGTGTCAAACTGCTAAAATGTTTTTTCCTCCCCAGGTGAGTAGTAGTCCTTTCCAGGGTCGAGTTACTCTGGCAAGCATGGCAATGAAGCAAAGCAGAACAGAAAGAAGCAACTTGAGTTCAGGAATGGACTTCTGAAAGAACTAGCTCACAGAACTCAGTCAAGCTGGAAATACATTTTGATGAAAATAAAAATAAAAAAACAATAACAAACATTTCATCCTGACTCAGAACTGGTTGTCCTGATATTAATTTATTAATTAAGCTGATTTGTACTCCGTCTGAATAACAGTCACTATTAAACAATGTAATACAAATCACTGACTCGACTATTCAGATGGTTTTGAATCAGAAAACAATGCGTTGTCAAATACCTGATAAAATTTCAGATTACATAATCGTTCTGTCTCGTGCCTGTTTCAGAGCATTAGTGTGTTTGTTCAAAATCTAAATCGCTTTTAGTTTGGAGAAATGATGATGTCTTGTGTTAATGTATCATTTTGAATTGTTTTGGGCCCATGTTGTTCCTATAACAGTCGGAGTAGAATAAAAGGACTGATACTGAATGAGGAATCTGCAGCGGGCTGTCTAATGGACACCAGGGATTTGTGAATAGACTGCACTACAGAAGGTTTGCTGTCACGTTGTTTAAGCTTGCTTAAGAGCACCAGGCTGGGGAATGTGTGTGGACATCATCACGGGGCAGAAAACTTGCCAAGTCTGGTGGTCGGGGCGCGTGTTGAGATGGAAAAGCTGCACAAATTGTCTGTCAACAAATGTAAATCATTCTCACCTCTTGCTCAACGCACCTCTGAAAGTTACAAGTTACTCCTGCAGTTCAGCTATGCAACCACAGGTAACGCGGTGGGGTTTAAACTCCTACCTTGATCAAAAACTCTGGAAAGAAACATAACTCCTCACAGGGTATTGATGCAAGTATCCATACAGGTCAGCCTGTGTCCAGGTTGAGTGAAAGGAGCCGTGCAGGATCCGCACTGAGGGAAACTTAAGACATTCAGCTGCTGCCGCGCACGAGGCGTCGTGCAGAGACTACAGCTGTGTGATCGGTCTGGCTTAAATGCATAAACTATAAACCTATCTTCTATGAACATATATTTTAGGAATAAATCTGTTCTGCCAGTGAAACCCTCAGAGCAACAGAGATGCTTGCAATCCAGCTTTAAAAATAATTTTAAAAAAAAGACGGAATTTTTAAAAACTTTTTATTATTTTCCTCAACACATAAACAAGAAAGGCTTAGCCTAGCGGTGGGGCTAAGAAAGCATGGCGGGCCGCCAGGCCTACAATACACTGCATCATCATCATCATGAGGTCCATGAGCAAAGATGAAGTCCAGAAGCATTCAGTTCATTCTGTTGTCAAACTGGCAGCCTCTTCATTCTTTGCTTTCCATTTTCAGAAAACATAAAAAGGAGAGGCAATAGGTCCTGCTGGCAGAGGCACCAAAGCAAAGCAGAGGATGGAAAAAAGAGGAGTGGTAGAGGGTTAAAGGAAGAGAAGAGAAAGGAGAGAAATGGCCTCTCAACTCAGTCCCATTGTTTAGATGCAAATTTGAGCTGATCAGGATTCTGGCAGCAACCTGACCAGAAGAACTTTAATGTGCTCAGGCTGAAAAGTTGGAGAGGGACAGCCAAACACAGACATGAACTGAGGGCAACATTGTGATTAGCAGACAGACATGTGGAAACATGGTTGGCAGTGACGATCGGAGTAGAGACCAGCTAAGACACATTAAACGGACACAAACATTTCTGTAATGTTCCCATCAGACTGCTTTCTTCTCAATCTAAAGTACAGCAGCTGCATATTTGTTGACAATGTCACTGTTTAAAATCAATGTCTGCCATTTTATGCACTACTATTAATAGTCTAATTTAGCTTCAAGCACTGATATGTCCACACGAACAAAAATGTTTTATGAAGAGTAAAACACAAAAATGGCATAAAAGGCTACAACAACCATGCCAGTCCTGTTGGTGGTGCTACAGAGCTTCCAGTGAAATACACAGACAACAGAGAAGAAGGCACATGTCAACAATTTTGTTAGACTAAAAATGGAAGCGTCTCAGTTGAAGATTTTCTTCACTCTGGAACCAGTTTTCAGAAAGAAAAAGAAAAATTGAAAAATTGCCAGCAAAGGATTTTTATATGTTCAGATAACTCTGGCACCATATCCACAACATTTTATAGTCAGTGTTAGCTGAAGCAGCTAGCTCACGATTTTCAACAATGTTTTTCTTGAGAGCAAAAGTGGAAAAGCTACATAAAAACACTAAAGATAAACTCTAGCTATTTCCTGGGTTCAGAACTGCACCGCTTATGGTGGCAGAATGAGCTATGTAGTTCTGAAATGCAGTTTTTGTAAACCTTCCAACATTTTTTTGGTTGACATGTTGAAAGTTTTGACAGCTATTCCCTCTGGTTCTGGAAGCTTTGCAGTTGAAAGCATTTTTACTGTTTTACCTTCAGACAGTTGTAATGATGTGTAACCATAACAGCATTGTATAGAAATTAAAAGTGGAGACAGCTGATTAGCATCTTAAAAGCTAAAGTAACACCTGAATTATGACCCTAAGATGAGTTGAAAAAGAGGCTTCATGGAGGCAGAGCAGGAGAAGAAGGGAATCAAAGTAACAACTTGTCTGTCTGACCGCATACTCAAGAGGCTAGGCAGAGATTTAAGGAGGAGCAGCAAGAGCAAATGAAGTGAATTAGCAGGACTTGTCAACAACAAATAGTGTTACATGTATTACGGTGGAAAATCAATTCTGCTGCCTGAAAATGACCATGAG
Source organism: Poeciliopsis prolifica (assembly GCF_027474105.1). Classification (NCBI taxonomy): domain Eukaryota; kingdom Metazoa; phylum Chordata; class Actinopteri; order Cyprinodontiformes; family Poeciliidae; genus Poeciliopsis; species Poeciliopsis prolifica. The sequence continues at coordinate 551,059 of NW_026562493.1, forward strand.
ATTGAGCACCAGCAACCATTTCTGACCTCTTCTTAAAAAAGGACTTTAAACACAAAAACTAAACTTCTGCAGTTCTGAAACTAGAACTTACTTAAACTGTGAAACGCTCAAAAGGGAGTCATACACATTTGGCAATCAACTCTGCAGATATTAGTCAGAAGAATGTCTCTCCTGAGGGAGGTGTGAATGCCTCCCAGACCCTAATCCGCTCACACACCCTTTGGCCCCAGGTGAACACTAACTGGTCTTTGACCTGTTGCTCTCCACTTCTAACTGGAACAGGATTTCTGGAGGATGAACACTCACACATATGCCTGAAGTCAACAGGTGAAAAAAAAAGACCCAGAGGATTTCCAGAGGAAATTTAGTTCTGATTTTGATCAACACCCACCTAGACGAGGGAGAAACTGTCTCATGTGTCAAAGTCAAAAAACCTCAGTTCCCAAGAAAAGAGAAGCACTTTACATCCAAATATACTCCCTGGTCAGTGCACGCGCACACACACACACACACACACACACACACACACACACACACACACACACACACACACACCTGCAGATACACACACGGACACACACACACACACACACCCCACACACACACACACACACACACCTGCAGATACACACACGGACACAGACACACACACACACACACACACACACACACACACACACACACACACACACACACACACACACACACATCTGTGTAGATAAAATCCCCCTGCAGTCTTCAAAGATGAGCCTTTTTGAACTTTGGATAACTTTTCAGCAGTTTCTCTGTTGTTCTGAGACAAAGTAAAAGCAAAGACTTATTTTTACAAAGCACACAGCTTCGTGCTGAATCAAGTCACATGCTGAATCAAGTCCGCTCTTGATGAATAAAGATTAACTAATGACCTCATGTTAAACAACTGCAGCTCATGCACATGGAAACATGAATGCATGAACTGGTTTGTAACCTGGACCCTGAGAACACACTGGATTACATGCATTTATCTGTAGTTTTCCCTTTGAACTGCACATTGGTTCAGGAGCCAATATGAAATGGGATATGGAAAGAAAAATATGATTAAGCCCCATAAACAGTTTCTGAAAGACGGGTTGTTACTGATTTGTGCTGCTAGAAAAGTGACAATTAAAGAGTGAGATGAAGAACATCTAAAGTGATGGCTCAAAGGCTTTAGGAAGACATTTTTTTGGACAATGTTAGAATTTTGTTCAGAACCTCCTTAACACTTCTTGGATTTGTTTCCTTCCTGAAGGGAAATTTGATTGGTTTAAGATAGTGCAGTCTAAACTTTGGGACAAAATCATTATGTCAAGTAATTTTTAAATATTTTGTTTAACAAATTAAACATGCAGTAAAACAAAGTAGAAAAGGTCAAAACATTGGTCTGAGATATTTGTGGCTCAAAATAAAAGGTTAAGTTTTCTAAGCTTTATGGTTGAATTTATTTTTAGTGAAATCCCAATAACAAAAGTGACAATTTTTTAATTGTATTTTTGAAAAGAACCAAACAGGAAAACACTTGGAAAGAAGGTTGAATTATGTCAGACTATACAAAGCACATTGGTTGTTAATGACACACAGCTATGGATTCCAGCTGAAGAAACTAAACTGAATAAAGAGACATGACAGCAGTAAGAGCACAGAAAAACAGGGACATGAGTTGGACCACAATAGACATGAAATCAAACATTAAAGGAAGGAGAGGCGCTAATAGGAACTAGCTCCCTGACATGAAACACACATGTTTAGGTCATCGCCAGCAGGATCCATTACTAGAACTGAAGATGATAAATGAAAGCAGGAAGCAACACAAACAGATGATGATTAATGTAAAGGACAAGTCACAAGAGAGGAAGAAGTCTTCATCCTGGGTTTACTTTGACAGTGCTTGGATGGAGAGGGAAATGAAGGGAGAACAGGAAGTTGCTCAGAAAGAGCTGTTGTCCAAGGACCAAAGCAACACAGGAAAAACTTTGCATGATTTGTTTTGTGAATTGTCAAAAATCTCCTCTGCTTCCCACATGTACTGCATTGAGATGGACTTCATATCCCAACCGGCTAAGTGTAAATCTTAAAAACGAGCTAATTTATCATATATTATGTATTTTATATTCTCAATACAATTTTTTTTATTTTCTCAAGATGTACATCCAGAACACGTCTTCCCAAAGTAAAATACAGTTCTGGTGGCATCATGCTGTGGGAGAAGCTGTTGAAAAACCTTTTGCAAATGAGAAATATACTATAAGTTTGTTGTAAAATAGGTTTTTACCTTTTATGTTAATCAATCTTAGAGAGATTTCACAGCTGATAGTCCGGTAGACTCAATTTGCTTGGGAACCAACATTTGCTCTACTTCCAGCTGCTGCAGCTCTCTTTCACAAATGATCCAAATTAATTGAAAACTGTTCCCCTCCTTGCTTGTGGGGGCGCTGCACCAAGAACCACTGAGGGAAACATAAAAACCACTGAAGAAGACACTGCGCACAATTTTCTTCTTCACCAAAACAAAGTTTTGCTTTGTTTAATGTCTGCATTGATATGAAAAATGAAAATAAAACCTTCTATACTTGAGAAGAGGCCAGAGGTTCATCTAAAGAAACACCCAGATCTGCAGTGCCACTACTGAGTCCTGACCAAAATCCAACATGTAGTACGGTGTGAAAATGACAGTTCACAGAAGCTCTCCAGCTCAGGCTGGAGAGCTCAGCTCTGGTTTGTAAAGACCAGCCTGAGCTGGTTTGTAAAGAAGAATGGGTAAAAATGCCATTACCTTGATGTGCAAAGCTGGTAATTACAGTCAGAGCTGAGCAATTAACACCAGGGCAGTGCACAGCACACGTACTGCTGCGGGAAAATAGTCTGCCGTTTCCTATGTTTGATGTCCAAGTCAAACTTCTGTAAACTGTTTATGTGGAAAATGTCCTTAAATTATGTCGTCCCTGATGTAGTTAGCAAACACAAACTTCTAGAACAAATAAAGATGTTTCCTTCCCTTAATGGGAGAAGCTCTGGAATTACAGCTGAGCTGACCAAAATGCAAACCAACCAAATACCCCAAAGTCTCCTCCAAAGTCCTCTCTCTAAACCTGACGTGTCTATGTTGCAACAGCTAGCCGCTGTGCTCGCTGCAGCAGCTGCCAGCTCCAGAACTGCAGCATCGGGAATTCTGTCATGGCTCCAGTTCCCGGAGGGAGCCCAGTTCTCATGCGGGCCTCTGAGCCCCTCCACGATCATGTTGGAGAGACATTTTTCCGGGTCAGCATCCATCCAACGCCTAGCTCAGAACCTGCTGTGTCACTTTTTAATTTCCTGACCTAAACTAAAGGGATGCTTAACTGGGACTTTGACACGGCTGAAATCTGCTTTTCAGTTCCATAAGTCTTCAGAAAGTCCTGTTTGTTTGACAGTCATCGTAATCTGTCCCAGGGGTGCTACCAGGAATCTTGGGCCCCAACTTTGCAGCTGCTCTTACACTTTCATGAGCCTATCTGACCCATCAAAACCATCACAATTTTAAAGGCCTGCAACTGCCTTGTTTTCTTTGGTCCAGTAATAATGCTGGCACAATATTCACTGCTAGTGAATTTCACATGCAACACTCCACATACCGCATGCAAATAGGTTGCTTAATTTTTTTTACTACAACTTTCCCTTGTTGAAATGTCTCTCCCCAGCAGAAACAGTCACAGGCAATGCAACGTGCAAAATATACATGAAGCGATCCAGTAACTAAATAGCATTTTGTTCAAGCTGTAGTATACAACTTAAATAAAAATGTTTTTTCCCCACATCTGTTAAAACAGTCACCATGACATTACTATTTGCTATGAAATGAGGAATCTGTGAAAAGATCAATCTCCTTCAGCCAAATGCCAATGCTTCATTATAGAAAGTCAAAATAAAAATTGGAGAGGTAGAGCATTGCAATAATTGATAATTGTTCTATTTTTTATCATTGCATCTTGCCAAAAAACAAATTACAGATCTAATTTAGAGATCAATAATCAGTTCTTGTTGCAAAAAAAAATAGAAAATAAGCATAGCATTTTACTTCTGCGTTGTTTCAGGACATATTTAATTTCATGGTCGTTGTTACTATGCACACTGCTGGAGCATATAATGACACGCGAGAAGCTAGCATGCTAGCAGTGTGCTGCTCTATCACCACCATCTGTGATCCTTATCGCCAGCAGAGATTCATCCTGATCCTGCTGGGATGGAGGCCAGGCCCAACAGACTGTGGTTAAGTGATCCATTCCTGCCTTACTCTCTTCCATCTTTCATAGCTTTTTCATTTCAGGGTCTTTATTACCATGCCAAGTGGGGATCAGCACTTCCAGATTTTTAATTAAAATCAAAAACCTGCAATAATGCTGGAAACTCCAAGGGTTCATTGACAAATGGGTCCAGCGTTTTTATTTCTGTCTTTAAGCCTCTGTTACTCGTTTCATCAAAGCCTTCCATCAGTTCTGTTCACTTCACTGCGTAAAACGTCCTGACATAATCCAAACAGGATGTACAGATTTATAGCGGACACGCCTTCATATAAAGCGAATGAACTCTACAGCCTTAATCCGTTCAAACAGGTTGAGAAGAATCCCAATCCTTCAAAAGTCCCTCGTCTGACTTCCCATGACTCCCCAAAGACAAAAGGCTGCTTGTGTGGACACGGACTGGAAGAAGAACCCCGGTGCTTTACTTCAGTCAACAGGGCGTGGCCGTATAGAGTTATCACACACTTTCCAGAGCACAATAAAATGAATTCCATCTACCTGTCTGGAATTACCCCGAAAAACTGCATTTTCCTACTTGAGAAATTAAGGGGTTGTCAAGTTTCCAGGTGCAGTGGTAAAAGTTGAATCTATCTGCAGATTTTCCCCTGGAAACTGCAGATGAGATTATGAGCAGACGTGTGGCAGAATGGGGAAATATTTTAATTAGAATGCTTTTCCTAGAGCATTTTAAAGCAGAAGCAGAAATAAAACGAAGGAAATTATGAAGGTTGGAATAAAACTGCATCTATGGGGAAGACGTGCTGCAGTAAGGTCCCAAACAAGTATGACTCTTACAATCTTAGGATGTCTTTAATTCAACAAGCTGCAGAAAAACTGCCATGTTTACTATGAAAGATTGCAGGGAGAACTAACCCTAAACATCTTCTTATCATTCTATCATTATCTCTTCACATATCAAGAAGGTAAAGGAGGGAAGGAGGCAGGTTAGGAATCCAGGCCTCCTCCTTCCACAAACAGTAAGGTGGGAAAAGCTCAAAGTTCTCAGCAACTCATTCACTGAGAAGCAATGGAGCAGGAGAGGTAGGAGGGACGGCTGAAATAGTCATCCCACATCCCACCCACTCTGGGAAGCATTCCGCTCTTCTGTCTGCTCACAGTCGTTAAGCAAGACCACCTGCTGCTATACCAGAACCCCCATCAGGTTCTCCAGAAACCCAGTTAACCCATCAGCAGCCAGCCTTTGCACTCTGGTGCTGTACACACGCATCATATGGAGTCAGAATAAAACTTCCTTCATAATGACACTATGGGATTTAAATAGAAACAACACAAAAAGGACTAAAACAATCTCTGATGCAGCTGTGGAATGACTCTACACAGAAGATAAAAAAAGAGAAAAGGGGAGGGGGAATGGAGACTGGAGGAAGAAACAGTGCTTTGTTGCTGTTCTCCATCAGGGCCTCCACGGGAAAGACTCTGACATCAAGTTATCAAGAGCTGAAACAAAAGCAGCTGATAAACAGAGCAAGACGGATACCGTCTCCCTGCGGCTCAATGCTTCTCCATCAAGGTGCTTACTCTCTGCCAATGCCCCGTCACTCATACCTCCTCTCTTTGCACATGACAAATTGGAATGAAAATGTCAATAAACAGAAGAAGTGTTGTTTTCTATTGGGAGTTCATCCACTCTTAAATAAAAAACAGATGGTCAGAGCAAAGAGAAGATCTGTCTTTTAAACCCAGAGCTGATAGCATGATCATCAGCGCTTTCAGTTATTTTACAATGGTCAGTATTTAATCAATAACCTCAGTAACATCCGGATCATTAATATCCATCCATCTTTTGTCATATGCTGCTAGTGGCTATCTCCAGAGGTCAAGAGGGTGAGAGGGAGGGTCACCATAGATGGGTCACTCGTCTATCAGAGCAATATCATTAATAATTACAATAAATATGTGGATAATGTGTTGCCATGTGGTAAAACTTAATAAAAAACCAGCAACCATGTTGCTGGCTGTGCTGTAATACTAATGCTATCTTGTGCATTAACACACATAACGTTTATAATAATTTTTCTAAAATGAAAATAAGCAGTAAAAATTTAAAATTGCGTCTGAAACCTTGCATAGCTTTTAGAGCAAAGGCATTTGGAGCTGCTAGTTTTCTGATGTCCTTGAGCAGCGAG